>NC_045436.1:125093263-125193422 GCF_002776525.5 Piliocolobus tephrosceles
GTTCAATAAGTACAGATTTCTGCATCTTTCTTCAAGGAATTTAAACAAACATCCTGAAGCAGGTGGTAAGTGGTTCATGCTGTGAGATTCACTTTCTAGGCAGAGTAAAAGGTCACCTCATCTGTTGAAAGGTTTCCTAACAATTTTTTGACTTTTTAGTCAGATTACATACACAATTATGAAAGTAGCATTAAGATTCAGGAGACTGAGAAAGGCTGCTGAAGGCAGCAATGAGTGTGCTGGCCTCAAAGTTTAGTTTAACATTTAATTATTTATTTATTGAAAAGACATTTAAAACAAGTTTTCTACTTTATTATATTTTTCTAAGCCTCTCTAAGTCATTCAAATAAAGGAACTAATTACCCTAACTCCTGATATACTAGGTTATCCAAGGCTATCCAAGGAATTAAAACAATTTCAGGAAGTAAATGAAAACACAGTCAAATGGAAGTGTAGAGGGAGCTACACAGACCCTCAAGTATTTTGATAAGTCATCTTTCCTTAATTTAATTATCTAAAACTTCTGAATTCTTTATTTGTCCTTTTCAGCAAAAGAAAATAGTATGTATATTTCAGGATAATATTATCTAAAGTACAGTCTTAGTTTGGGTAAATATGAAGCTGCAACTTGAGAGGTTGCTTGTGTTAACTATCTTACACTGGCTCTCAGAGCCATGAGATCTCTTTCGTGCCTTACTGAATCTATAATTTTCTTAAGAGACAGGCTATAATCATCAACTGTGCAAAATTTTAATTGTCTTTTAAAAGTAAAGAACTTTGTAATCTTAGGACGATTTTATAATACTGTTTGAGGCAGTGTTGCATCATTAAAAGTCCCACAAAATAAGCAAAATTTTAAAATCATGGATACTAAAACAGCAATTTCCTAGCTTCTCCCAACTAATCAATGTATTCGAAGTGTCTCCCAAAACTTCACGCTCATTAGCTTTTCAGTAAACTTCAAACAATTGTTTCTAATTACATAATGCTACATAAAAAAATATATTTTCTATTTCATTGTCACAATTTACCTTAAAATACATATACATTATATATGCACAAATATATATACACATTTAAACTGTGTGCATGTGTGTAGATACATACCTATACAAATATATATGTATACATATATTTACATATATATATGTAGTTTTAGACTCTTTTAAGGGAAAATTGTACTCCATTTAATAGTAGATCCAATAAATTAAATGTTACTTTAAATACTATCCTGTTACAACAAGTGAAAATTAAAGTGGTTGGGAATGCGGTTGCTGAGGATAGCTTTATGTTTGAAAACATACAATCAAAATGACAAATAATTGTCTATATATTCATCTTCATTTGATCCTATAATAAACATTTTAGTGATTTTAGGTGAATTAAAATAATGTATTTCTGTGATTGCAAACAAGGAAAATACAGCATAAGCCGTGAAATATGTTTTAAATTGTTACATTGCAGATGTAATCTTTAGAAATTAAATATATAAATGTCTTCTGGCTTATTCTGTTTTGGTGTTTTTGTTTTTTGTAAGAAGCAAAATTTTGCTGTTAATCTTTTAAAACATAATCTCTCCTTTATCTCTTCAGATTGCTTTAAGATATTTTTTGTCTTTGATTTTCAGTACTTTTTCCTGTTATGAGACAAAGTTATATACTTGTTTGGGGATTGTGACTCTTCTTGAATCTGTGGATTAATTTATATTAATTTTTAATATTTAAAATCACTAACCATTATTTATTTATATAATGTTTTTGCCTTTATTAGTTCTCATCATTTTCTGAGACTTAAAATGCACATATGCAAGCTTTCTCACCATAAAAATACTTTACTACAATGCTTGTGTTTTTCAATGTTTCTTATTTTCATGTCATTCTGCATATTTTTTCACTTTTTCTTCAGTTCAAACTTTTCATGAGTTAAACTAGTGCTAAACCAACCAGTTGAGTAATTTACCCTGTTATTATTTTTTTCATTTCTATAATTTGAATTTTTTTATTATTGTTTCCTGTTTTCCATTAAATCTCATCTCAGTTACTCTAAAAAAAAATCAATCATTTATTTCAATGTTCTCATTATATAAAACATAATTATTTGAAAGTGAATGACAAATGAATCAAGTTATTTAGATTTACTGTAGCTTTTTTTTTCTCTCTTTTTATTTGGTTTTGGTTGTACTGTGTCTTCTTTTACTTCTTGCTAGTTTTGACAGATTCCTATAAATTCCCATTCATAAATTACATTATTGGAGTTCTGTCTTAGCTTCAATATATAAACAACTTAAAACTTGTCACTCCCATCATTACAAAAACTAATATTAGAACAAACTGAAACTCAATATATTTTTTGTACCCATTAGATAACAGAGCCGTTGGGGTAAACCACCATTATGAAACCTGGATAGACAGGCAAAATCAAGGGTCACAGCCAAGGTCTTACCTGGAGCAGAAGTTCCATCAGCTAGAGGCATAAACTGGTAGGAATACTTACATGGTAATTCTGATAAATTGCTACAGACTTCTTGTGGACTGCATCAAAAGTGTGAAACTACAGGTGACTTCAGTCTTAGGGGGGCCACACATTTATGGATGTATCCTTTAGCAATCCCACAAGATTCTCACTGTGAAGAGCCAAGAATAATCTCCCAGTGGCCCTGGAAAACAATAAGTAAATGTACCCATGTTGAAATATACCAGAGAGTTTTCCTTTAACAGAGTCAATTTTGCATGGTAAAAGACTTAATCTTATCAAATGTGAGCTAAGAATGTTTCTCTGAATCAAGCTCCCTGTATCTTTCTGTTCTTACCTAAGAGAAGAAAACTAAAAAAACAAACAAACAAAAAAGCACAAAAACAAAACAAACAAACAAACAAAAACTTGTGAAAATAATAGCTTAGACATAAGTCCAACTAAAATACAGAAACTTAATCATAACATTATAAAATATTCCACTTCCCACACACCTTCAAACACACTAACAGGGCTCTGTTATAACGAAGTCAATTATAGCTGACCGATCTTAAAACACAGGCTATACTTGAAAAGGAGCTCTTAGGGAAACCCAACAACAATTATGTCAGTCCACTTATATTGCTATAAAATTGTATCTGAAACTACGTAATTTAAAAAGAAAAGCTTATTTGGCTCACAATTCTGCAGGCTGTACAAGCATGCTACCACCATCTTCTTGACTTCTGGCAAGACCCAGAAAGCTTTTAGTCATGGCCAAAGGGAAGAGGAACCAGCACATCACATGGTGAGAGATGAAGCAAGACAGCAAGGAAGAAGTTCCAGGCTCTTTTAAACAATCAGATCTCAGTGAACTCATAGAGTGAGAGGTCACTCATTACCATGAGGATGGGGCCAAGACATTAATGAGGAATCTGCCCTCATGACCCTAACACCTACCACCATGCCTCCCATGCAACATTGGAGATCATATTTCAAAATATGGCCTGAAAAGAACAAAACATGCACACCATATCATTCTACCCTTGGCCCCACAAATCTCATGTCCTCCTCTCATTGTGAAATATGATAATCTTGTCCCCATAGGTCCCAAAGTCTTAACTAATTCCAGCATTAACTCATAAGTCCAAAAATCTCATCTGAGACTCAAGGCAGGTCCCTTCCACCTATGAGTCTGTAAGATCAATAAGTTATTTACTTCAAATATAAAATGCTGGTAATGCTGGTATTGCCGGTCACGGTCACTCACGCCTGTAATCCCAGCACTTTGGGAGGCCGAGGCGGGAGAACCACGAGGTCAGGAGATCGAGATCATCCTGACAAACACGATGAAACTCCGTCTCTACTAAAAATACGAAAAAATTAGCCAGACGTGGTGGCGGGCACCCGTAGTCCCAGCTTCCAGGGAGGCTGAAGCAGGAGAATGGTGTGAACCTGGGAGGCGGCAGAGCTTGCAGTGAGCGGAGATCGCACCACTGTACTCCAAACTGGGCCTCAGAGCGAGACTCCATCTCAAAAAAAAAAAAAAAAAAAATGCTGGTATAGGCATGGGTAGACATTCCCATTCCAAAAGGGAGAAATCAGGCAAAAGAAAGGGGCAAAATTCCCCACACAAGTCTGAAACCAAGCAGGGCAATCATTAAATCCTAAAGATCCAAGATAATCTTCTTTGACTCCATGTCCCATATCCAGTGCACACTGGTGATAGTGGTGGGCTCCCAAGGCCTTGGGCAGCTCTGCCTCTGTGGCATTGCAGGCGGCTGCATTCATGGGTTAGAGCTGAGTGTCTGTGGCTCTTCCAGACTTAGAATGCAAGTGGCTAGTGGCTATACCTTTCTCAGGTCGGGAGGGCAGTAGCCCTTTTCCCACTGCCTCACCAGGCAGCACCCAAGTAGAAACTCTGTGTGGGGACTCCAGCCACCTTTTTCCCTTCACACTGCCCTGTGAGATCCTGTTTTCAAGGACTCCACCTCTCTGGTAGTCTTTTGCCTGGGCATCCAGATTTTCTCATGCATCCTTTGAAATCTAGGTGGAAGCTGCCAAGTCTCCTTTACATTTGCATTCTGCATGCCTGCAGACTTAGCATCTTATGGAAGCTCCCAAGACTTACTGCTTGTATCCTCTGAAGCAGCAGCTGGAGTGGTACTTTGGGCCATTTGAGCCATGAATGGAGCTAGAGCTAGAGCATCTGGGATGCAGGAAATAGTGTCCCAAGGCTGTGCAGGGCAGTGAAACCCTAGGCTTGGGCACCCAAACTGTTCTTTCTTCCCAGGCTTCTGAACCTGTGATAAGAGAGACTATTCCAACGACTTCTGAAATACCTTTGGGACTTTTTTCCATTGTCTTGGCCATTAGCACTTGGCACCCTTTTAGTCATATTAATCTCTTTAGTAGGAGGTTTCTCCATACTCTGCTTATATTTCTCTTTTAAATTTTTTTTTTCTTCTCTCCCAGATGGTAAGGCTGCAATTTTTTCAAACTTTTACACTCTACTTCTCTTTTCATTATAATTTCCAACTTTAAGTCTTTAATTTCCTCCTGTATCTGATACTAGGCTATTAGAAGCAGCCAGGCCAATTATTGAACACTTGGCCATTTAGAAATGTATTTCCTCAGATACCGTCAGTCATCACTTTTAAGTTCAAACTTTCACAGATCCCTAGGACCAATAACAGTTCAGCCAATGCCATTGCCAAGAAGTAACAGGGTGACATTTGTTTCAGTTCCCAATAAGTTTCTTATGTCCCATCTGAGAGCTCCTTAGCCTGGCCTTTATTGTCCATATTTTGATCAACATTTTTTATCAAAGCATCTTAACAAGTGTCTAAGGAACTCCAATTTATGTTTTTTTTCTTGTCTTCTGAGATTTCCAAACTCTTCCAACCTCTGTCCATTTCTCAGTTTTAAAGCTGCTTCTATATCTTCAAGTAACTTTGTAGAAATGCCCCACCTCTTAGTACCAACTTTCTGTGTTAACCCATTTGTGTTGCTATGAAAGAATACCCAAGTCTGGGTAATCTATAAAAAAGAGGTTTATAATGAGATTTGGAAGGAACAAAACATTCAAACTATATCAAAAACAGAGGGGAGAATAAAACAAAGACAACAGAGTGTTTGAAGCCTCTAGCACATTCAGCTACAATTATCCATAAACATTAATAACTCCTATAAAAGTTTACATAAAATAGCACACTGTGACCTATTTATCTGAGTTATATTATCTGATATATTAATATTATGTTCAACTTTCAACCAAAACCATCATAGAAGATGCTTAAAGTCAGAGAAGACAGTCTGAAAAAACAAACCTGTCATCGTAATCATATTCCAATATGATATAGACTTTGATATTGTCAGACATAAAATATAAAATTATATATATTTTTCAATTAAAATTAGAGAAGACAAAAAACACAAAAGAAGAAATAAAACAGATAATAATGCAATGCATAGAAAATAGTTAAACACATGGGACCAGTCACAGTAGCTCAAGCGTGCAATCCCAGCACTTTGGGGGGCCAAGGCAGGCAGATCACCTGAGGTCTGGAGTTCGAGACCAGCCTGGCCAACATGATGAAACCCCATCTATACTAAAAATACAAAAATTAGCCGGATGTGATGTCGCGTGCCTATAATCCCAGCTATTCGGGAGGCTGAGACAGGAGAATCACTTGAACCCAGGAGGCAGAGGTTGAAGTGAGCCGAGATCATGCCATTGCACTCCAGCCTGGGCAACAGAGGAAGATTCTGTCTCAAAAAAAAGACAGAAAAAAAAAAAAAAAAAGAAAAGAAAACAGTTACACCTGTGGTAGATATTCATTCTTATATCTCAATAATCAAATCATACTAGTATGAATGGTCTATACATACAATTTATAAGATAGGCAATGTCAGAATGAATTATAAAAATGGAAGAAGATGCAAGTATACATATTCTCTAAAATGGTACTCAACATGTAAAAACTCTAAATGGTTCAAAGTAAAGGAATGTATAAAGATACATAATGCTAACTTTAACCAAAAACAAAACCAAAAATTAACAACCTACAGTAGTAAATTCAGACAAAGTGAAATTCAAAACAATAAAAGTTATTTGGGATTTAAAAAATGGCACTACATGATAATGACTGGAACAATTCTCCAAGAAGACATAGAAGTCTTAAATGTGTATGCATATGACAAAGGATCAACATATATGAGCCAGGATTTGGTACAACTAAGAGGAGAAATAGTCCAGTCTACTATTACACAGTAGAGAAGTAAACACCTCTATTTCAGTGGCTAGTAGATCAAGCAGGCAGAAAACCAGTGAGGATAAAATTGACCACAAAAACACAATCAATGAACTTGATGTAATTGACAGTTATAAAATACAGACTATTGCATCCTGCAATAGCATAATTCACATTTGTCTCAAGCTCATGTGGAAGTTCACTAAGAAAGACCACATTCTGAGCCATAAGAGAAACCCTAAAATGTATAAAAAGCAATAGAAATTGTACGAAGTATGCTCTCAGATGAAGATGGCAGAGTGGGACAGCAATGTATATTAGCATTGGTTTCCCTCACCAACCATTCATGTAGAGACTTGCTTAGTAAGTAGTGTCTTAATAATAGTTCAATTTATATGGACTATTCAAGAAACAATTTAAATGAACTGTGTTACTATTGCCTAAATTGTAGTAATATTTGTAAATTTCAAAATCTGATGAAACAGAAACATTTGAATTGACCATAGAGATGCAGATAAAGATATTAATATTTATGAAAAGTATAAGTGCAACATAATGAATCATGTGAAAAGCAAGAGACTCCCTGAGATTTCTAAAAACTGATCCCATTACATACACCCGTTCTGCATAAGCAGAGCTAAAGATATTTCCAGCTGTCTTAGAAAATACAAAAGCATACAAGACAATTATTGGGTAGGTGCAAGCCTTTCTGTATAGGGGATCAGGCTGGAAAACAAATATATTGGTTACACAATATCTTTAAATATAAATCCTATTCATTTAAAATGAATAATGTTAATGAAACTTCCTAGAGATATTACAGTAGAATTCCTTGGTAGATAAATGGTTATATCATAGATACCTAATTGAAGACTGAAATAAAAATGCAAGTTAACTATATTTTATTAAAAATAATGATAGAAAAAACCTATGTTAATTTTCAATGCAATTTTTTAACAAACTAAATATTCCAATTATAAAAATAAAAACCAATCAAATCCTATTCTGTAATTAAAAAAATAAAATAATCAAGGGAAGGTATAATTACCATCATAAAAATGAGAAACCTATCTCATTTTCTCACTGAATTTAACATTTGAGAATTCTTGAAATATACCCATGTTTTAATTTTTTTAATTTTATAAATTATAATAACATAATTTAAATAATTTATTTCTGTGTGAAATTTAGCAATGTCTTATTGTAAAGCGTTAACTCCAAATGAATTTTTTTTTTTTTTTTAAATGGAGTCTCACTCTGTCACCAGGCTAGAGGGCAGTGGTACAATCTTGGCTCACTGCAACCTCTGTCTCCCAGGTTCAAGAGATTCTCTTGCCTAGATAATTTTTGTAGTTTTGTAGAGAAGGGGTTTCACCATGTTGGCCACGATGGTCTCGATCTCTTGATCTCATGATCGGCCCGCCTTGGTCTCCCAAAGTTCTGTGATTATAGGCGTGAGCCTTCGCGTCCGGCCTCCAAATGAGTATTATCAGATTTTGGATATGTGTTTAAACATGTTGTTTGCACTTTTGTCTAAACATAAAATATTATAAAGTGAATATGTAATAGAACTAAAACTTCCATTACATGATTAGATTATTTCATCATTTCACAAACATCATAAAGTATACTTACACAAACCTAGATGTCATAGATGTCATAGCTTGCTACACAGCCTGGCTATATAGTCAGCCTATTGTTCCTAGGCTACAAATCCATATAGCACATAACTGTATTAAATACTGCAAACAATTATAACAAAATGGTATTTGTGTATCTAAATATAGAAAAGTTACAGTAAAAATACAGTAAAATATTAAAAATTGTCCAACTAAATAAGTCACCTACCATGAATAAAGCTTGCAGAACTGGAAGTTGCTGTGGGTGAAGCAGTGAGTGAGTGGTGAGTAAATAAAACAAACAAACAAAATAGTCAAGGACATTATTATACACCAGTAGTCCCCAACATTTTTTGGCATCAGATACCAATTTCATGGAAGACAATTTTTTCCATGGACTGTTAGTACGGGGTATGGTTTTGAGACAAAACTGTTTCATCTCAGATTATCAGTTATTAGATTTTCATAAGGAGCATGCAACCTAGATCCCTTTCATGTGCAATTCACAATGAAAATCTAATGTCACCACTCATCTGATAGAAGGCTGAGTTCTGGTGGTAACACTCACTCACCTGCCACCCACCTTACGCTGTACAGCCCAGTTCCTATCAGGCCATAGGCCACTAATGGCCCATGGCCCAGTGGTTGGGGACCTTTGCGGTACACTACTGTACACCTTATAAACACTTTCCATTTAGGGTATGATAAAGTTATATAAGAGTATATTTATTTCTTTGTTTTGTGGGTTCTTTTTTTTTTTTGAGACAAGTTCTTCTTTTGTCATCCAGACTGGAGTGCACTAGCACCATCGGGGCTCACTGCCTCAGCCTCTCAAAGTATTGGGATTACAAGAATGATCCACCACACTCAATATTTATTTGTTCAGTAATGGATTAACCTTAGCTTAATGTAACGTTTTTACTTTAAAAACCTTTTTTAAAATATTGAGTGCTTTTTGACTCTTTTGTAATAATAGTTGTATATACAATAATTATTTTGTATAATTTTGTATATAGTTATACAAACTGTATAACTATACAAAACATTTTATTTATTTATTTATTTATTTATTTATTTATTTATTGGGATAGAGTCTCACTCTGTTGGCCTGGCTAGAGTGCAGTGGCACAATCTCGGCTCACTGCAAGCTCCGCCTCCCGAGTTCATGACATTTCCCTGCCTAAGCCTCCTGAGTAGCTGGGACTACAGGTGCCTGCCACAACGCCTGGCTAATTTTTCATATTTTTAGTAGAGATGGGGTTTCATCCTGTTAGACAGGATGGCCTCGATCTCCTGACCTCATGATCCACCTTCCTTGGCCTCCCAAAGTGCTGGGATTACAGGCATGAGCTACCACACCCAGCAACATTTTATTTATTTATATCCTTATTCTAGAAGCCTTTAAAAATTTTATTTTTTTTTTCTTTTTAAATATTTTATTAAAATACACACCTAGCATAGGTCTACATAGAGTCAGAATTATACCACTATCTCTCACCTCCACATCCTCTCCAACGAAAAATACTTAGGGGTAATTACATGCACAGAACTGTCATCTCCTACACTTTCTTCTGGAGCACCTTCTGAAGAACCTGTCTGAGACTATTTTACAGTTAACTTTTTAAAATAAGTAAAAACTACAGTATACAAAATAAAATGTATAATATAGTAATATAGAAACTCATAAGATCATTGTGTATTATTATCAAATATTATATACTGTACAAAATGGTATGTGCTATACTTTTATAAAACTGATAGAGCAATGGGTTTGTTTATATCAGCCTCACCACAAACATATGAGTAATGCCTCATGGTATAATATCACAATGGTTATATCACTAAGCAATAGTGACACATCCATTAGAATATTATGGGACCCCATTACACATATGAACTATTGTTGACCACAGTGTTGTCAAATAGTGTGAGACAATACTTGGCTTTGACAAAGACTCTCCTTCACCAGACTATATTCTGGCTCTTTGGAACAGTCTTCTTGATGATCCCTTGGCCTTGGCCCTCATCCTGTCTTTGCCTGCCTACCCCAGTCTTAGAAAGGATCTTGCTTATTTAGTTTAGTGAGAATCCTCACTCTTTTGATATATAATAACATTCTTCATCCCCTCATTTTATGTCTAATTCTTTGTCCTGTCTTTATCAAGAATCCTGTTAGGTTGGTTTAACAACCATCTCCTCAGCCTTGATGTTTTCTTTTAGTAATTTTCTATTCACTGACACTCTCTTCCCGCTCCTTAGCTATACGTCTGCACTTGTCATTAACAATTTTGGGGAGCAGACCAAGAAGGCTGATTAGAAGCAGCTGTGGTCTGCACCACTCACAGAGAAGAACAAAAAGAGTAAGTGAAATCCACACCTTCAAATCAATTATCCAGTGGGACTGACTAAGCAGTCGATGAGACATACCGAGAGTAGGGACAAGCAGATTGTGGTGACAGCCCACCCAGGAATGGCATGGAGTGAAGAGAGCTCCCACACAGAGCTAAGGGAGGCAGTGAGTGATTGTGCAACCCCACCTGGCAAACCACGCTTTTCCCATGGATCTTTGCAACCCACAGATCTGGAGAGCCCTTCATGATCCCATGCCACCAGGGCCTTGGGTTCAAAGCACAGAGCTGTGCAGTCTCCGTGGCTGCTTGGGCATGCACGGAGACACAGGAGTTTGCACATACTTCGGCCCTGGGAATTCCAGTGAGGAAGAGATCCATCCATTCCCCTAAGAAAGGGGTTGAAGCCAGGGAGTAAACCAACCTCATTCAGCAGACCTCACTGCCAGGTTAAGACTCCCTGGCTTGGAATTCTAGTCAGATAGCAGCACAGCAGCAGCAGGCTGGAGACTGCCTGAGACAACCGATTTCCCATAGGAAAAAAGTGGCCACCATTCTTTCGCTAAAGTTGGTTGTCCTGGTCTGCTGGCTCTGGAGAGTCTGGGTGGTCTAGAAGAGGAAGGTTCCCACCAATGCAGTGTGCCCACTCCGCCATGGGCAACCCAACTACTTTTTTAAGTGGATCACTAACCCCATTCCTCCTGACTAGGTGCATCCTCTCAAGAGAAGTCTCCAGAAATCTCCTACAGGAACATCCGGGCTGGCATCAGGTCAGTGCCCCTCTAGGACAGAGCTCCCAGAAGTAGCAGCAGGCCACTATCTTTACTGTTTTTCAGCCTTTACTGATGATACTTCCAGGTGCAGGATGGACCCAAGTGATTAGGGTCTGGAGTGAACCCCCACCAAACTGAAGGAGCCCTATGGAAGAGGGGCATGATTGTTAAAAGAAAAACAAAGAAACAGAAAGCAACAACAACATCATCAACAAAAAAGACCCCACAAAAACCCCATTCACAGGTCATTAACCTCAAAGATAAAAAGTAGATAAGCCCACAAATATAAAGGAATGAATCAATGAAAAAATACTGAAAACTCAAAAAACAGAGTGCCTCTTCTCCTCCAAATAATCTCAACACCTCTCGAGCAAGGGCACAGAACTGAGCTGAGACTGAGATGGTTGAACTGACAGAAGAAGGCTTCAGAAGGTAGGTAATAACAAACTTTGCTGAGCTAAAGGAGCATGTTCTAACCCAATGCAAAAAAAGCTAAGCATCATAATAACACATTATAGGAGATGATAAACAGAATAGCCAACTTAGAGAGGAACATAAATGACATTATAGAGCTAAAAACACACACACACAAGAACTTCACAATGCAATCACAAGTATCAACAGCCGAACAGATCAAGTGGAGATAATTTCAGCACTTGAACACTGGCTCTTCAAAATAAGGCAGTCAGACAAGAATAGAGAAAAAAAGAATAAAAAGAAACAACAAAACTTCTGAGAAATGTGATATTATGTTAAAAGACCAAACCTACAACTGATTGGCGTACTTGAAAGAAACAGAGAAAGGAACCAGGTTGAAAAACATATTTCAGGATATCATCCAGGAGAACTTCCCAAACCTAGAAAGACAGGCCAGCATTTAAATTCAGGAAATCCAGAGAACACCAGTAAGATACTCCATAAAAATTAACTCCAAGAGACATAATCATTAGAAACTCCAAAGTTGACATGAAAGAAACAATGTTAAGAGCAGCCAGAGAGAAAGACCAGGTCATCCATCACACTAACAGTGAACCTCTCAGTGGAAATCCTACAAGCCAGAAGGGATTGGGGGCCAATATAATTATTCATTCTTAGAGTAAAGAATTTCCAACCCAGAGTTTCATATCCAGCCAAACTAAGCTTCATAAGTGAGGGAGAAAGAAGATCCTTTTCAGACAGTCAAATGTTGGGAAAAATTGTCACTGCTGGGTCTGCCTTGCAAGAGCTTCTGAAGGAAGCACTACATATGGAAAGAAAAGACCATTACCACCCACTACAAAAACACAATGAAGTATACAGGCCAGTGGCACTATGAAACAATTACATAAAAAGCCTGAAAAATAACTAGTTAGCATCCTGAAGATGGGATCAAACTCACACGTATTGATATTAACGTTAAATGTAAATGGACTAAATGCCCTAGAATGGCAAGCTGAATAAAAAGTCAAGACCTATTCAAACCAACAAAGATCAAAAAAAGACAAATAAAGGCATTACACAATGGTAAGGAGTTCAATTCAAGAAAAAGAACTATCTTAAATAGTTATGCTTCCAATATAGGAGGACCCAGATTCAGAAAGCAAGTTCTTAGAGACCTACAAATGGATTTGGACTCCCACACAATAACAGTGGGAGAGTTTAACACTCTACCGAGAGTATTAGATCATTTAGACAGAAAATTAATAAAGATATTTAGGACCTGAACTCAACTCTGGAACAAGTGGACCTCATAGATATCTACAAACCTATCCTCTCCCAAACAAGAGATATACACTTACTCTAAAATTCATCATATCATTGGAAGTAAAACACTCCTCACAAAATGCAAAGGAACTGAAATAATAACAGTCTCTCAGACTGTCTTACAATTCAATATTAAGAAACCCACTCAAACTCACACAACTACATGCAAATTGAACAACCTGCTCCTAAATGACTGCTGTGTAAATAATGAAATTAAGGCAGAAATCAAGAAGTTTTGTGAAACTAATGAGAACAAAAGAACAATATGCCAGAATCTCTTTAACTTAACACCACACATAAGTGGTGTTAAGAGGGAAATTTATAACACTAACTGCCCACATCAAAAGGCTAGGAAGATCTCAAATTGACAATGTCACATCACAGCTAAAAGAACTAGAGAACCAAAGACAAACACCAAAGCTAGCAGAAGGCAAGAAATAACAAAGATTAGAGCAGAACTGAAGGAGATAGAAACAAAAAAAAACCCTTCAAAAAATAAACAAATCCAGGAGCTGTTTTTCTTTTGGGGGGAAGGTGTTTGAAAAAATTAATAAAAGAGGCTGCTAGCTAGACTAATAAATACAAAAATATAATAATCAAATAGAATCAGAAGTGATAAGAGGAATATCACCACTGATCCCACAGAAATACAATCATCAGAGAATACTATAAATACCTCTAGGCACATAAACTAGAAAATCAAGAAGAAATGGACACATTTCTGGATGCATATACCTTCTCAAGACTGAACCAGGAAGAAATCGAATCACTCAATAGAACAATAAAAAGTTCTGAAATTGAGGCAGTAATAAATAGCTTACCAACCAAGAAAAAAGCCCAGGTCTAGACAGATGTACTGCTGAATTCTACGAGAGGCACAAAGAGGAGCTGCTACCATTTTTTCAGAAACCATTCCAAACAATTGAAAAGGAGAAACTTCTCCTTAACTCATTTTATGAGGCCAGCATCATCTGGATATAAAAGCCTGTTAGAGATACAAAAAAACAAACAATAGCAGCAACAAATTTCAGACCAATATCCCCAAGGAATATTGATGCAAAGACCCTCAATAAAATACTGGCAAACAGAATCCAGCAGCACATCAAAAAGCATATCCATCATGATTAAGTAAGGTTCATTCCTGAGATGCAAGCTTGGTTCAACATATGCAAATCAATAAATCTAATTCATTCCATAAACAAAACTAAAGACCAAAACATCATGATTATCCCAATAAACACAAAAATGTCTTTGATAAAATTCAGAATCCCTTTAGTATAAAAACTGTTAATAAACTCAGTATTAAAGGAATGTACCTCAAAATAACAAGAACCATATATGAAAAACAGCCAATATTATACTGAATGGGCAAAAGCTGGAAGCATTCCTCCCTTGAAACTAAGCACAAGATAAGGATGCCCTCTCCAATAATAAGCACAAGATAAGGATGCCACTTCTATTTAACATAGTATTGGAAGTTCTGATCAGGGCAATCAGGCAAGAGAAAGAAATAAAGTGTATTCAAATAGGAAGAGAGGAAGCCAAATTATCTTTGTTTGCAGATGACATGATCCTATATCTAGAAAACATCATTGTTGGCTGGGAGCGATGGCTCACACCTGTAATTCCAGCACTTTGAGAGGCCGAGGCAGGCAGATCACCAGGTCAGGAGATCAAGACCATCCTGGCTAACATGGTGAAACCCCATCTCTACTAAAAATACAAAAAATTATCTGGTCATGGTGCTGGGCACCTTTAGTCTCAGCTACTTAGGAGGCTGAGGCAGGAGAATGGCATGAACCTGGGAGGCGGAGCTTGCAGTGACCCTAGATCTCGTCACTGCACTCCAGCCTGGGCAACAGAGCGAGATTCCACCTCAAAAACAACAGCAACAATAACAGCAAACACCATTGTTTCAGCCCAAATCTTCTTAAGCTGATAAGCAACTTCAGCAAAGTTTCAGGATACAAAATCAATCTGCAAACACTGCTAGCATTCCTATACACCAAGAACAGGCAAGCAGAAAGCCAAATCATGAATGAACTCCTATTCTCAATTGCTACAATGAGAATAAAATACTTAGGAATACAGCTAACAAGGGAAGTGAAGGACCTCTTCAAGAAGAACTACAAACTGCTGCTCAAAGAAATCAGAGAGGACACAAACAAATGAAAAAATATTCCATGCTCATGGACAGGAAGAATAAATATCATAGAAATGGTCATACTGCCCAAAGTAATTTAGAGATTCAATGTTATTCTTATTAAACTGCCACTGACATTCTTCAAAGACTAAGAAAAGAAACTATTTTAAAATTCATGTGGAACCAATAAACAGCCCTATAGCCAAGACAACTATAAGAAAAATACAAACAAACAAAACAAAACAAACAAACAAAAAAAAAACGAAGATGAAGGCATCACACTACCTGACTTTAAACTATACTGCAAGGTTACAGTAACCAAAACAGCATGGTACTGGTACAAAAACAGACACATAGATCAATGAAACAGAATAGAGAACTTGGAAACAAGACTAGACACTTAACAACCATCTGATCTATGACAAATCTAACAAAACAAGCAGTGGGGAGGAGATTTTTCACTTAATAAATGATGCTGGGAGAACTGGCTAGTCATATGCAGAAAATTGAAACTGGACCCCTTCCTTATACTTTCTATAAAAAATTAACTCAAGATGGACTAAAACTTTAATGTAAAACCCAAAACTATAAAAATGCTAGAAAAACAATCTATACAATACCATTCAGGACATAGGCACAGGCAAAAATTTTATGATAAAAATTCCAAAAGCAGTTGCAACAAAAGCAAAAATTGATAAATGGAATCTAATTAAGCTAAAGAGCATCGACACAGCAAAAGAAACTATCATCAAAGTGAAGAGAAAACCTGTACAATGAGAAAAATAATTGCAATTTATCTCTCTGTGAGAGGTCTAATATCCAGAATCTGCAAGGAACTAAAACAAATTTATGAGAAAAAAACAAATCAAACAACCTCATTAAAAAATAGGCAACAGGGATGAACAGATGCTTCTCACAGGAAGAGATTCATGTGGCCAAAAAACATGAAAAAAAGCACATGACTGAATATTAGAGAAATCCAAATCAAAACCACAATAAGATAACATGTCATTCCAGTCAGAATGGCAATTATTAAAAAATCAAGAAACAACAGATGCTGGTGAGGATACTGAGAAAAAGGAATGTTTCTACACTGTCGGTGAGAATGTAAATTAGTTCAAACATTGTGGAAGACAGTATAGCAATTCCTCAAAATTCTAGAAGCAGAAGTACCTTTTAACCCAGAGATTCCATTACTGGGTATATACCCAAAGAAACATAAATCATTCTGTTATAAAGATGCATGCAGGCATATGTTCATTACCTCACTATTTACAATACCAAAGATATGGAATCAACTGAAATGCCCATCAATGATAGACTGGATAAAGAAAATATGGTACATATACACCATGGAATACTATGCAGCCATAAAAGGGAGCAAGATTGTGTCCTTTGCAGGAACATAAATGAAGCTGGGAGTCAGTATCCTTAGCAAACTAACACAGGAACAGAAAACTAAACACATGTACTCACTGCTAAGTGGGAGTAGAACAATTAGAGCACACAGACACATGGTGGGGTGGGTTGGAAACAACACACAACAAGACCTGTCATTGCAAGTAGGAAAAGGGCAAGCATTAGAAAGAATAGCTAATAGATACTGAACTTAATACCTAGGTGGTGGGTTTTTCTGTGCAGCAAAGCACCAATGCACACATTTACCTATGTGACAAACCTGCACATCCTGCACATATACCCTGGAACTTAAAACAAAAGTTGAAAATATAAAAGGTTAATGTCCTCCATGAAATTCTAGTAAATGATGCTTTAGTTGTATAAATTTTTGAGGTAGATAATATGATGTTTTCATATACATATTCATAGTTAAATTATTACTACAGGTAACTGATTTAACATATCTATCACCTTCCATAGTTATATATATATATATTTGTGTGTGTGTGTGCATGTCACACAAGTGTGATATATATAAAAACACACTCATATTTACTTTTATATATTATTTACATATATTATATATTAATATATAAGGTCTATACTAATTTTAAATAAAATATAAATTGCAAAAGAAACATAGGTGAAAGAAAATTATATCTTTGATATACTACAATTTAATAGTTTATTTAAGTTTCATATACATAGAAATTTTATTTTTCAGTGCAAATATATATAACTAGCTAATTAATCTGGTGAAAGTGCTATTAATGTTCCAAATTTTTCTTTCCATTAGGTTCTGATTAATATTACAAAACTAGCAAATTATAATCTATACTTGTAATTCACATAGACATATATAGGTAAGGAGATTAGCATTTGAAAACAAGTAAATATTTTTAAAGTTAAATATTTTTAAACTTTACTTACAAAATTAAGGCATGAAATTTAGTATACAGAAACTACATATCCATTTTGCTGTTAAAGCAATATTGTGAGTCAATTCATATTTAAATGTTTTATGTTTAGTAACTTAAAAGAAAAGAAAGCGATTTGGACAGATGAGGTCTTGGTGGGATTCCATTATTTAAAGAACACCATGTTGAGCTACCAAAGGCCTAAAAATCAAGGAGAAAAATAAAGAATGAGTTTTATGAAGTCCCAGAGGATGCTCAAAGTTGATTTATCATGTGGCATGCCAGGAAACATCAAAAGATGATTAAAATATATGTTAGTGTTTTCATGCTAGAGAAAAGCACTGAAAGCAAACCGTAAAATACAGCTTTCCCTGGATAAAAAGGAGTCTTTCTCTGAATTCAGTTCCACAACAGAAAAGGAGATACTTCTGTACCCATTAAAAAATAAAACAAATATTTTACATATAAATTGTGAGGCAACCATGCCCCCCTCCCCCTCTTTCCTTCTCTCTCTCTTTTGAGATCTTCAGTTGGGTTGAGTCATCGTCTTCGTACAAACTCCCTGCCTAAGAGTCCTATAACAAAAAACCACTAAAATATACTGCATTTTGAACTGGCCAGGAGCATATGGCCAGAAGCCAGATTGCCTGCTTCACATTCCAGCTCTGTCCTTTGTGTTCATTAGGTTTGTGACCCTGGTCAAGTTACTTAATTTATTTCTTCCTCCATTTCCATATCTATGCATGACAATAATAAAAACAGTAGTACCTACCACATAGATTATTATCATTAAATATACATTTGAAATATATTTATCTTTTTAATTTAACAATCATTGTTGAGGAGTGTCCCGTACATAATAACATAAAATATGTTAAGTATCATTATTTACTCAGCACATATACTTGGAAAGTCTCTTTGATCCAGGGTACTATGATAGTTTGCAGTTTAAATCTGAAAGACCGAGAAGCAGGAGCGATGAAGGCAGGAGAAGATTGTTGTGTTAGCTCAAGCAGTCAAGCAGAGAGTCAGTCAATGCTCCCTGCCTTTACCTTTTGGCTCTATTTGGGCCCTCAGTGAACTGAATGATGGTAACCCATACTGGGGAGGGCCAGGTGCTTTAATAAGTCCACCAATTCAAATGCTAGTATCTTTAGAAATACCCTCACACACAAATCCAGAAATAATGTTTAACCAGGTATCAGGACATTCCCTGATCCAGTTAAGTTGATACGTAAACTTAATCATCATAATTCCCTAGTAGGGTTGTCTCCTATCCCAGTATTACTGGTGTCCTTTAAAAAAAAAAAAAAAAAAAAATGTAATGTGAAGTGATGGACACATGCATGGAGAAAATAGCTATGTAAAGATGCAAATATTTGAGTTATGTTACCACAAACCAAGGAATGTCTGACTCCACCGGAAGCTAGGAACAAGCAGGTAAAAAAATCTTCCACTAGGGACTTGAGAGGGAGCATGACCCTGCCAATACATTCATTTCTTTTTTTAAACTTTTATTTTAGGTTCAGGGGTACATGTTCCGGTTTGTTATATAGGTAAACTAGTATTACAGGAGTTTGTTGAACAGATTATTTTATCACACAGATATTAAGCCTAGTACCCAATAGTTATTTTTTTCTTCTCATCTCCATCCTCCCACCCTTTTCCCTCAAGTAGACCCCAGTGTCTGTTGTTCCCTTCTTTGTGTTCATGAGTTCTCATCATTCACCTCCCAGTTATAAGTGAGAACATATGGTATTTGGTTTTCTGCTCATTCATTAGTTTGGTAAGGATAATAACCT
Source organism: Piliocolobus tephrosceles (assembly GCF_002776525.5). Lineage (NCBI taxonomy): Eukaryota > Metazoa > Chordata > Mammalia > Primates > Cercopithecidae > Piliocolobus > Piliocolobus tephrosceles. Next base: position 125,112,711 of record NC_045436.1, read on the forward strand.
CCAAATCCATCTATGCTCCTGCAAAAGACATGCTCTCCTTCATTTTTATGGCTTCATAGTATTCCATGGTGTATATGTACCACATTTTCTTGATACAACCTGTCACTGATGAGCATTTAAGTTGATTCCTTGTCTTTGCCATTGTGAATAGCGCTTCAATAAACATTCACGTGCATGTGACTTTACAGTAGAATGATTTATATTTATCTGAGCATATACCCAAATCCATAGGAGTGCTTACTTACAGCCTCCAAAACTGTAAAAATAGAAATCATGTTGTTTGTAGGTTCCCAGTTAATACTGCAGCCCTAGGAGATTAACACAGGTACCCCTAGCATGTTCTCCCATACCACAGTGTGTTCTCATTTTAGCACTGATCATATTCAGTTGCATTTTTTCATTTATCTGCCAGTATTTTACATTAGTCTAAATTTTTTGAGAGAAAGATCAAGCTTATTTTGTGAATTATTTTAACTCCTGCACCTAACAGAAATCCAGACATTTTATTAATTCAATAAAATGTTTGTTTTTGTAAATGAAGTAAATTAATTTCAAATTTCAGCAACCTGCATGGTAAGTCTATATTTCATAAAAGATAATTCATAGTTACTACTTAAGAACAATTAATACATAGTGTTTTGCCTTATATTTGTATTTTTTAAAATAATTGTTTACTTACAAAAGCCTTCCATGTAATCATCACTTAACTAAAACAATTAATGCATATATAAATACAAATGTTAATATATTAATGTAATCATTTTTATTTATAAAAATATACAATTTAAATACCACAAAATTTACTCTTTTATAATGTATAATTCAGTGATTTTTAGTAGATTTCCAAAGTTTTGTAGCCATTCTTACTAATATTAGAACATGTTCACCACCCCTAAAAGAAATCCAATACCCTTGGCAGCCATTTCCTGTTTCTCCCTTTTTACAGCTGCTGTAAAACAACTAATCTACTTTTTGTTTCTAAAAATCTAACTAATCTAGATATTTTACATACATGGGATCTCATAATATGTACCTTTCATTTCTCTTTCTTTCACTTAGAATAATGTTTTCAAAGTTCATCCATATTGCAGCATGCCTCAGTATTTCATTATTTTTCTTGACAGAATATGGACCTATTGTATGAAAATACTAATTTTGTTTGTTTATTCATCAGTGAATAGACATTTGTTTCTTCTGTGTTTCCATTGTTGATAATGATGCTATTAATAATAATGAGTGCACTAGTTTTTTATGTAGATATATATTTTCCATTTTCTAGGGTATGTATCCAGAAGAGGAATTGATGATCATGACATGACTGTGTGTTTCATTTTTTGAGGATCTACCACACTATATAGTTTTTTTTTTTAGATTCATGTGGATGTTGGTTACAAGGGAATATTACATAATGCTGAGTTTTAGGCTTTGGTAAGTTTCAGCTCTCTTGAGTCCATCACAGGAATAGGGAACATAGTATCCAATGGGCAGTTTTTTTAATCCTTCCCTCCTCCCCTCTCCCCATTTTTGGAGTCCCCAGCGACTATCACTTCCACCTTTATGTTCATGTGTACCCATTTTTTACTTCTCACTTGTATGTGAGGACATGCAATATTTGATTTTCTGTTTCTGTGTTAATTCACTTAGAATAATAACCTCCACCTGCATCCACGTTGTTACAAATGACATGATTTTATTCTTTTATATGACCCTGTAGTATTCCATGGAGTATATATGCCAAATTTTCTTTATCTATCTACCATCAACAGGCACTTAAGTTGATTCCATGACATTTCTATTGTGAATAGTGCTTCAATAAACATATGAATGCAGGTATCTTTTTGATAGAGTGATTTCTTTCTCTTTGGGTAGGTAACCAGTAGCGGGATTGCTGGGTCAACTGATAGTTCTAATTTTAGGTCTTTAAGGTCTCTCCACATAATTTTGCATAAGGGTTGAACTAATCTACATTCCCACCAACATATCACATTATTTTTCAAAGCAGTTGCCCTACTGTACCTTCCCACCAACAATGTATGAGGGTTCTAACTTCTCTGCTTTCTTACCAAAACTTGTTATGATCCATTTTTTTTCTTATACCTAACCTGTGAAGTGCTATAGCATTATAATTTTGACTTGCATTTCCTGAATGACTAATTAATTTGCACATATCTTCTTATATTTATTGTTCATTTATATATCTTCTTTGAGGCAATGTTTATTTAAATTTTTGTTCATGTATTATTGGATCACATGCATTTTTATTTTTAATTAAATTTTTGTATATTCTGATATTACTCCCTTATCAAATAAGTAATTTGGAAATATTGTATCTCATGCTGTGGATTGACTTTTCACTTTATTGATATCATCCTTTTGTTATCAAAATGCCAGTGATTTGGTCTGGGCCTTGCCGTTCACTGTACAGAAAGCCAATCACTGAGACAACTAGTATTGTAAGTTAAGAAGGCTTTAATCAGGTGCTGCAGCTGAGAAGATTGGAGATCAGTGTCAAATCCCTCTCCCAGATTGACTAAAATTAGGGATTTACATAGCAAGGAAGAAGTGTGACCATCTGTGGGAAAACAGAAATTAGTGAGAGGTAAGGAGGAGTAATTGGTCAGGGAGATGCAAGCAGTCAGTTAGGCAATCATAATGAGGAAAGATTCTGGTATTTTATTGTCCAGATGCAAGGATTTGGCAAGTTTCAGCTTCTTGATACTATTTGGAAGACGTGATGGTTAGTTTCTGACAAAGGAACTCAGATAAGACAAACACAACTTTCTCGTAAGACTGAGAGAATCAATTTCCATGTTTATTCAAAGAAACTGTAAACATCAGTTCCATGGGACAGTTTGGCAGGTTTCACTTTGAGACATATATAAAAATATATATATATGTGTGTGTATATATATCACATATATAATATAAATATTATTTTTATGAGATTCAACTTACATACTTTTTGTTTTTGTTGTTGCTTATGCTTTTGTTGTCAAATGTAAGAAATGACTTCCTAATTCAAGTTCAGGAAGATAGACATGTATTTTTTTTTCTAAGAATTTTATAGTTGTAGTTGTTACATTCAGATTTTTTATGTACTCTGAGTCACTTTTTGTATATAGTGGTTGGTTGTTTGTTTGGCTAAACATAAAAATGGATGCTTCTGGTTTTAAAGCTTCAAAGTTACATTTGGTTTTCTTGAGTTCCTTCCTCAGAAAATGATCTTCAGGTCTGTCAAAAAAAGTATTAAAGAACTGAAAATTACCGGATCACTACATCCAGACAGTGAGATGCTGGGCCTCTCATTAATTATGATTGCTTCCTTGCCCATCCCTAGTTCTTATTTTCTAACACATTGTTACATTTGAACCCTAAGTGTTTTTTTTTGTTTGTTTGTTTTTTGTTTTTTGTTTTTCATTGTTGTTTGTTTGTTTGTTGACATGGAGTTTCGTTCTTGTTGCCCAGGCTGGAGTGGAAGGGTGCCATCTCAGCTCACTGCAACCTCCACCTCCTGGGTTCAAGCTATTCTCCTGCCTCAGCCTTTTGAGTAGCTGGTATTACAGGCATGCACCACCATGCCCGGCTAATTTTGTATTTTTAGAAGAGACAGTGTTTCTCCAATAAACCCCTAGTTTTATTTGGTGAAGGAGATGGATTTGAGACTAATCTGCAATCTCCTTGGCTGTGGCATCCAGTTAAAGCCTTCTTCATTGACAATACTCATTATCTCAGTCATTTGCTTTCTATTTGGTAAGCAACAGGACCTAGACTGAACTGATATTAGGGTAACATAGTCAATTTTGCAATCTAATTTACAGATATTTTTAATAATTGAATATATATTGAAAAATATTGATTTTTATATTTACATTTCCTTCATTAAGAAACTGACTTTAAATTGATCATACCACATGTATGTTTTATATATAAATCATAATTACATTTTGAGAAGCAGCATTCATAGAGAAGTTTTAAGCAAATTTAAAAGGATTCTGCAAAGTTAATTCCATAAAAATCAATCTCAACCAAAAATCTGAATGCAATTTTTGTCATACATTCTTTTTAATACAATATGCACTCATAGCTTATGTCTTGCTTAAAGGCAGGAGGAAAAGCAGCACAAGTATAGTACAGCATTATCGTCATTAAAAGTTCCTTTTACATTCTGAGAGAATGTAGGTAAACATGTAAAAATGTAGCTTGATTAAAATTATCTAAAATACTATTATAGTATACTAAAAATGACATTAAAAGGCATTTACAAAGTAAAAAGATATAATAGATTATTTTTCTGATATTTCATATTTGCAATTTTAATCTCTTACAAATAAATATATTATTATTTTTATTAAACTCACATAGTAGAAACCATACAACCAGAAAAAAATATTGTTTCTACTAATATTTCTTAAACTGACTATATTGGGATAGATCCAAAGTTATTTTTTAATGTGGAATTGAAGTTATAAAGAAATGATTATTTCAATGCACATCAACACCATATTCTGGACTAAAGAGATAAAAGACAGTTGTATTAGTCAGGGTTCTCTAGAGGGACAGAATAAATAGGAACTATATATAGGAGTTTGTTAAGTATTAATTTACACAACCACAAGGACCCAAAATAGGCTGTCCACAACCTGAGGAGCAAGAAGATCCAATCCAAGTCGAAGTCCCAAAACTGAAGAACTTGGAGTCCAATTTTTGAGGGCAGGAAGCATTCAGCATGGGAAAAACAAGTAGTCTGGGAGGCTAGGCTAGTCTCTCCTTTTTATGTTTCCCTGCCTGCTATATATTCACTGGCTGCTGACTAGATTGTGCCCACCAGATTAAGGGTAGATCTGCCTTCTCCAGCCCACTGACTCAAATATTAATCTCTTTTGGCAACACCCTCACAGACATACTCAGGATCAATATTTTGTATCTTTCAATCCAATCAAGTTGATACTTAGTACTAACAATCATAGCAGTGTTTTAAGTTTAGTATAAAGGTTAGATGGGCACAACGTGGTTGCTGAACTACTTTAATATTTGATTACCAAGATTTAAGTGTTCAGTAGCTTCAATCTCTAGACATTTCTACGAATGTAAGTTTATTTTTGTCATCTGTGTGTAAGGTGAATCATCTGTCTGAATAATGGGACACAGCAACTGCAGACCTCACTCTGTGGGAAATGTGTACATATAGTACATATCAGGCAATTAAACTTTTTCTTATAATATCATAACTTTTCTCTGCTTCTTTGGAATACTTCCAGTATCACCATTGGGCCTTTGTTTGGGTCCTACAGTGTTAGTCAAGGTTTACAATATTGCACTAAACTCAATAAAAATACACAAGAGCCATGAGACATTTTTTACTGTGACATGCAATTTACTGTAGAGACAACTGCTCTAGAAGAGATGATTAGCATCACACAGTGTTTTAAGCAGATGCTAGGAACACTTGAGCTCACTGCAATAGCAACAGGTGGTTGCTGCAAAATTATTGCAGTAGTACAATATGTACTACAGTTAATGTAATGCAGTTATAATTCATACTGCATCTTTACATTTTTTTTTTACATTTCTCAGTGAGTGATGCCACGTGCAGTCTGTGTGTATAAGTTTTGATTAATTACTTATTATAATAGATTTGTGTATATCTTACATTAATAAATGACAAAATGGATATATTTTTAACTATAGTGTGCATACACAAACAGCAAACTTTCTCTTTTTAAAATCATATTTCTGGGCTATAAAATTTGTTTGTAAGATTTTTTAAATTGTTGCAAATCTCCAAAAATATTTTCATTATACATATTGGGAAAAAAAAATCCTATCTGTAAGTGACATGTTCAGTTCAAACTCGTTATGTCCAAGGGTCAATTGTAAGTAATCTCAGAAATATTACAATGTTATTAAAATTTTATGTAAAGTATATGGATTAAAAACACTAAGCGCCCAAGATGACAGAATAGGAACAGCTCCAGCCTCCAGCTCCCAGCATGAGTGACACAGAAGATGGGTGATTTCTGCATTTTCCACTGAGGTACCCAGTCCGTCTCACTGGGGCATGTCGGACAGTTGGCGCTGGTCCGCGGGTGCAGCCTGACCAGCGAGCGCTGAAGCAGGGCAAGGCATCCCCTCACCTGGGAAGTGCAAGGAGGAAGGGAATTCCTTTTCCTAGCCAAAGGAAATTGAGATACGAGACACCTAGAAAATTGGGTAACTCCCACTCTAATACTGTGCTTTTCCAGAGGTCTTAGCAAATGGCACACCAGGAAATTACATCCCACACCAGGCCAAGAGGGTCCCACACCCACAGAGCCTCCCTCATTGCTAGCACAGCAGTCTGAGCTCTAACTGCAAGGTGCAGCGAGACTGGGGGAGGGGCGTCCGCCATTGCTGAGGTTTAAGTAGGTAAACAAAGCCACTGGGAAGCTCGAAATGGGTGGAGCCCACCGCAGCTCAAGGAGGCTGGCCTGCCTCTGTAGACTCCTCCTCTGGGCACAGGGCACAGCTAAACAAAAAACAGCAGAAACTTCGGCAGAGGTAAAAGCCCCTGACAGCTTTGAAGAGAGCAATGGATCTCCCAGCATGGAGGCTGAGATCTGAGAATGGACAGACTGCCTGCTCAAGTGGGTCCCTGACCCTTGAGTAGCCTAACTGGGAGACATCCCCCACTAGGTGCAGAAAGACACCTCACACCCAACACGGCGGGGTATGCTCCTGAGACGAAGCTTCCAGAGCAAGAATCAGACAGCAACACTCGCTGTTCAGCAGTATTCTATCTTCTGCAGCCTCCGCTGCTGATATCCAGGCAAACAAGGTCTGGAGTGGACCTCAAGCAAACTCCAACAGACCTATAGTGGAGGGTCCTGACTGTTAGAAGGAAAACTAACAAACAGAAAGGACACCCACAACAAAACCCCATCAGTACATCACCATTATCAAAGACTAAAGGCAGATAAAACAACAAAGATGGGAAAAAAAGCAGTGCAGAAAAGCTAGAAATTCAAAAAATCAGAGTGCATCTCCCCCTCCAAAGGAATGCAGCTCATTGCAAGCAATGAAACAAAGCTGGAAAGAAAATGACTTTTATGAGTTGAGAGAAAAAGCCTTCAGTTGATCAAACTTCTCAAAGCTAAAAGAGGAACTCCGTAACCAGCGCAAAGAAACTAAAAACTTTGCACTGATAAAAGTTTGGATGAATGAATAAATAGAATAATCAATGCAGAGAAGACCTTAAAAGAACTGATAGAGATGAAAACCATAACATGAGAACTATGTGACAAATGCACAAGCTTCAGTAACCGATTCAATCAACTGGAAGAAAGAGTATCAGCGACTGAGGATCAAATGAATGAAATGAAGTGAGAAGAGAAGTGTAGAGAAAAAAGAGTGAAAAGAAATGAACAAAATCTCCAAGAAATATTGGATTATGTAAAAAGACCAATCTACGTCTGATTGGTGTGACTGAAAGTGACAGGGAAAATGGATCCAAGTTGGAAAACACTAGGCAGGATATCATCGAGGAGAACTTCCCCAACCTAGTAAGGCAGGCCAACATTCAAATTCAGGAAATACAGAGAACATCACAAAGATACTCCTCGAGAAGAGCAACTCCAAGATGCATAATTGTCACATTCACCAAAGTTGAAATGAAGGAAAAAATGTTAAGGGCAGCCGAAGAGAAAGGTAGTATTACACACAAAGGAAAGCCCATCAGATTAACAGCAGATCTCTCAGCAGAAATTCTCCAAGCCAGAAGAGAGTGGGGGCCAATATTCAACATTCTAAAGAAAAGAATTTTCAACCTAGAATTTCATATCCAGCCTTATGAAACTAAGTTTCATAAGTGAAGGAGAAATAAACTCATTTACACACAAGCAAATGCTTTGAGATTTTGTAACCACCAGGCCTGCCCTACAAGAAATACTGAAGGAAGCACTAAACATAGAAAAGAACAACAGGTACCAGCCATTGCAAAAACATGTCAAAATGTAAAGACAATTGATGCTAGGAAGAAACTGCATCAAATAGCGAGGAAAATAACCAGCTAATATCATAATGACAGGATCAAGTTCACATAAAACAATATTAACCTTAAACGTAAATGGACTACATGGTCCAATTAAAAGACACAAACTGGCAAATTGGATAAAGAGTCAAGACTCATCAGTTTGCTATATTGAGGAGACCCATCTCACATGCAGACACACACATAGGCTCAAAATAAAAGGATGGAGGAAGATCTGCCAAGAAATGGAAAACAAAACAAAACAAAACAAAAAAGCAGGGGCTGCAATCCTAGTCTTTGATAAAACAGACTTTAAACCATCAAAGATCAAAAGAGACAAAGAAGGCCATTACAAAATGGTAAAGGGATCAATTCATCAGGAAGAACTAACTATCCTAAATATGTATGCACCCAATATAGGAGTACCAAGATTCATAAAGCAAGTCCTTAGAGGCTTACAAAGAGACTTAGACTCCCATACAATAATAATAGGAGACTTTAACACCCCACTGTTAACATTAGACAGATCAACGAGACAGAAATTTAACAAGGATATCCAGGAATTGAACTCAACTCTGCACCAAGCGGACCTAATAGACATCTACAGAACTCTTCACCCCAAATCAACAGAATATACATTCTTCTCAGCATCACAGGGCACTTATTCCAAAATTGACCACATAGTTGGAAGTAAAGCACTCCTCAGCAAATGTACAAGAACAGAAATTTTAACAAACTGTTTCTCAGATCACAGTGCAATCAAACTAGAACTCAGGACTAAGAAACTCAATCAAAACCGCTCAACTACATGGAAACTGAACAACCTGCTCCTGAATGACTACTGGGTCCATAATGAAATGAAAGCAGAAATAAAGATGTTCTTTGAAACCAATGAGAACAAAGATACAACATATCAGAATCTCTCGGACACATTTAAAGCAGTGTGTAGAGGGAAATTTATAGCACTAAATGCCCACAAGAGAAAGCAGGAAAGATCTAAAAGTGGCACCTTAACATCACAATTAAAAGAATTAGAAAAGCAAGAGCAAACACATTCAAAAGTTAGCAGAAAGTAAGAAATAACTAAGATCAGAGCAGAACTGAAGGAGATAGAGACACAAAAAACCCTCCAAAAAATCAATGAATCCAGGAACTGATTTTTTGAAAAGATCAACAAAATTGATATATCACTAGCAAGACTAATAAAGAAGAAAAGAGAGAAGAAATAAATAGATGTAATAAAAAATGATAAAGGGAATATCACCACCAACCCCACAGAAATACAAACTACCATCAGAGAATACTATAAACACCTCTATGCATTAAACTGGAAAATCTAGAAGAAATGGATAATTTCCTGGACACTTATACTCTCCCAAGACTAAACCAGGAAGAAGTTGAATCCCTGAATAGATCAATAGCAGGTTCTGAAATTGAGGCAATAATTAATAGCATACCAACCAAAAAATATCCAGAACCAGACGGATTCACAGCCAAATTCCACCAAAGGTACAAGGAGGAGTTGGTACCATTCTTTCTGAAACTATTCCAATCAATAAAAAAAGAGGGGATCCTCCCTAATTCATTTCACAAGGCCTACATCATCCTGATATCAAAGTCTGGCAGAGACACAACAAAAAAAGAGAATTTGAGACGAATATCCCTGATGAATATTGATGCAAAAATCCTCAATAAAATACTGGCAAACCGAATCCAGCAGCACATCAAAAAGCTCATCCACCATGATCAGCTGGGCTTCATCTCTGGGATGCAAGGCTGGTTCAACATATGCAAATCAATAAACGTAATCCAGCATATAAACAGAATCAAAGACAAAAAACACGTGATTATCTCAATAGATGCAGAAAAGATCTTTGACAAAATTCAACAGTTCTTCATGCTAAAAACTTCCAATAAATTCAGTATTAATGGAACATACCTCAAAATAATAAGAGCTATTTATGACAAACCCACAGCTAATATCATATTGAATGGGCAAAAGCTGGAAACATTCCCTTTGAAAACCGGCACAAGACAGGGATGCCCTCTCTCACTATTCCTATTCGACACAGTGTGGTAGTTCTGGCTAGGGCAATCAGGCAAGAGAAAGAAATAAAGGGAATTCAGTTAGGAAAAGTGGAAGTCAAATTGTCCCTGCTTGCAGATGACATGATTGTATACTTAGAAAACCCCATCGCCTCAGCCCAAAATCTCCTTAAGCTGATAAGCAACTTCAGCAAAATCTCAGGATACAAAATCAATGTGCAAAAATCGATGTATTCTTATACACCAGTAACAGACAAACAGAGAGCCAAATCATGAGGGAACTTCCATTCACAATTGTAAAGAGAATAAAATACCCAGGAATTCAACTTACAAGGGATGTAAAGGACCTCTTCAAGGAGAACTACAAACCACTGCTCCGTGAAATAAAAGAGAACATAAACAAATGCAAGAACATACCATGCTCATGGATAGGAAAAATCAATATCGTGAAAATGGCCATATTGCCCAAGGTAATTTATAGATTCAATGCCATCCCCACTAAGCTTCCAATGACTTTCTTCCCAGAATCGGAAAAAACTGCTTTAAATTTCATATGGAACCAAAACAGACCCTGCATTGCCAAGACAATCCTAAGCCAAAAGAACAAAGCTGGAGGCATCACACTACCTGACTTCAAACTATACTACAAGGCTACAGTAACCAAAACAGCATGTACTGGTACCAAAACAGAGATATAGACCAATGGAACAGAACAGAGCCCTCAGAAATAATACCACACATCTACAGCCATCTGATCTTTGACAAACCTGACAAAAACAAGAAATGGGGAAAGGATTCCCTATTGAAGAAATGATGATGGGAAAATTGACTAGCCATAAGTAGACAGCTGAAACTGGATCCTTTCCTTACTCCTTATATGAAAATTAATTCAAGATGGATTAGAGACTTAAATATTAGACCTAAAACCATAAAAACCCTAGAGAAAACCTAGGTAATACCATTCAGGACATAGGCATGGGCAAGGACTTCATGTCCAAAACACCAAAAGCAATGGCAACAAAAGCCAGAATTGACAAATGGGATCTAATGAAACTAAAGAGCTTCTGCAAAGTAAAGAAACTACCATCAGAGTGAACAGGCAACCTACAGAATGGGAGAAAATTTTTGCAATCTACTCATCTGACAAAGGGTTGATATCCAGAACTTACAAATAACTCAATCAAATTTACTAGAAAAAAACATACAACCCCATCAAAAAGTGCTCAAAAGATATGAACAGACATTTCTCAAAAGAAGACATGCATACAGCCAACAGACACATGAAAAAATGCTCATCATCACTGGCCATCAGAGAAATGCAAATCAAAACCACAATGAGATACCATCTCACACCAGTTAGAATGGCAATCATTAAAAAATCAGGAAACAACAGGTGCTGGAGAGGATGTGGAGAAATGGGAACACTTTTACACTATTGGTGGCACTGTAAACTAGTTCAACCATAGTGGAAAACAGTGTGGCGATTCCTCAAGGATATAGAACTAGAAATAGCATTTGACCCAGCCATCTGACTACTGGGGATATACCCAAAAGATTGTAAGTCATGCTGCTATAAAGACACATGCACACATATGTTTATTGCAGCACTATTCACTTTAGCAAAGACTTGGAATCAACGCAAATGTCCATCAGTGACAGATTGGATTAAGAAAATGTGGCACATCTACACCATGGAATACTATGCAGCCATATAAAAGGATGAGTTCATGTCCTTTGTAGGGACATGAATGCAGCTGGAAACCATCATTCTCAGCAAACTATCACAAGAACAGAAAACAAAATATCGCATGTTCTCACTCATAGGTGGGAACCGAACAATGAGATCACTTGGACACAGGAAGGGGATCATCACACACTGGGTCCTATTGTGGGGAGGGGGAAGGGGGAGAGATAGCATTAGGAGATATACCTAATGAAATGACGAGTTAATGGGTGCAGCACACCAACATGGCACATGTATACATATGTAACAAACCTGCACATTGTGCACATGTACCCTAGATTTTAAAGTATAATAACAACAACAACAAAACACTATGCACTTTTCTCCTCCTGGCATATCATTTTGAGTTGTCCTTCAATTATTCCAGATATATTACAAACCTTACCTCCAGAAAACTAATTTTACTAAAAAAAACTTCAGGTTAAATTCTTCCTTAAATCTTTTAATTTATAATAAACTTTCATAACAACTATGTTAAATAATTTTTGTAGGTGTTCAATTGAAAAATGATAAATAATCTGCCAAGCAATAATTATTTGTATATAGGAGCTTGAAGTGTGTTTGTGAAAGAAGCATATGTATTCCATAAAGCTAATCTTTAATGAAACCATGCTGAAGGCTTAATCCTGCAAAGGCACACTCCACATGCTGACGGCCCTATGCTAGGAACTTCCCACCAGAGGAGCAGATTAATTATAACCTTTAGACCAGGTGCGGTAGCTTATACCTGTAATCCCAGCTCTGTTGGATGCCAATGTAGGCAGATCACTTGAGGTCAGAAGTTTGAGACCAGCCTGGCCCACATGGTAAAGGCACTTATCTACTAAAAATACACAAATTAGACAGGCATGGTGGCGGGTGCCTGTAATCCCAGCTACTTGGGAAACTGAGGCAGGAGAATCTCTTGAAGCCAGGAGGCAGAAGTTGCAGTGAGCTGAGGTTGCTATCACTGCACTCCAGCTTGCATGACAGAGAGATTTAGTCTCAAAAATAAATAAATACAATAAATTTAAAAATAAAAATAAATAAATTGTAACCTTTAGAAACTATAATTTCTTTAAACTATTTAATATAGTAACTTAACCTTACTAAAGATGCATTTCTTTTAGACATACTAAAAATCTTATCTCTAGTTTTGTAAGAAAATATTATATCATTTTTATTCATCTTCTTTATATAATTTGTACTTACAGTTATACATTACTTTTAAACTTACTATTTACTTAAATTATTAAATTTGATTTATGCTGTTTTACTTTTAATATTAGTTTTAAGGTGTTATACTCTTATCATTCTTAATGTTTACTTTATAATTTTCATTGTTACACTTGACACGTGGAACATCGTGATTGACGGTAGAGAAAAGATAATTTAATTATAAATGAAAAATCTAGTCATTTTCTTACCAAAACATGAGGCTTTGATGTGGGTCTTGCTGCTCTCTGCACAGAAATCCAATGACTGAGATGAGGAGTATTGCCAAGGAAAAACGCTTTAATCGGTCATTGTAGCTGAGGAGATGAGAACTCAATCTCAAATCTATCGCCCTGAAAAACTAAAACTAGTAGTTCATATAGCAGGGAAAAAAAAATGAAACAATGTATAACAAAACAGGAACAAATGAGGGGCAAGAAAGCAATCATGATGAATGAGGGGTAGTCATCTCACTGTCTGGATGTGGTGATTTGATGAGTTTCAGTTCTTTGATACTTTTTTGAGAGGCCTGAAGTTCCTTTTCCGAGGAAGGAACTTAGATAAAACAAATATAGGCCAGGCCTGGTGGCTCACAGCAGTAACCCCAGCACTTTGGGAGGACGAGGTGGGTGGATCATGAGGTCAGGAGATCGAGACCATCCTGGCTAACATGGTGAAACCCTGTCTCTACTAAAAACACAAAAAATTGCCTGGCGCGGTGGCTCAAGCCTGTAATCCCAGCACTTTGGGAGTCCGAGACGGGCGGATCACTAGGTCAGGAGATGGAGACCATCCTGGCTAACACGGTGAAACCCCGTCTCTACTAAAAAACACAAAAAACTAGCGGGGCGAGGTGGAGGGCGCCTGTAGTCCCAGCTAGCCTGAGGCAGGAGAATGGCTTAAACCCGGGAGGCGGAGCTTGCAGTGAGCTGAGATTCGGCCACTGCACTCCAGCCTGGGCGACAGAGCCAGACTCTGTCTCAAAAAAAAAACAAAAAAAAAAAACAAACAAACAAACAAAAAAAAAACACACACACACAAAATTAGCTGGGTGTGGTGGCAGGCACCTGTAGTCCCAGCTACTTGGGAGGCTGAGGCAGGAGAATGGTGTGAACCTGGGAGCCCGGGCTTGCAGTGAGCCGAGATTGCACCACTGCACTCCAGCATGGGGAATCTGGTCCTCAATCTTTCTGACTGATTCATGCTTAGGAGGGCTATCACAGGGAGCTCCATACAATGGGTGACCATGTGGCTACCCAGGAATCAAAAGTTAATCTAATGCTAGAATTTTCTTGTGAAACACAATGTTTCTCTCCAGTCCCCTACTTCCATAAAAAACAAATCACAGTAGGACCAATCCACCTGCAAAATAGCATCAGCACCATATACTTGGCCTGATTGCCCACTCAGAGTACAATAAGAATTGCTCATTTAGGTTTTCCTAAACTGATTTTGCTGGAACCTCTCACAAGGTCATTTTACTCTAAGCCCTGGAAAAATAACCAGGTCTCTTAACTGACTCTCATTATAAAAGAAACAGTTTCTTATTAAATGTATGCAAACAAACATATTGCTATGAATTATGAATATTCACAAATAGTTTGTAAATTCTGGGGCAATTAGGCACAGAGAGAGAGAGAGAGAAAGAAATATGACTCAAATTGTGTTTACAAATGTATACCAAAGGCCAGGTGCTGTGGCTCACACCTGTAATCCTAGCACTTTGGGAGGTTGAGGCATGTAGATCATCTGAGGTCAGGAGTTCGAGACCAGCCTGGCCAAAGTGGTGAAACCCTGTCTCTACTGAAAATACAAAAATTAGCCAGGAATGGTGGGAGGTACCTGTAATCCCAGCTACTCAGGAGTCTGAGGCAGGAGAATTACTTGAACAGAGGAGGTGGAGGTTGCAGTAAGCCAAGATCATGCCACTGCACTCCAGCCTGGGGGATAGGGTAAGGCTCTGTCTGAGAAAAAAAAAAAAAAAAGAAAAGAAAAAAAATACTAAAAAAAACAAAAACAAAAATAAAAAAAAAAAAAAAAAAATCTGTGGACCCCGGGAAAAAAAAAAAAAAAAAAAGGAATCAACAATATTCCAAACAACAACAAAAAAAGACATAAAAATTACTTCACTCCTCTAATAGTTCAGTCCATGCAATCAACTCCTGTTTCAAATTTGGTTAGTAATCTTTATAAACACATCAGTCTTTCAATTAGTGCAGAGGATGTTTCTTCCCTAATGCAATGGAACAACATCCAAAGTTATCAGAAACCTGCCTTAAAGAGTTCTTTTCATGAACTCCCTCCAAAAAGCAAGCCCTGGACTATTGCTGATTATGCCATTATTTTGAGAAGGATCAAAGCAAAACATAAAAGTTGGATAACAAAAATCTTAAGACAGCCATAAAGACACAGTTGGCAAAGAAATTTGGTTATTTCTATGGCATACCACAAGTTGACATAATAACCATAATTATTACTAAGACATATCAGAATTGTAGAAATCTCATACAATCCTGCAACATACAATAACAACAATCTATTAACATATAGATATAACCCAAAGGAAGCTAAACACCACCTGAATTTTGATAATGCTTCCTGCATAATTCTAATGTAACACATAAGCTTAGTAAACTTAATATTGTCTCTCTTGGACTTCATGGAACCTCATATCCAGAAAGTTAGTTTGACATGAAAAAAACTGAATTTAGAACTTGACATATTGCTCTTAAAAATATCAGTTTTAAGACACCTGATATCACAAAATAGAATGACAGGTCACTATATAATAGTCATTCATTTAGCCAATACGATGAAATAAAACATTTATCTTTTGATAGAAAGGAGATTGTTTCCCAAACAATAAGACATAATGCTTAATAAGGTGTAGGCCAACTAAGTCTGTGTCTCCCCCCTCCATTGTTTTCCTGCAATTTACTCAAAAGGTAAACACAAATCTTGTATCCTCTTTTACATAAAAATTTTCTTCAAAAGAGAAAACCAAATTTTTTCTTTGTATGGTATATTATTAAGATTAAAGCTAATTTTAATAAAATATTTTAAACAAATCTGATTTTAATCAGATTGACCATAGGTAAGATTCCTGTAAACTTTTTATAACCTTTTATGATTTTCCATTAAAAAGATCAATAAAAGAAAAAAAAGGGGGATTAATGTTCCAAAAGAACCCCGTTATTCCGACACGCAGGTTCAGATGCTAGACTTGCATCAGTGTACTTTTGATATTAATGTTTAATTTATAGAAAAACTCTGAATTAATTTTATCCCTTGAAATCAGCCCTCACAATCTGATGTGCTCACATTTTGCCTATAATCCCTGGACTTAGAGGGATTTAATAGTTATTTAATAGTTTTAATTTCTGGCCCTACGTCTCACAAAAGCAGTTCATTTTGATTGTCACCTTCTCCTGAGTCTGAAGACGGTGGTGCAGCTGGTGTCAATATTCACGGTTTAGCAGGGATTGGTGCCTTCTTCAGATCCAGAGAGTCAAAGCCCTGTAACTTAACAGCACAATAACTAGTTAAAAGAACACTTATACTACAGAAAGTTCTGTCATACTCTCTAACACGTCACAAATTAAAACACTGTGATTTGGTGTCTGAATTACTGTCTGTAGCATTTCAAACCACTGTATTGAAGTAATTTGATTACTCACTGCTAATGTCTAATTGCTGGCATTCTAGTGACAGAACTGTGATCAAGAGCACTAAAAATGTACTAAATCCTATGCCAAACTTATTAAAGTAAGACAACTAACTTTTCTCTCCATCACTAAAAAAAAATACTAAATGCAAGTTTTAGTTTTGAAAGTTCAGCATAAGGATAAATAAACTCCTTTCACTTAAATATTATAAAATAAAACGAAAAACTAGGAACACAAGCACACAATAATTGCTTTTCAACTATTTAAAATAGCCTCATCATGTCTTTCCAAGATTGGTTTCTAGATACAGTATTGACAACTGATTAGGTCACTTTTGTCACTAAAATCGTCAAACCAGTGTCACACTTGAATAGTTTTGTTTTCAGGTACACACATGAAGGTCCATCAATGATAAATGGCTCAGGATCAAAGGTCACTAGAATGTCTCAGACTTTTAGCACTACTTAATGCTAATGAAGATCATTTAATTTTAACAATAGTAAGCACAACTAAAGTAGCTTGAGAAAATTCCCAA
Organism: Piliocolobus tephrosceles; assembly: GCF_002776525.5. NCBI lineage: Eukaryota > Metazoa > Chordata > Mammalia > Primates > Cercopithecidae > Piliocolobus > Piliocolobus tephrosceles. Next base: position 125,129,900 of record NC_045436.1, read on the forward strand.
CCAATATAACTTCCTTAAATATAAGGCCAATAATTATTTAACAGTATAATTTTGTAACCACATCAGAGTTTTCTTCATTACCCATTGGGAAAAATCTGAAACCAACTCAAATCATTGATTAAGTTGAATAACCTAGGAGATAGACACCACTTGAACATTTTGATTCTCCCCTGCTGTTTTGAATAACAAATAGTGTACTATTTCTGCTCAGAGCTTGTAAAATAGGTTTTTGGGTTTTTTTTTTTTTTTTTTTTTTTTTTTTTGGCCAGGACTCCTAAAGCTTTTATAGCTTTCTAGAGCAGCAGAAATAAGCATAACCAACCAAATTTTAAATGGCTGGTGTCCTCTACCAATTATTTCAGGTTTGACAAAGGTAGCTTAGAATTCTAGATAAAAAGAACAAATGATGAATTGTTGAAAATGCATAATAAACACAATGACTATTCATAGAACCAAATAAAAGCCTTTCAGTAGAAACTAAAAAAAAAAAAGTTTTAACTTATGTATACAAAAATAAAACCCAAAAAAGAACATACAGCAAATAAATAACAATTAAAACAAAAACAAATATACAGAAAACCAACCCCCAATTTTTCTCCTACTCAGATTACCTTGGAGGCTAGAGTATTACCTAGAGCCTAAAAGAGCACATAGTATATATTTTGTTCCTAGTATACAAATTAATGTCTTTAAGTCCACTGATACCATTATCCATTTTGTGCAATTAAAAAATTTACTTAGGTACATGACCAGTAATTACTTTAGTGCTAGACCATCTATGCAATATAGCAAATACAGTGTAAAGCAATGCAAGCATGTGTGTGAAATTTGGCTTCATGCTTAACAACATTAAAACAGAATTGCCAGACCGGGTGTGCTGGCTTACGCCTGTAATTGTGGCACTATGGAAGGCAAAAGCAGGCAGATCACTTACGTTTAGGAGTTCCAACACAGCCTGGCCAACATGGTGAAACACCACCTCTACTAAAATAGAAAAATTATCTGGGCATGGTGGTGGGCACCTGTAATCCCAGCTACTCGGGAGGCTGAGGCAGGAGAATTGCTTTGGAGGTAGAGGTTGCAGTGAGCCAACATCTTGCCACTGTACTCCAGCCTGGGAAACAGAGTGAGAATCTCTCAAAAAAAAAAAAAAATGCTAAACTCTCAATGTACTTCTTTATAATATTTATTTTTTATCTTCATCAGCACTAAGACTCTTAACTATGAGCAATGTTAATTAGCAAAATTCCAAATTTCTCCAATTTTCTATCAGTTTATTAATTTATTTATTAATTTATTTTTATTTTTTGGGACAGAGTCTTGCTCTATCACCCAGGCTGGAGTGCAATGGCATGATCTTAGCTCACTGCAACCCCCACCTCCCAGATTCAAGCAATTTTCCTGCCTCAGCCTCCCAAACTGCTGGGACTACAGACACATGCCTCCACGCCCAGCTAATTTTTGTATTTTTTAGTACAGACGGGGTTCCATCATGTTGGCCAGGCTGGTCTTGAACTCCTGACCTCATGATCCAACCCCCTCAGCCTCCCACAGTTTTGAGATTACAGGCGTAAGTCACTGCGTCCAATCTCTATCAGGTTTTTAAGAACATTATACTAGCTAAACTTTTCCAGCATCCTATTTTCTCTGTATGCATATGAAGACAGACATACACAGAAACAGGAAAAAAACTACATATAACTTACAAAGACCATCTGTAACATGAGTGGCCTTTTCATTTTGTCCTTTGTTTTTTTAATAACCATTTTACTTTAGGACAAAAATTCACCAAACAAGACCTATTTTATACAGATTTGTTCTCTTTTCTTTACAACTGTCCTTTCCAAAAGTATATCTTCATATCCATAACTTTCTTTACACCTCTTCCCTGCCTACTAATTCCTTACTACCTTGTATCACAAATAACCTTAGTTAAGTGCATAATTTGAATTACCTTTTAGATAACTTCTGAATTACACAAAGTTATTATTTTTTTTTACTAAAAATGCATATTTTGTTACAGTTTATAAACAGAATTACAGATTAACTATAGTTCTTATTCTTAGTAACCTTGAATTTTAGTGAAATCCTAGAAAGCAAGAAATCCTGAATTATCAGATGAATTTTTTAGAGGAGAATAATTCCACAGTCTTTAGAAACATATTTTCCCATATCATAACCTTTTCTTAATTGGGAATGAACCAGATATCCAATGAGCATCAAAAATAATTTTAAGAATTTAAATTACAGAAAAGTTTACTTCAAACATTTATCCTATTTACAAGTACTCAATTATATCATTTTTAACATTTTATCTAAATAGCTTCTGAAAACTGAGATATTAGACATCATTTAAAGTTAGTTATTTCTTTGTTAAACATTTTTTAGTACTCAGTGAACATCAGGAGTTCACCTAAGAACCACAGTGTTAACATATAGATGCTTTTGCCAATAATTCAGATGATTCAGCTAACAACATTAAATTAGTCTCATTTGCCAAAGAAGATGCACAAACCAAGATCATTTTGTTTGAATGTGTTGATAGTTTTACAATCTTCTATGACAAACCCAGACACCTCAAAATATCTACCAGAGACAAATATAAAATCCAGATCAAAAAAGGTATGCTGACAATTCTGAAGGCATTTCTTTTATATTTGTTCAATAATTTTAAAGCCAGCTTATTCATTAAAGGTTACTTGCCACATGAACTTGAAATTTGCTTGGACTTTCTTTACCTAAATTTTGAATGCTCTTTTATTTATTACCCAACTTGGTAGACGCAACAGATAACAATAAATGTACATATAAATAAACGCATCTAGATATGTATACATACACACAAACAAAGATCTAATAACTTTTACTGTGGAGCTCTAACCATAAGATAGCAATGCAAACTCACCAGTCTACAAATCTGTCCAAATGGCTGATCTTAGTTAAGTCTGTGAACCAAAATGTTGGGTAAAGCAGTTGTCATGGCAGTTTGATTCTTAAAGGCCAAACCTCCCCAGACTCCAAAGAACACTGGGGTCAAACAGAACCAAAGGAGAACATCATATACTAGCCAGCCCCAATGTTGCTTAGTATAGCAGCACAAAAGTCTGGATATATGAACTTTTATCCCATTTTCCCATTCAACAGCAAATTCCAGATTCCAAACAATACTGGGGCCAAACAGTATTAGAAAAAAGTATCAGTTGACTGAATCCTAATCTCCCACAACTATACCAAACACACACAATCACCAAAACATAATCTAACTTCAGCAACAACAAACAAGTCCCAGGAGTATTCAAACCGAAAGAGTCAGGGAGCTTCAACCTGCAAACAAAAATTTCTTGAGAATTTCTCGTATTGAGAGGAACCAATCCTGCTGTTTGGTACCCACAAAAGATACTCACTTTCCCAGACACTCACACAACAATTACGAACAAGCCCACAGGCATGTCCATACTGAAACAGTTGGGGTGCTTCCCTCTCTATCAGTTGGGATTATTCAACCTGCAAATATAAATTCCTTTAAAAGTTTCTCAAACTGAGAAGGGCAGACCGTGCTGTCTGGGCCCACAAAGAAAACTTACCTATCTGGACACAGATGTAAAATTACAAAGGCAGTTCTTCCAAAGGAATCAGAAATACCATTGGGGCTCACTAAAAAAGGGCCAGAGAGAGATGAAAACTTACCTCCAGCCAAAACTGGGAGGGCAGGGGTTTGGTCTAGGTCCTGCTGCTCACTGTACAGAAAGCCAATGACAGATGATGAGTATTGCCAAGGAAGAAGGCTATAATCAGCCTCAGCAGCTGAGAACATGGGAACTCAGTCTCAACTCCATCTCCCTGACCAATTAAAACTAGGAGTTTATTTAGCAGGGAAGAAACAAAGCAATGCATTAAAAAAAAAAAAAAAAAAAAAAAAAGGAAGTAGAGGGGGCAAAGAAGTAATCGTAATTAACAAGAAGTCTTGAATCTCATTTAATGTGATAATCTGGTGAGTTTCAGTGCTCTGATACTTTTTTGAGAGGTCTGAAGCTCCTTTCCTGAGGAAGAAAGTTATATAAAACAAATGTAAGTTTCAAGCATTAAGACCAGAAGGATCAATATCTCTGTATATCCAAAAATGTATCTATGGGACTATCTTATCCATTTCAACTTGGGGTCCTAAATATGATAGTATTGAGTATGGACAACCAGTTTTATTTTTTTAACAGTAGTGGCAGATTGGGGAAAAAACAAAACCTTAAATGTTCATCAAAATTGAGTGCTTTCCAAAATGACTTGTTTTGAAATTTAATCTCATAACAAAATTTTTATTGATATAAAATTATTTTCTATTGCAAGAATTTTTAACATATTTTAAGACTTTAAACTTCTCCTTGAAGAAGGAAGTGATGAGTTCTTCACAGAAATTCTCACGTGATGATCTTCCCAGAGCTAAATTCATCTTTAGTTTCCTTTCAATATATTTGAGCTTTTTTCATAAATTTTGCAAACTTACAAATAATTGCTTTTACCTGCTTCTGCCTCTTCTATCTTTCATGTTGCCACAACCTTTTTTGAGAAGGTGGATGATAAGTTTGTGCCTCTATTTCAAAGAAAATTCAGTAAATTTTCTCAAAAGTATTACTGTATTTTCACTAAGAAGAATTGAACAGAAACATTTTCTTGCATGTTTTAAACCATTTGTTTTAAAGTTAATATAACAATAATAGGGATATACTTTGAGCCTTCATTGACCTGCTGCTTTCTTGTCTTTTCCATCTATTCTATTCCAAATATAATTAACCACATTTTTTCAATACTATTATTTCCTTTAAAAAAAAATACTTTAGGCCGGGCGCGGTGGCTCAAGCCTGTAATCCCAGCACTTTGGGAGGCCGAGACGGGCGGATCACGAGGTCAGGAGATCGAGACCATCCTGGCTAATATGGTGAAACCCCGTCTCTAATAGAAAATACAAAAAACTAGCTGGACGACGAGGCGGGCGCCTGTAGTCCCAGCTACTCGGGAGGCTGAGACAGGAGAATGGCGTGAACCCGGGAGGTGGAGCTTGCAGTGAGCTGAGATCCGGCCACTGCACTCCAGCCTGGGAGGCAGAGCAAGACTCCGTCTCAAAAAAAAAAAAAAAAAAAAAAAAAAAACTTTAAGTTCTGGGATACAAATGCAGAATGCGTAAGTTTGTTACATAGGTATATGAGTGCCATGGTGGTTTGCTGCACAAATCAACCCATCATTTAGGTTTTAAGCCCTGCATGCATTAGTGATTTGTTCTTATTCTCTCCCTCCCCTTGTTCTCCACCCCCCAGTCTGGACCAGTGTGTGTTGTTCCCCTTCCTGTGTCCATGTGTTCTCATTGTTCAACTCCCATTTATGAGTGAAAGCATGTGGTGTTTAGTTTTCTATTCCTGCTTAGTTTGCTGAGGATGATGGCTTCCAACTTCATCCATGTCCCTGAAAAGGGCTAGATATCATTTCTTTTTATGGCTGCATATTATTCCATGGTGTATATGTATCACAGTTTTTTTTATCCAGTCGATCATTGATGGGCATTTGGATTTGCTCCATGTCTTTGCTATTGCAAATAGTGCTTCAGTAAACATATGTGTGCGCGTGTCTTTATAATAGAATAATTTACACTCATTTGGGTATATACTCAGTCATAAAATTGCTGGGTCATATGGTACTTCTGGTTCTAGATCCTTGACGAATCACCACGCTGTCTTCCACAATGGTTGAACTAATTTGCATTCCTACCAACATTGTAAAAGCATTCCTATTTCTCCGTAGCGTCACCAGCATCTATTTTTTCTTGACTTTTTAATAGTTACCATTCTGAATGGTTTGAGATGGCATCTCATTGTGGTTTTGATTTGCATTTCTCTTATGACCAGTGATTTTGAGCTTTTTTTTTTCATGCTTGTTGACTGCATAAATGTCTTCTTTATAGAAGTGTCTGTTCATATCCTTCACCTGCTCTTTGATGGGGTTATTTGTTTTTGTGCTTATAAATTTGTTTAACTTCCTTGTAGATTCTGGATATTATACCTTTGCCAGATGGGTAGATTGCAAAAATTTTCTCCAGTTCTGTAGGTTGCCTGTTCACTCTGATGATAATTTCTTTTTCTGTGCAGAAGCTCTTTAGTTTAATTAGATCCCATTTGTCAATTTTGGCTTTTGTTGCAATTGCTTTTGGCATTTTCATCACGAAATCTTCATCCATGCCTATGTCCTGAATGGTATTGTTTAGGTTTTCTTCTAGGTTTCTTATGGTTTGGGGTTTTACATTTAAGTCTTCAATCAATCTTGAGTTAATTTTTGTATAAGGCTATAAGGAAGGGGTGCAGTTTAAGTTTTCTGCATATGGCTAGCCAGTTTTTCCAGCACCATTTATTAAATAAGAAATCCTTTCTCCATTGCTTGTTTTGGTCAGGTTTGTCAAAGATCAGATGGTTGCATATGTTTGGTGTTCTTTCTGAGATCTTTCTTCTGTTCCATTGGTTTATATGTCTGTTTTGGTACAAGTACCATGCTGTTTTGGTTACTGTAGCCTTGTAGTATAGTTTGAAGTCAGATAATGTGATGCCTTCAGTTTTGTTCTTTTTGTTTAGGATTGTCTTGGCTATATGGTCTGTTTTTGGTTCTACATAAAATTTCAAGTTATTTTCTAATTGTGTGAAGAATGTCAATTGTAGTTTGATGGAAATAGCATTGAATCTATAAATTACCTTGAGCAGTATGCCCATTTTCACAATATTCATTCATCCTATCCATGAGCATGGGATGTTTTTCCATTTGTTCATGTTCTTTCTTATATCCTTGAGATGTGATTTGTAGTTTTCCTTGAAGAGTTGCTATGCATCCTTTGTTAGCTGTATTTCTAGGTATTTTATTCTCTTTGTAGCAATTGTGAATAGGAGTTCATTCATGATTTGGATGCCTGTTTGGTTATTGTTGGTATATAGGAATGCTTGTGAACTTTGTACATTGACTTTGTATCCTGAGATTTTGCTGAAGTTGTTTATTAGCTTAAGGAGATTTTGGAGTGAGACGATGCGGTTTTCTAAATATAGAATCATGTTTTCTACAAACAGAGACAATTTGACTTCCTCTCTTCCTATTTGACTGCATTTTATTTTTTCCCTTGCCTGATTGCTGGGGCCAGAACTTCCAATACTATGTTGAATAGGAGTGGTGAGAGAAGGTGTCCTTGTCTTGTGCTGGTTTTCAAAGGGAATGCTTCCAGCTTTTGCCCATTCAGTATGATGTTGGTTGTGGATTTGTCACAAATAGCTCTTATTATTTTGTGATATGTTCCATCAGTACTTAGTTTTTTGAGAGTTTTTAAAATGAAGGGATGTTGAATATGATGAATTTTATTGATGTCCTTTTCTGCATCTATTTAGATAACCATGTGATTTTTGTCATTGGTTCTGTTCATGTGATGAACTTCATTTATTGATTTGTGTATGTTGAACCAGCCTGGCATGCCAGGGATGAAGTAGACTTCATCATAGTGGATTAGCTTTTTGATGTGCTGCTGGATTCAGTTTGCCAGTATTTTATTGAGGATTTTTGCATTGATATTCATCAGGGATATCAGGTCTGAAGTTTTTATTGTTTTCATGTCTCTGCCAGGTTTTGATATCATGATGATGCTGGACTGTTTTTGGCATGGTTCTTTTCTAAATATGTTTATATTTTTATATATGGATGTGTATCCATTAGAAACATTTCATTTTTTACTATTTTTGAAAACTATGAAGATATTTTTACAGTTTTTATATTATCCTCATTTTAGCTATGTCATTTTGGATAAATAACAATATGTTTTCAACTGCTATATTTATTCAATTATATATTTGATTACATTATATTTTATTTATTTAATCATTTATTTACAGGTTTCTGATATAATTTCATTTCTAATATATACTATAACAAATAATTCCATGATTAACACCACTTATATATCTTGTGTGTATTTCTTGTGTGTGTCCTATTCCTGGAAATAGCATTTCCTGTTTAAAAATGTATTTAAATAAAATATAAATTTTAAAATATTAATAGCTCATGCCAAATTGCTTTCCAAACTTAGTAGCTTTTTACATTTTTTGTCCCATGAGAACTATCTGAGTACCTTATGTTTTATAATAAAAGTGTTCGATATATTTTTTAAAACCAAAAAAAAAATAAAATTTTAGACACTTTTTTTTCAGTGCTTATACACACCATATTAATCATGCTTTTTATTTTCTGTATTCTGTACTCTGACATCTTGGCATTTTGCTAACCTTGAACAGACTGACTTTCCCAGGGTTAGCTAATTTCTAGAGATAGCAGAAAACTCACCTTTGAGTGTGCCTTTCATAGGCAAAGAAACAAATCATGGATTCATACCTTCACCGCCGCCTATATCTGGCTTTTACAATCTGGACCACTATTCACCTGTCCTAATCACCCCAAGACAGGTATCAGGCAACCAAATACAGGCAGTATGCCCCAAAGCCTGCTGAAAAATTTAAACTAGTCAATCCTAATTTAGCTTACCCTACTTTACCTGCTCCTTGCTGCAGAAACCACAATCAAATTTCTTGAATTTATTTCTCTTTCTCTCTGCCTCCTGACAGAATGTAGTTGTTCACATTTGGCCTATTGACATGACACAGCATGCCTCCATTTCTAGGGAACTGTGAATAGAATCACATTCATTCATGACAGTCATTTCTGTGTCTGCATGTCTTACCATACCATACTAAAACACATCCTGTATACCATTAAAACACACACACACACACACACACACAGAGACACACACACACAGACTTTCTCTTTGTTCCTCACAAATGTTTTTCCTTGTACTAATATTGTCTGATTTAGGTATAAGGGTTATACTGCTCTTATATGAAAATGGGGAAATGCTTATTTCTTTTCTATTTAAAAAAAAAACTCCTGGCACGTAGCTCCCTTAGTGGATTTTTAAAAGAATTATGAATTACATGTTAAACATATTTAGCATCAATAGGACTTTTTGGTCCTTAATTTCTTCTTAGGTTAGTTTTATTGTTAGTTTTTTTTTTTTTTTTTTTTTAAGGCATTTATTTATTAGTATTTAATTGGTTGTATTTATCAATGTTATCTTGTTTAGAATATTTTCTTATTGCCCTTCTGATAAGTGAGCTATCCTTTCATCTATCTTATTGATATTTTTAATTTTTTCTAACTAAATTTTCTAAAGAACTAGCAGTCTTAATGAGTTATCTTTTGTTTGTATATTTTGTATTTATTTGATGTTTGCACTAACTATCATTTTGTTTCTCCTTATTCAGAATTAATAGACTACTTCTTTTATAGCTGCATAAGGTAGATATTGAGGTAATTTATTGTAAACCTCTACCTTTTTTAATGTAAGCACTGAAATTATTCACTTTCTCTAAGCATTTATTCCTCTGCTTCACATGAAATCTGATATGCTTCATTACTAACATTCAATTAAACTTTTTTTTTTGTATTTTTAGGATTATATAATAGTTGTACATGTTTTGAGGGTACATGCTACATTTTAATACATGTATAAACATGTAATAATTATATCAGAGTAATTGTGATATCCATCACCTCAAAGATGTATCTTTTATTTGTGTTGGGAGCATTATGATTCTCCTCTAATTTTTATTGTGATTTCTTCTTTAGCTAATGGATTATTTGGAAGCATGTTGCATAATTTTCAACTATTTAGAGATTTTCCGTATATCTTACTGTTATTATTTCTAATGTAATTCTGCTGTGGGCAGATAATACATTTTGTGTTGTTTCTATCACTTGAAATTTCTTGAGAGGTGTGTGTGGGTATTTAATATATATGTATATACACATTTTAAAATAATGCTTCGCTATCCTAGCAAAAATGGTTTTACTTATGGCAGCATTTCCTCAGATTGCCTTAATATAGAACTATCAATTCTCTGTGGAATTCTGAGTTTCACATAAACGAACAGAACAGAAATAATCACTATCCGATTAATAGATAATGCTTAAAATCCAATGCTGTAGTACAACTTAGTGGCAAGATAAGAAACACCTTCCTGTCTTGTTAGAGTAACTGTGCAGGAACTTTTCCTTGCCAAATTTGAGCAGAGGAGCTGCTAGTCCTTTATAGTGGGATTCAGGAATTCTCTGCTCTGTTGATCATGTGAGGAACACAATATGGATCTTCAAGTGGATAAAGGAAAGGATTTGAGTGAGAGATTATAAAAGATAGACTGCTGTTACTATTAGGAAAATATTATTGCACTTCATTGTACTTACTATTATCTTAACTCCAGCTTTATTACATTGCGATAATATCATAATATAGTTTGAAAGGTTTTATGATCTTACAAAAATTTTGGCTTTTTTTTTTTTTTTTTCTTTTTTTTTTGAGACGGAGTCTCGCTCTGTCGCCCAAGCTGGAGTGCAGTGGCCGGATCTCAGCTCACTGCAAGCTCCGCCTCCCAGGTTTACGCCATTCTCCTGCCTCAGCCTCCTGAGTAGCTGGGACCACAGGCGCCCGGCACCTCGCCCGGCTAGGTTTTTGTATTTTTTAGTAGAGACGGGGTTTCACCATGTTAGCCAGGATGGTCTCGATCTCCTGACCTTGTGATCCGCCCGTCTCGGCCTCCCAAAGTGCTAGGATTACAGGCTTGAGCCACTGCGCCCGGCCAAATTTTGGCTTTTCTATGTGGTCATTTTTGGCTTTTTTATGTGGCCATTTTTGGTATTATAGAAATATGTACATATTCAATAAGATAATATATTTATATTTTAAGATATAAAATGGAATAAGGATTAATTCTACTCTAATACATGTTTATAGTTCTTATGTATTAAATAAATTGATCTACTCATGTTATGATATACTGATATTGAATGTCCCTACATCATCACATTTCTTCATATTCTATTTTGAATAATTTTTCTAATGATTTTTAAAATAATTACATTTTTAACATTTTTAATATGAGGTTTTATTAATATGTAATGCAGATATGCTTATTTTTACATTTCCAGTATGTATAACAATGTTTACCATCTTATGATGATTTTTCTTAAAATGATCAAGCATTCTAAATCTGTAATATTATATTTTTCACCACCTTTGAGATCACATATTCTAAAATACATATACATTATTTTGAGAACTGCAGTGGATGAAATAACTTTTCTAAATACTAAGGGAGGACATACCTCAGATTTTTTAGAATAACCAAAGTTTGTACTATAAAGCTTAGAAATAAGATGCAGTAATAGAGAGATTAGAATAACTTTTCCATTCAATATTCTAGTTATTCATGAATATCTAAAAGATGTAGTAGAGTGCCATCAACAAGATAGTTGATTATAGGCAACTGGTGTTTGTCTCTCTAACAAGAAAGAATGGAGGCAATGAAAAAACAGCTAATATTTAACCAGGATGTCAAAGGGAAAATGCTGGAGTGCATCCAGAGAGGTAGTTGTGGTCATTGGATGCACAAGAGAGCAATGTGGAGTCATCTGTCTCTGCTCCCCTATCCCACCAGATCTCTCACCCAAATCAGCCCAGAGTCAGGCACTTTAGGAAAAAAAAGAAGCAGAAGAACCCCACCAGTCCCCATTGGTACCATGGATGCCTACAGTTCGTCCTACAGGAGAACTCACAGTCCTCTTTAGCCATGAGTCCAGTTTGGAGAGCTGCTGGGAATTCAAACTGACTGGGCTTTGGCAGTGAGAGAATGCCCCACTGGCGTGAGACTCATGTGCTAGCAGTTGGAAATCAGACCAGCATGCACAGAAATCAGAAACGCTGAAAATGTAGAAGGAGACACTAAGAGCCACTGCTATAGTTGGCACCCTTTATTATTTTTCATTCCATCTTCAGAGAAAAATAGGCACCTACATTTGTAGTAGATGAAGATAGTTAGATTCCACACTATTCCTGCAAAAGAGCCAAATGTGGTCTTGGATGACCCCTATATCAATATCGACTGGATATATGCTTGTCTGTGTGGATCTTCTTTCTTAGCTGCCTAAATTTTCTGACTTTCTTCTAATTACTCTTTAAAGAAGGGTCAGTGTGATAGTTCAACAGGAAGATAGGGTAGATCCCATAAATGAATGCTCGCCTTAGTAAGTTAGGCTTGCATAATAAGCAAGATGCTGGCTCTAATCATCTGCAGCTCCTCTTTAGCTGACATTGGAAAGTGGAGAAGGGAGAAAACAGTAGAAAATAACACAGTAATTATACCTTGACAGAGGGTAACCAGCAAGAGGATATCAAATATTTTCGAGATCTTACTGATTAACAAAAGACCCCCATAAACATTCTTCAATATGATCTAAAATGAAGAGCAGTGGTTTAACACACAAATGAACATGTAAAAAAATTATGCTTTATTTTTTAGTGGCTTATCTAAATAGTAAGCCAGACTTACTTTTTTATTAAATATGAATAAGGCTAATTTCTACAACATGATATTATGAGTATTTTTAAAAAAACAAAGAATAAACAACATATACACAAATTTTATATTTTCATATATATGCAATGAATATAAATAGAGTAAACAATAATTATCTAATATGTCAACATGCTTGAATGATACAGATTTCAAGAGTTCATTTGAAGTTTTCCAACTCAAAACTAATAATTTAGTGCTCTGTTAGTCTTTAAGCAAAACCACTGCGCCCTTTGAAAATCTTTCCCTCCAAGCAAACGGCTTGTTTTCTTCCATCATATCCTGTGAACTAAATGCTTCTTGTTGCAATAAAGCTTTAAAGTTACATGACTTCAGGTAACATTGTTAAGTAAGACTCAAAACAATGTCTGTTGAGCAAAGATGAAATAAAAAACTTAAGTACAACCTGCTGAAAACAAAACTCTAAACCATAAAAATAAGAAATGGATTCATATTATCATATTAGGGGAAGCTAGCTTTACATTTAATTTTGGTACAGGTTGTTTTACTTAAACTTATGTGTTTTAAATGTAGTAACAATTTCTTCAAATATTTTCCTATGGAATGAGGTAGTTCCTGTACTAAAACATTTGCAATGAAAAACAAAAAACCTCCTTTATTTCTATTGATGTATTTTCACTGGAATTATAAATTTTATTGGATAAATGATATAAGCACTAATAAATATTCTGTAAACTATGGATAATAATTACAAACTTGCTTGTGAAGAAATAAAATTTAGAAAGCATACTCTAAAACAAGATAAATTAAAATATAAATCATATTTACATTAACAATGATTTTACTTAATTGACATATAGAACTTAAAACATTTGTCTGTCCTAATTCAACTTGCTGTATTTTATAATTAAAAACAATTTCAAACATCAGTATGATATAATCGATTTTGTTGTATTTTTTAAACAATTTCTTCTTATACGAATCTACATTTTCCACAAAGTCATTTGTCTAAATGTTAAGTATGTTGTTAAAAAAAAAACAAAAACAAAACCCAGGATAGTCATCCTTTCCTCTACAGCTAGCATATGTGCATCGTTGCTTAAAAGAAATATACTTAATCCCTCTATATAGTAGGACTCATCCAATACGTTTCAGTGTTTTGTGAACCTGGAATATCTGAGCTAGATCTGTCAATTTAGAAAGTTGATTTTGCCAAGACTGAGGACACTCCGTGACACAGCCTCAGGAAGTTCTGATGACATGTGCCCAAGGTGGTTGGGGTAGAGCTTGGTTTATACATTTTAGGGAGGCGTGAGTACATTGGTTCAGTCTGGAAATGTGGTACAACTTTAAGCGAACGAAGGAAGACTCAAAGCTGGGAGGGAAGCACAGATCGGTGATACACTAATGGTTACATTCTTTGGAGTTTCTGATTAGCCTTTACAAAGGAGGCAAATCAGATATGCATCTGTCTCAGAAGGCAGAGGGGTGACTTTGAATCTAATGGCAGCAAGGTTTGCCCTAAGCAGTTGCCAGCTTGAGTTTTTCTTAGTGACTCTGGAGGCACAAGATATTTTCCTTTCACATTTTTAAAAATAAAATAATTATGTCTGGAATCATCTTATATTTGACAAATACAGTTGGCCCTTAAACAACGTGGGTTTGAACTGTTCAGGTCCACTTACATGCAGATTCTTTTTCAATAAAGGTTACAGTGAGTTGAGTGTGACTGCCTCTCCTGCTTCCTCCTTCACCTCTTTTGCTTCTGCCACACCTGAAACAGCAGGACAACCTTCTCCTCTTGATTCTCCTCAACCTACTCAGTGTAAAGACTATAAGGATGAAAATCTTTCCAATGACCCACTTCTACTTAATAAATAATAAACATTTTATCTTCATTATGATTTTCTCAATAACATTTTCTTTTATTTAGCTTACTTGATTGTAAGAATACAGTAAACAGTATACCTAACCTAGAAAACATGTGTTAATGGACTGTTTAAGCTATCAATAAGGTCAGCAGGAGGCTATGAGTTGTTACAATTTGGGGAAGACAAAAGTTATGCATAGATTTTCAAGTGTAACAGAGTAGGTCAACACACCTCATGCCAGTATTCAAGTTTCAACTCTATATTCAATCTGCTACCCATATTGTGAACTATAATTTATATTTTTATTTCATGATAGTTTGGGAAAAATACAATTATTAATAAGATGTAAAATAATTCTGAGGAGTGGAGTAATCGAAGGTCCAGACTTAAGTGTATTGAAATAAAGATGTTTTACTGCTTATATACTTCTATTAGTAAAATAATTAAATACACCAAGTGCTTCCTTATATTTAGAGGATAAAATGCAAAAGATGAAGATTTTTTCTTTGTTAGCAGAACTGTTTCATTTAAGGGAATGCTGTGTTATTAATTGTGATAATTGTGATAGTTAATTTTATATGTCAACAGGGCTGGGCCACAATGTCTAGATATTTGGTCAAATATTACTCTGGATGATTCTAGTAAGATGTTTTTTGGATGAGATTAACATTTCAGCAGGTGAACTTTGAGCAAAGCAGATTACCTTTGTAACATGAATGGACTTCATCCAATTTGTTGAGACTTTACTGGAACAAAGCCTGACCTCCCCTCAGCAAGAAAGAATTCTGCCAGCTGACTGCCTTTAAACTTGAACTGAAACATTGGTTCTTCCCTGTGTCTCCAGGCTGTTGTCCTATCCTTCTGATTTTAGATTTACTAGCCTCCATGTTTGTATGAGCCAATTCCTTAAAATAAATCTCTCTCTCTCCACACACAAACACACACACACGCACACGCGCGCACACACACACACACACATACACACAAAGACACAGAGAAAGAGAGGGGGAGAGAGAGAGAGAGAAAAAAAAAAACTGTCCTTTGTTATATCCAAAGGATTGAAGGATTGGTCCCAGGAACCCCTGGTATACCAAAATCCATGCATGCTTAGGTCTTGCATTAGGTCCTGAGGAACCCATGTGTATGAAAAGTCAGCCCTCTGTATTCATGGGTTTTTTCTATTAATAATACTGTTCTTGCTATCTATGTTTTCTTGTGAATGCAAGGATATAGAGAGACAAATGTATTTATTGGAAAAAATCCACATATAAGTGGACCTGTTCAGTTCAAACTTGTGTTATTCAAGGGTCAACTAAATATTCACATCTTATTAGTTCTGTTTCTCTGAAGAAACCTAACTAATACATTAATATTTTAATAATATTAGCAAACAAAAATGACTCAATCTGTGCCACCTAATTTTCAAAGAGCTTTATGTGTGTTAACATAATTAATTAGTAAATTCATCTTATGAAACAAGTACTGCTATTTTATAATTTTGTACCAATGCGGAAAACTGGTAATTTGCCTACATTAACAGCAAATAGTATAGTTGAGATTCAGATAGTAGCATTTTTGTTTTAGAGTGTGTGCTTCTCACATTATTGAAATCTGTCCACATTGATATGTGATTTGGCTTCAGATGCACAGAAAAATTTTTACAATCCTTTGTAAAACACTAATGGGGAAAAGTAGAACCAATATATAGAGTCCATTTCTAAACCTCTGTCTGGTTATTCCCTCTTCATACAATTGTAAATTAAATTAAAATTATGCAACAGTAACAGAAAGTAACACTAATATTAATAGTACCTATGGATGCTAAATAATTTACTTTTTCTAATAAAATTCAGATTATTGCCATCTAAATTCAGAGAAAATCATACTCTAAAATAATTGCAAGAAAACTTAGGAAAGTCTTTGGTAAACCATCATTTGTCTGTAATAACTACAAATATGCTGATTATATAAATTATAATAAATAGAATAATTGTATACTATAATATTTGAATGAAAATGGGATGTGTAGAATTGTATTGCAATTAATTCCAAACTCTTTTTAAAATATTTATAAAAATATAACAATGGAAAATGTAAAAACTCCTACTACAAAGAGCATTCTCAGATTGAAAAAGACCATGAATCTGTGGGGAATTTCCATGAGCTGTGAAATGCAAAGATCAATATTAAAACAAAGTCTCTGAGTAGCCTTCAGTGCTAAAATTCATTAAACAAATATGGTTTGGCACGGCATGGTACAGCCATAAGAATAAGAAGGAAAGAGCCTTTGGTCAAAATAAGAACTGACATAAAGTATACACTAAGATGAATGGAGAAACTGTCCTTTCCCAACATGGGTTCTATGTTTTCATTTAGAAAGTTTAGTGCATTTAAATATACTAAAAGTATTAATATAATGATTTAATTTCACCATTTTTGCTACTTGTTTTTTTATTTTTTCATTATTTTGTTCCAAACAGAGTATGAGTTCCTAATTACTCTTTCCTTTTTACTTCTATGTTAATAAAATGATACTGCATTTTAATTACTCTACTGAACTTGAAGCTATTCCCATTTGCTTTAAGTGCTTGATTTAGGTATATTGTAATATTCATCATTAACCGATGCAGCTTGCCTAGAGTTAATATTTTACTATCTCACAAAAAATTTAAGAACTTTTTAGTAATACAATTTCATTTACCACCCTATTTTTTTTGTGTGTGTAGTTAATGTAATGTACATTACCTTTATATATTTTTTTGAAATTATAATATAGTATAATGATTTTTAATTTTCCATGTCTATTGCTCATTCCTTCTTGAAGATCTGTTTCTGTCTGGTGTTATTTTCCCAAAGTCTAAAAAACTTCCTTTGGCATATCTTACAGTATACAAACTTGCTGATGATGAATTCTTACTGTTAAGAATTACATGACAATTTTGTTTTTGTTTCTAAGAGATAGGGTGTCACTATGTTGCCTCGGCTGGAATACAGGGGTGATTCACTGGCACAATCACAGCTCTTGGCATACTTGAACTCCTGTACACAAGTGATGCTCCTGCTTCAGCCTCCCAAGTAGCTGGTATTACAGGCATGCACCACTGCACCTGGCATATGACAATATTTTCAGTTTACTTTTATCTTTGAAGGATGATTTCACTAGATATACAATACTGGGTTGACTTTTTTTCTTAATTCAGTGCTTCAAATATTTTATTCTTTTGACTTCTAGCTTCCATTATTCTGATTAGAAGTCAGCCTCATTAATGTGGTCATTTCCGTGAAGGTAATATAAAAGTTTTATTTGCTTTCTGTCAGTATACAAGAATGTGTCAGAAAAACATCTCTATCCAAAACCACATTTTTCCTCACCTCTCACCAGCAATTATTGACACAGAAGACATATGTGACCAAATGTGTGTGGGGTCCTTCTCACACAGCAAGAAGGGGCATCAGCTGTGTGTCATCAAATTCAGTTTCAACACTATTTACCTGGAGATAGTGTCACAGATCCCACAGATTGAGGGCTCAATCCCCAACATCGTGCTTCCCACTTTAGACACCAGTAGCAAGCATGGGCTTCTAGAAATTCTGACTGACCAGCTTCAAGTTGATATTCTAATGGTTTTATCTTTGGGTTCAATTAACGTGCTAGAGTGGTTCACAGAACTCAGGGAAGCACTTAGCTTTAGTGGTTTATTATAAAGAACATTGCAAATGATACAGATGAAGATATGTGTAGGATGATGAATAGGGAGGAGGGGTGCAGAGCTTCCATGCCCTCCCTGGATGCAACACCCTCAAGAAACCTCCACATGTCCAATTATTCAGAAGCTCCTGAATCCTGTCCTCTTGAGTTTTTGCAAAGGTTTCATTACATAGGCATCATAGAATACACCATTGGCTATTGGTGATCAATGTGACCTTCAGCATCTCTCTCTCCCAGGCATTTGTGGTGGTTGGAGCAGGAAGTCCCAACCTTCTAATCTTGCTTTGGTCTTTCAGGTGACCACCTTGAACCTATCAGACAAAAGACACACAAAAGTCATTAAACTCTTTGTGATGTATATTAATATATCTCAATAAACTCTTTGTGATGTATTTATATATATACCATAAACTCCATAATGACTTCTTGTTTGTATTCAGCAGTTTGTCTGTGATAAGCTTAGGTGTGCTTTTAGTTTGTTTGCTTATCTTATTTCTGTTTAGCGTGTGCTGAAATTCTTGGACTTGTAAATTAAATTATTTTAAAATCAAATTTGGGAAACATTCAGCCAATATTTCTTCATATACATTTTTCTGCCTCTTCTCTCTCTGTTATTCTTCTAATAAGAGAATTTTCTGTGTGTATGTATAATATATATATGCAATATATATAATGATGTGGTTTGACTGTGTCCCCACCCAAATCTCAACTTGATTGTATCTCCCAGAATTCCCAAGTATTGAAGGAGGAACCCAGGGGGAAGCAATTGAATTATGGGGACTGATCTTTCCCGTGCTATTCTTGTGATAGTAAATAAGTCTCCCAAGATCTGATGGGTTTATCAGGGGTTTCTGCTTTAGCTTATTCCTCATTTTCTCTCGCCACTTCCATTTTAGATGTGCCTTTCACCTCCTGCCTTGATTCAGAGGCTGTCCCAGCCATGTGGAACTTTAAGTGCAATTATACCTCCTTTCCTTCCGAGTCTCAGGTATGTCTTTATCAGGATCATAAATAAAGACTAATACATACACAGAATTGTGTGTGTATTTATATACCCATACACACACACATACACACACACACACACACACACACACACACTTTCTACTATTAATAGCTCCTTGGATTCTTTCAGTAAATGCATAGTTTATGAGGTCATCCATGGATTTATGCAGAGTTATATGAAGATTTGTAGATTCTCCATTTGCAAATTCTTCCTTTCTGTGATTTTCATCTTCACCATTCAGCTGCTCTGGTAATCCCAAATTATAATAGTTTACTATTTAGGAAGAAAAAAAAATGGCATTTTGCTTGAGTTCCCAAAACTCTCTGATACCTATGGTTTAGGAAGTACTCAAGTAAAAATTCTCGTAAGTATAAATTTTAGTTCTCTTCTTTAATGGTATTTTTTCCTCTAGATTTGCCCCCCCCCCCTTTTTTTCTGAAAATATCTGCCTACAAATAGCTGTTTTCCAAAATATTTATCAGAATTTAAAATTATTTTATAGATAAAGCTTGGTCTGGTAAAACCTAATTAAGTATGATCAGAAAGAGAATGAAATATTTTGATATGCTGAAATAATACTTATTTTATATAATTTTAAGACAAGCTAAATTGTATAGTGTTAAGCAGCAGCAAATTTGTAAAATAAAATACATGGGATCCAAGTTGCATTTTCCAAGATGAGGTTTTCAAGTATAGTCTCTTGGAAGCAATGTCTTTAAAGAAAGGCAATTATTTTATTTAACTGGATCAGCATACCGAATTCCCAATAAAATAATGTTGCAGAATGCCTATCCATCTATGTAAATTGAGTTATAAGCTGATAGCAGCTGCACTACTAATGAAAAACAATTCATACAGTGTAAAAGAGAGTCTTTTTTTTTTATTCTCAAGTGATCTCACCTATGCTCAGTGACTAAAATCATGCACTAGACTCTTAGGACTTTCGTGCTGTCTTTCCTTTGAGATTCATACTAACTTAAGACAGTGGCTCTTATATCCATGATAAATTATACTCATTTGTAAAGTCAAATTTAGGTATCTGGGCCGGGCGCGGTGGCTCAAGCCTGTAATCCCAGCACTTTGGTAGGCCGAGAGGGGCGGATCACGAGGTCAGGAGATCGAGACCATCCTGGCCAACACAGTGAAACCCCATCTCTACTAAAAAATACAAAAATCTAGCCGGGCGAGGTGGCGGGCGCCTGTAGTCCCAGCTACTCCGGAGGCTGAGGCGGGAGAATGGCGTAAACCCGGGAGGCAGAGCTTGCAGTGAGCTGAGATCCAGCCACTGCACTCCAGCCTGGGCGACAGAGCGAGACTCCGTCTCAAAAAAAAAAAAAAAAAAAATTAGGTATATGAAAATCAACATATCTAAGCCTTAACTCATTATTTATTTCTAAAACTTCCCTTTTTGTAAATTTCTTTCTATTTTTATTGCTGTCACATTGGCAGAACACATTATCATCTTCCTCTTGACCTCACCAAATAGCTTTCTTACTGGTTTAGCTGCTTTATGCTTATTTCTTTTAGATCTTTAATGCACATAACATTGAGAATTAAATGACAATTTGAATATACTGCCTTCCTTAAAAAAGAGAAAAAACCTATGCAGAGATATCTGTTTTACTTTGTTCACATTCAATATCAATTTAATTCACTTTCACATCATAATTATCCCTGTCCCCAAATAGAATGTAATTTAAGGGCTGGCTTAATAATTTTGTGTTTTCTCCTTCTTATCTACCAACATGTTTTCCAAATAAAAAAAAGAAGAAAAAAAGATTCTTTAAAGTATTTTCAATTATTGTATTATTTCTTATTTACTTTTAATTTGTTTAGTATGAAAATACGTTAATTTTATGTCAACATTGATGATACAAACTGAACAAACTCCCTTTCTGACAAAAAGTTAGAAAAACGAAGAATAAGAACAATAACATACATATTCAAATCCAAGTACTTTACTGCAATCACATATAGACATTTAGCTCGAATTGAGTAAAGTCTTATTTGAATTAGTGCTCATTTTGAATACAGTGTCTCATAGAACACTTTATCATTGGCCACATGCTACATAATTACATAAATGTTGGTATATGCTGTGAATGTGCTGCAAATTAACAACATTTCTTGTTTCTGAAGAGAAAATGAGAAATTAATTTGGCAAATGTCAAGTTTAGTCCATGTCAAGATGCTTTTTGTGTCATGATACATCATGAAAGATTAAATAGATATGTTCTACTAAATAGAACAATTTGGGGGCAACAGCTGTCGTTCATTCTTTTATTTGGCAGATTCATTCCACCTGACTTCAGACAAATTGCTAAGATCACGTTTTCATAATATGCATATGTTTTTATTTCTCTTGCCCGATTCAGTTAGAGTTGATAGAAGAAAATTTTGTTGTATTATGCATCTTTAGTTGAAAGTAGGTATCACAGTAGTTTTATTCATGCACCAATAATTAGGAAATAAACACAAATTAAAATTGTATTCCTGTAAGGTTTATTTTAATGTAAAGCGGGATGTCTATAAACATCATGACTCAGTTGGAACACACTATAAACTTTGTAAGATTTTAAAAGCTCACAACAAATTTGAGTGAGTGTCAGTAGTGTTCACTGTCTCCCATTGTTTCCTAAACTACATGGAGTGCATTAAACCTAACTGGGAAATGGGGGAAGCAGTTTGTCATGCTCCACAGCTGAAAGGCATTTTTTAAATGTCTTGCTCTGGCTCCCTGTTGAATAAAAATGTAGTAAACATGTAGCCCAAATATGTCATCATTTTATACTTTTTTCTCTATATCTGTGTGTTTGTTACAGTTCTCTGCTATAAAGTTACTTCCCATGGTAAAGACATTTGTAATGATTTTTACCAAAACTATACTTTTGAATAATACATTTCTGTCTTGGAGATAGTGTAGGTACAGACTTAAATAAATTATTCTAATTTTTTTTTGTTGTTGTTAAACATTTGCATAACTCTTGTAAGTATAGAAGATTATCAGGGCTTTCAACATATTGGTTGTGTTGCTGCTGAGATATTTTGTAATAACCTGATAATGAATAAAATATAGGATTACTTTCACATCTACATGTGTGCCAGGCATTGTACTAGTCATTTTACATGGGATATCACCTTTAATGTGTAACATAGATTCTCTTGTGCCTAATACACACACTTAAATAGAGATCTTAAACACAAAATAGTTTGATCAAATTATATATTCAGTGAGTAGTTACTGGATCTCAAGCAAGTCCATCTATTCTATAACTTACGCATTTTATCTCTGTGAGGAAATTGACCTAATAGCAATCACATTCTTACTTCTATTTGTGACTGGAGTGAGGGATATGCAATGGTCTTCTAATATCCAGAATGACATGCCTTGCCCTTTATTCAAAATGGAGATAATTATGAATCCTTTTGTTATCTACTATTGAATTACAACATGAACTTCAGATCTAAAACCACATGTAAAATTATTTTAATTGTTGATTTGAAGGGTTTAATGCAGAATTTGTACCTGAAATCATTTTTTATGAAAGTTAAAGCATTATTATTATCACTGTCTCAGTGGATACTCAGAAAATATTTACACTAAATCCTTTATTCCAAATAATTTTAGAAACTCCAGGGACTCAATAATCCTTTCAGGGGATTAGCCTACATTTTAAAGCTCCAGCGATCCAGATAATCTCTTTGGGGAATTCAACCCACAACTGAGTGCTCCAAAGACAACACAGCATTTCCCCTAGGGAATAATGATTTTATGATAAACTTTTACAAATATATACTTTAATAGTGTACTTGTATAATGTCAGAAATACACTACCTTTGTTCCAAATATGTCTTTATATTTTGATTTGTATGTTTAATACAGAAACCTATGAATTCACCATTTAAACATAGATATGACACTGATGTAGGGCATTATCATCTATTTTCTGTAAAGTACTCAAGAGAGTGTGTCTGACAATTCATAAGAATGAAAGCCTCCAAGGGCATAAAGATTGACAGTGTTGATTTTAAAAACAAACAAACAAAAAAAGCCACAGAGAGGAGGCATACATAATATTATGCCAAAAAAAAAAAAAAAATCTGAGTTTATTTTTCTTACTTTTCCCACACAAAACTAGAGAACTTCTCCTGCAATATTTGAAACCTTGAATATACAACTGAGAAGAAAATATTACCTCCGGAGCTCCACAAAAGTTTTCCAAGGCCAATGTTGGACAACATATGGGCTTTTAGAAATAGGATGGCAGTTAATGGGAGGATGTCCAAAAGTGTAATATTCTCTATTGAAGTTAAAAAAATTTCAAAGGCTAAGAATTTGACATTATGGAAAAAGTAATTTCTACATTATAAATATGTCTATAAACTGTTTTTTATTAAACTTCTGAATTATGAAAATTTTATGAAATCATGTTAAAATTGTGGATTATCAGTTTCTACATGTATTTGGTTAAAAAATAGTAATGCCCATATAGCAAAAATAAAAGAAAATTAAAACTTAATTTTCTCTTAGTTTCGACTCCCTAGGAAGCAGAAACCTAGATGGAGATCAACACGTGAAAGTATAGTTGGCAGTACCCTCAGGATGAACATGTTTGAGGGTGTGAAGAAAGTAGACTGGGCATAAGGAAAAGCTTTACTGAAATGTCGTTAGCTTGTCTTATGGAGTGCTCTGGACCTGAGGTGGCTTTTCAGAATTGTCTCAATTTCAGGCAGAAATGAGAGATGTGATACAATACATGGACTTGTCATTAGATGCATACTGCACCCTGGGGAAGGTAAAATGACATTAGATAGGTGAGCTTTTCAACCAAAACAATTCTCTCTCAGGGTGGGTCTAAATTTTTAACATTCTCTCAACAGCACTCCTAGCAGATCGAGATACGAGTATCTCAGTACCAACAGAAGATCTGGACTGGGCATTATCTAGTCTTCTCCTTGTAGCTCAAATCCATTTTCTTTAATAACAAATTGTGAGAAGTGTTTCCCCGGAATATTGGTTGAGCTCTTTCTGGGGAAGCTGAGAGAATAAGATAAATAGGAGAAACTACCATTGTCATCGCCGCAGCTGTTCTCAAGATGGTAATTAATGCTCCTCACCTCTCTGCTTCACCCACTGGAGATTCTTCTAATCCTTAGCTAGCACTTCTCTGGGTCTGTGGTAATCACATAGAGCTATAGCAACAAATTACCACCACAAATTTGGTGGCAGAAAACAATAGGAACTTCTTCTCTCAAATGTGTAGCGGTCACAAGTCTGAAATAAAGGTGTTAGCAGGGCTGGCTTCCCTCTAAAAAATCTAGAGGGGAGGACTCTCTCACCTCCTCCAGAGTCTCGTGGCTCCCGACATCTCTAGCTTTGTGGCAGCATAAGTCCAATCTCTGCCTCTGCCTTCACATGGCTTTCTTCCTTGTATTTCTATGTGTCCTTTTCTGTATAAGAATACTCTTAATGAATTTAGTTAGGACCTACCCTAATCCAGTGTGGTCTCATTTTGTTCCTTATCTGAAGTACATCTACAAAAAACCTATTTCCAAATAAGACCGTATTCTAGGTGAACATGAAAATTGGAGAATGTTATTCAATCCATTGCAATCTACTCTCTACCCTTCCAAATGTATATTATTTCCACATGCAAAATACATTAACCTCATTCCACAATTTCTAAAAATCTTACCCAATTCCAGCATCAAATCTAACTCCAAAATCTCATCTAAATATCATCACTCAAAAAATCCCAAGTCTTATTTTCTAAACCATCTAAATTCAGTGTGAGTCATTCATTTTCTGGACATGATCCATCATAGGAACATTTCTTTCCCATCTGCAAAGAAGTTATCTGCTTCTGAAATGTAATGGTGGCACAAGCATAGGTTAGACATTTCCATTCCCAAAGGAAGAAACTGGAAGAAGTGAAGAAGATACTAGATTCAAACAAGTTCAAAATCAAGCAAATCCCCTTAGGTTTTAAGGCCTGAAAATAATCCTTTGTGGTTTGATGCTCTGGGCCCATGATGTGAATGTCCTCTGAGCATAAGGCTTTGCCTTCTGAGTTGGTCTTCCTTTTGCTTGAAAGTTAGCACTGGGCGGGATGTTAGTTTGATAAATTTGGGAACTGATAAAGGAAAAAGAAGACTATGAGACACAGCAAAATTTCTTGGGTGGTGCTTAGGTAGGATGGCATGAAAGGGGAAGTCCCTCCCAGAATAAAAAAGTCCAGAGGCTTCCAATGTGGGAACCACCTTCAAGAAGGGAAGGAGAATAAGGGAGGGAATTCCCAGGGGAGAGAGGAAAAGAAGACAGTGTTATGTGTCTAGGTAATGTTACTCAGAAGCACAGTGCTCAACAGCAGGTCAGAGACCTGTGAAGGACAGCAGTAGCCTGGGGCCTCATAAATACAAGACTCTATCTTACCAGTGGGTAATACCTACTCTGTGAGGTATCCTGGAGCATGCAAAGGCTCTTAATGGATCTAAATCTGCATTCTTGGGCTACTTTAAATATAGCTGAATGTTTAAAAATTTGATTTTGTGGGCAGGGCCCAGTGGCTCACGCCTGTAATCCCAGCCATTTGGGAGGCCGAGGCAGGTGGATCACAAGGTTAGGTGTTTAAGACCAGCCTGACCAACATAGTGGAACCCTGTCTCTACTAAAAATACAAAAATTAGCCAGACATAGTGGTGTATGCCTGTAGTCCCAGCTACTCAGGAGGCTGAGACAGAAGAATCACTTGAACTCAGGAGGTAGAGGTTGCAGTTAGCTAAGATTGTGCCACTGCACTCTGGCCTAGGAAACAGATCGAGATGCTATCTCAAAACAAAACAAAACAAAACAAAACAAAAAAATGATTTTGCACCAGTGGACTTTTGAGATAATGGGTCTCGACCTGAAGTAAAGAAATAATATAGGAAACAGGTCAGGGGTGGGATTACAATCTACTGCCTGTAATACCAGAACTTTGGGAAGCAGAGACAGGCGGATCATTTGAAGTCAGGAATTTGAGACTAACCTGGTCAAAATAATGAGGCTCTCTTTCTAAAAAAAAAGGAGACAATACACCAAAGCCATAGTTGAGTCATTTATATGCCTAGGATATCTTTCCAAAAAGATCAGACTCATCCTCAACATCTCATTCTATGAGGCCAGCATCATCCTGACACCAAAACTTGGCAGAGACAACAAAAAAGGGAACTTCAGATCAATATATTTGATGATCACTGATGCTCAACAAAGAATCATTGATCCTCAACAAAATACCAGCAAACTAAATCCAGCAGCACATTAAAAAGCTTATCCACCATGATCAGGTAGGCTTCATCCCCAGGATGCAAGATTGGTTCAACATATGCAAGTTAATGTAATTCATCACATAAACAAAGCTAAAGACAAAACCACCTAATTATCTCAATAGGCACAAAAAAGGTCTTCAATAAAATTCAATACCACTTTATGTTAAAAACTCTTAATAAACTAGGTGCTGAAGGAACATACCTTAAAATAACGAGAGCCATCTATGACAAACCAACAGTCAACATCATACTGAATGGGCAAAAGCTGGAAGCATTCCTCTTGAAACCCAGCACAATATAAGAATGCCATCTCTCACTACTCCTATTCAACATAGAACTGCAAGTCCTATCCAGGGCAACCAGGCAAGAGAAAGAAATAAAGGTATCCAAATAGAAAGAGAAAGGTCAAACTATTCCTGCTCGCAGATGACATGATCCTATATCTAGAAAACCCAATAATTTCAGCCAAAAGTGTCTTAAACTGATAAACAACTTCAGCAAACCCTGAGGATACAAAATCAACATACAAAAATCACTAACATTCTTATCCACCAATAAAATCCAAGCCAAGTGCCAAATCAGAATGACAATTCCATTCACAATTGCCATAAAGAATACAATACCTAGGAATGCTGCTAACCAAGGAGGTGAAAGATCTCTACAATGAGAATTAGAAAACATTGCTCAAAGAAATCAGAAATGACATAAACAAATGGCAAACTTTCCATTCTCATAGAAAGAATTCATACCATTAAAATAGCCATACTGCCCAAATAACTTACAGATTCATTGCTATTTCTATCAAAATACCAATGGCATTTTCCACAGAACTAGAAAAAGCTATTTTAAAATTATATGGGATCAAAAATGAGCCCGAATAGCCAAGGCAATCCTAAGCTAAAAAACAACAACAACAACAACAACAACAACAACAAAAAGCAGGAGGCATCAGGCCAAACTACCTTACTTAAAATTGCACTACAGAGTTACAGAGTTACAGTAACCAAAACAGAATGATACTGCTACAAAAACAGACACTTAAACCAGTGGAACAGAATAGAAAGCCCAGCAATAAGGCCACACTTCTGCAATCATCTGATCTTCCACAAAGCTGACAAAAACAAGTCATTGGGAAAGGACTCTGTATTTAATAAATGGTACTGGGATGACTGACAAGCCATATGCAGAAGATTGAAACTGGAACCCTTTCTTACACCATATACAAAAAATAAATTCAATATGATTAAAGATTTAAATGTAAAACCCAAAGCTATAAAAACCCTGGAAGACAACCTAGACAGTATCATTCTGGACGTAAGAAGTGGTAAAGGTTAAATAATGAAGACACCAGAAGCAAACACAACCATAGCAAAAATTGATAAGTACGATCTAATTAAATAACTTCTGTCACAACCAAAGAAACTATCAACAGAATAAACAGATAACCTACAAAATGAGAGAAAACATTTACAAACCATGCATCTGGCAAAAGTGTAATATCTATGTACCTAGAAAGAATTTAAAAACTAAACACTTTTAAAAAAAAAAAAAAAAAGAAAAATCCACCCCATTAAAAAGTGGGCAAAGGACATGAAGACACTTTTCAGAAGAAGACATGCATGCTGCCATCAAGCATATGCAAAAAGCTTAGTATCGCTGATCATTGGAGAAATGCAATCAAAACCTCAATGAGATACCATCCCATACCAGTCAGAATGGCTACTATTAAAAAGTTATAACAGATGCTGGCAAAGTTGTAGTGAAAAGGGAACACTTATACATTGTTGGTGGGAGTATAAATTAGTTCAGCCATTGTGGAAAGCAGTGTGGCAATTGCTCAATGAGCTAAAAATAGAGCTACTATTTGACCCAGTAATCTCATTACTGGGTACATATCCAAAGGAATATAAATAATTCTACCATAACGATTCATGCATGCATATGTTCATTGCAGTGCTATTCACAATATGAAAGACACGGAATCAACCTAAATGCTTGTCAGTGGAAGACCGAATAAAGAAAATAAGGTACGTATATAACACAGAACACTATGCGGCTATAAAAAAGAATGAGATCATGTCCTTTGCAGAAACATGGATGGAATTGGAGACCATTATCCTTTTCAAACTGACACAGAGACAGAAAACCAAATACTGGATTTTCTCACTTATAAGTGATAGCTAAATGATGAGAACACATGCTTACAAAGAGCGGAACAGCTGACACCAGGGCCTACCAGAGAACAGAGGGTAGGAGGAGGGAGAGGAGCAGACAAAAAAATAACTATTAGATACCAGGTTTAGAACCTGGGTCATAAAATAATCTGTACATCCAACCCCTGTGACAAGAGTTTACCTATTTAAAAAACTAGCACATGTACCCTTGAGCCTAAAATAAAAGCTAAAAACAATTCAGAGTCTATTACTTTTGCAAGAAAAATGGCTGTTTCTTTCCTGCTAATTTTTGGTAAGACGTTCCTAGAGTGATTGAGTAGCAACAATAGTTCAATGTTCAGTGCTTAAAAGTATGTTTTCTGGTAAAAATGTAGTCCTTTTTAGAATCAGGAACACTAAGCCTTTGCAGTCCTGAGTTATAGGAAGATAAAACACATACTCCACTGTGTCACTGGAATTGTTGAAAGCTGGATCACTACTATTCAAAGTACATTTATTGGACCCATCCAATAAAATTTTTGATAACACTGATCCATTTATATGTATTTATTTAAGGTGAACAATGCATACTTCAGGAAGACATCCTTGCTCTATTGGATCTTCTCTACACACTAGTCTATTAATGACACCTTCAAAGCTCACCCCATCACTACCAGGTTAGAAGCTTCTAGGTGTTCTATGGTATTATAGAGTCAGTTGATACCTTTATCATGTGCCCTAGAAGCAACTATTTCTCTGTAAATTCATTCTTTGCTATTATTATTTTATGTGGGATCCCATGCTCCTGGAGCAAACTTTATGCAAGCTCTCAAAGAATGTTACTATCTGAGACCCTGTGGACCAAAAAGTAAACCAATATGCAAAATGTGAATAATGCACAGGCAAAATAAATCATTATCCCTTCCATAATTAAAGATGTAATACAAACAACTTGTCACCGAGTGGCTCCTAGACTTTATGAGAGATAGTGTCATATTCAGGGCACAGTATTTGTTCCTGTGGAAATAAAGTAGGATACTATGCAGCCTTGATAGATTACACTTGAATGTGCTTTCACGTTGGTAGGCCCTCAGATACTCTCCATCCCTTCCACCACCATTACTGTGTTTAAAAGCACATTGTGTCAGCTCTGTGGAAGCTGACATCAGAGGCTGCCTGATGTCGATTGACAAAGTCATCAGATTTACTTTGGTGTGTTTCGTGTTGGATATTCTATGATGGATGTTTATGTGTGGTACAAAAATCATAACTGGCAGGCCGGGTGCGGTGGCTCACGCCTGTAATCCCAGCACTTGGGGAGGCTGAGGCAGGCGGGTCACGAGGTCAGGAGATCAAGACCATCCTGGCCAACACAGTGAAACCTCGTCTCTACTAAAAATACAAAAGGTTAGCTAGATGTGGTGGTGGGCACCTGTAGTCCCAGCTACTTGAGAGGCTGAGGCAGGAGAATGGCATGAACCCAGGAGGCAGAGCTTGCAGTGAGCTGAGATCAGGCCACTAAACTCCAGCCTGGGTGACAGAGTGAGACTCTGTCTCAAAAAAAAAAAAAAAAAAAAAGAAAATCATAATTGGCACATTATTTTTATATAACCATCTCCTTTCCTCCTCCCTAGACTTCCTAGTCACCAATCTTTACATTTATCTCCTTTCAGGACACTGATCAAATGGCCAAGCCACTCACCACTGACCATGACTCACTATATAGTTTTATCACAGATCACCTCATTTCATGCACAGAGCAGGTGACTGCATGCACTGCTTAGAATTGTGCCTTTTAGGAGATTTTTCTCACCACCTTTTCAGGTGCACAAATGAATTAAGCCCTGTGAGAAAGAAGTCCATTTTTTAATCTGTATCCTAAGGACAAGTCAACTCATATATGAATCAAATTCATCCTTTCTCTTCCTCTATCAATTAGTCATAAAAAAATCATTGTGATAAATTTGCCAGTGATTCTTTTTCAGCTCACACTTGTTGTCACATGGTGCAACATGGCAGTGGATGACATGGTGCTTGGACGGACTGTATAGGGAACTACAATCTTCCATGGGTCTCTTATCTTCTGACATGGCTTCCTGGTTATGTTGAGAATGCAAACCCTTGACCACTCTTTACTTGTGCCATTTCTCATGGTTGTGTTCACAACAAAAACCTTGAAGGTTGAGGTAATGTTTCTCTCTCAATAAGAACCAGCCTTGATTTAAATGTGGTACATACCAAAGCTAGTTTTTTTTCAGTTGTGACTCTGTATAGTATGCATCTACTCTTATCTGCATACTCCCTCCAGGACTTGTGGAGCCTGGTATCAATTGATAGACATATCAATGCTAACATAAATCTTAAGTTATCTGCTGTGCTATGAATAATAAAGTCCATTGTCTCTGTGTCAGGAATTTTGTGTCTTCTATTAGTCTCAATAAAACAGTTACAGATTAACATATGAAGCTGTGAGGAGTGGAAAGCCCAGCCCCTGTCATTTGTTCTTGCACCTTACATTTGCCCTCTTTCTCTGCTTATAATTAATTATGATTGTCCTGCTTCTATCATGTGTGATATTGCTGGTGGGTCCTTACAATGCATTGGTCTGCATCATTAATCTTTTGATAGACACTCTGTCTCTATCGTCACTTTATTTTTCATAATTAAGTACTCTA
The DNA here is from genome assembly GCF_002776525.5 of Piliocolobus tephrosceles. Lineage (NCBI taxonomy): Eukaryota > Metazoa > Chordata > Mammalia > Primates > Cercopithecidae > Piliocolobus > Piliocolobus tephrosceles. Next base: position 125,161,053 of record NC_045436.1, read on the forward strand.
TCTTGATCAGGCCCAGTCACATACCAGGTGGTTTTAATCAAATATTGTTTATATCTTTGACAAAAAGAACTTAAACTTGTTCTGAAACCTAAAGGATAATGAATATATATGTGCGCACGTGTGTGTGTGTGTGTGTGCCCACACACATGCATGCACTGTTGGATCTTCATTTACATGGTTTATACTTTTGTTTATAAAAGGCACATGTTGAAGAACTTAAAACTATAAAGTCTTAAGTGTTGTGTTGATCAGCATTTCAGAAATCTCCTGAGGCTTTCTTTTTTTTTTTTTTTTATCATTATAATATGTAGAAACTAGCAAGTTGTGGAATCAATGAAACTTAACTGCAGAAATGTCAGTAGATATTCTCTAGTGGTTTTCTGATATGTATTTATATGTATATCTTACCTCAAGCTTTCTGAAAAGCAGAAACCTGTACGAATTCATTTTATAATTAAAATTTTCCTTCAATATAAGCTCTCATTACATCAATGTGAAGATTGGTATTGTCTCTACAGCAAGTAGTATATTATACTATCATTTTTTCTTAATTATATCTGTGCCTTTACTTTAAATCCATAAATTATCTAAGAAATAATACACTGTTTGTCCCCAGTGAGTTTTTTATTCAAATTTTGAAGCAAAGATAACAACTATTAAAACTTAGACTAGCACTACCAGAAGAAATTCAGTGTAATGAAAACTAAATAAAAACAACAAAAACAAGACATAAATTTTCAATAAATAAAATAAAACAGATGATAGGGAATATATGCTATATTATTCCATTTTTATAAAAATTCTAAAAAAAAAGTAAATTAATGTGTAATGACAGAAAGCAGAGCAGTAATTGTTTGGCATTGTGTAAAGGGAAAGTAAGAGGGGAGAGGTAGTTTTGGGGGTATAATATATAGTCCTTATTTTGATTATATTGATGGTTTCACAGATATATCTAAATCTACATCTACGTCTATATATCTATATATTACTATTCAGTATGTGCAGTTTGTTTTTTAGTAATTTACCTCAATAATTATGCTTAAAAATGCTAAGAAACTTGAAGTATTTTATTAGCTGGATACAGTTTTTTCCCCCTTGGAAACCATAAATCAAGTGATAACAAGAATCTCAAGGATAAATGATGCCTTGCTATTGAAGTTGAAAGAGAAGCACCAGTCACTGGGGAGAGAAGCTGCATTCCACATGCTTCATCTCAGAACACTATGTAAAATATAGACTACAGTATAAATTCTGATAAACACAGCTAAGAAATAGCCCTGTAAAACTTCAAGTTTTACCTAAAGCTGTTAATTAACAATTTTGTGGTACTGACTTGATCTACCTAAAATAAGTTTTGAATATGTTCTTACTCGTAAGATGTATTTGCAAAATAATGAAGACAGTACACATACATAAAAAATTGATCATTTAATTTGTTTCACAAAATGTATTGTTTACTCCCATGCTAGGCAATGGGATGTAAAACCATGACCTCACAGAACTTAAGTATATAATTTTGATTATTCATCTAACAAAAGATATATTTCATTAGTAAATATACATTATATCTGTTAAATATTTGTCTTACCTGTGTAATTTGTAAATTAGAAACAAATATGCATATTGAAGGTATAGTTCACTTTAGACAATTAATATCATTTTAGTTGCTGAATCAAAATCAACTCAGTGCTTACAGTAAATATTTTGTAGTGACATTGAACATCATTTGAAGAAGATATCATTATGAGTCCTACAGTTCTATACATCACCAAAAGAACTGACTTTGAAAATCGGTGTATGTTCACATGTACCTTATCTTTCATACAAATGTGCTTTTATAACATTACAAAGAAAAGTCATTTTGGATCATTTGATTGTCCTTTTTGTTATTCCAGAATGTCTGTATTCTAAAATGTTTACTATATCATAATTATCTGGTATTCATACTTCATATAATCCTTAACAAATGAATTCTAAAATAAAAATACAAATAATAGAATAATATTCAAATATAGACATATTGACCTCCACAAATACAACCATATTACTTCTGTGTCTGTATGAAATATTCTGGTTTTTGCAAGACTGAGTTAAATGAATATATCATTTGTGTCTTTTATAGCCACAGAGACATACTTATCTAATAGTTTGTTTTCTTCACCAATTTCATATGTACAACTTAGGAAATTATGAAATTAGAGAGAATAGTATTTTGTTTTATTTGTATATGGCATTCTCACCAATATTTTAAAAAAACATGGGACATGTAACCAAGGAAGAAACTTGTTACCTGCTTTCCTATAAGTTACTAGCACTTCATATCTCACCTCACTCTTGTGTTATGCTCAGAATAGAGTAACTGAATCCCTCTAGCACTTGTGAATACCATCCATGTTGAAAAATAGATGACACACTGCCTCCAAAATCAATTTTCAGGTTTTCTATGAATAAATATTTCCTATGCTTTTATTCTATAAAATATATTTTAATGCAAATACTAATCCTTTGAAAATTAAGTATAACATATTTGCTTAGGACTATGTTATGTGACAGATGGAGGTTATGTATACTAATTGTTGGTCTTTTATTTCTGCATTAATGACTTGTAATTGACTGTAGGCTCTAACCAGTGAATTCTGTTAATATACCCAAATTGTACAGAGTTCTATATGAAAAATATGAACAGGTTTGGTTTGGCTACCAATGAATAAGTATTTAAGATAATGTTATTTTACGTATTTTTAATGACATTCAATAAAAATGTTTCCCATATAAAATATGTAGTTATGTTGGCAAACTGCAAAAATGACTGTCCTTTTTTTTCTATGTATGTTTGCATTTCACTTTTGCAATACGATTTTACACCATCTTGCATAAAGCAGTGAAGTCTATTCTTCTAGCCCTTGAATCCAGGCTTGATCAAATTTTCTTTAGTCAATAGAACAATAGAAGACATGATGGAAACTTTTCCTTGGCTTATTAATTGGAGTCTGTACACTTGCTGCTCCTCAAACTCTACCACCACTATGTAAAGAAGCCCTAGTTATCTTCCTGGAGAATGACAAATTAGGTGGAGAAGGGGACCAGAGCTTCTGGTCATCTCAGTGTTCCCCATCTGAGGTACCAGAGATTAGTTGAGTTGAGCTCAGACAGGAAAAGGCATTCAGCCGAGCTCATACTAAATTATATCTCTACAGATTCAAGGACTAAACAAGTGATTGTTATTATAAGGTATTAGGTTCTGGGGGATTTTTAAGGCAGAAAATGCTAACCGTGTCAATTATTAACATGGATTAATCTTGAAACTACACACATATTCTGTAATAACTTTATAAATAATGATTTTTCTTAGATTTCTTTCTTGATACAACCACATAAAAATCTAGGAGTCAACCAGAGCTTCTGGATATCTCAGTGTTCCCATCTGAGGTACCATTGATTAATTGAGTTGAGCCCAGACCAGAAAAGGCATCCAGTAGAACCTATACTAAATTATATACCTACAGATTCATAGGTTAAATAAACAATGGTTATTATAAGATATTATGTTCTAGGGGATATTTTAAGGCAGAAAATGTTAACCGTATCAATTATTAACATGAATTAACTTAAAAGCTACACACATATTCTGTAATAACTTTATAAATAATGACTTTTCTTAGATTTATTCCTCACTATAACCACATAACAGTCCAGGAGTCAGAGTTATGATGAAAAATTACAAGATTGGGAAATGTAAGAATACCAAATGAAACTAGACCACTTATCTCATAAAACTGATATTGATGGTTTCTTCTCAGTAAACATGGAAGTGGATGCCCTCTTCAGCCTTAAAGCTTGAGAAACTTACTTTCAACTTACCTGAGTTCCTTTCTCTGAAAATAAACCATCAAGTATGGCAGATAATATCATGGACCTAAAACTTATCAAATCAATTCATCTGGACAGTGAGACGCTGGATCCCACACCCATCATAATTGCCTAACTGTCCACCAGCTGTTTGTTGACCAACTTTTTCCTTATCCTTCCCTAATTCCTGTTTTCCCACATGCAGTAAAATTTCTATCCTGCTACATAAACCCCTAATTTTAGGGGTGGAGGATGACAGATTTGAGACTGATCTGTCATCTCCTCAACTGCAGCACTCAAATTAAACTTTCCCCATCCCTGGCAATAAATGTTCATTGTCTCAGTGATTGACTTTCTGTGCAGTGAACAGCAGGTCCTAGACCAATTCCCTGGCATTTTTATGACACAACAACTATAAGTAAGAAAGATATCATTGAGCTCCAGTTAAAAGTGGTGAATTGGAACACTGTTCAATATGTTTACCTTTGTTACAATTTAAATTCACTTAAAATATTAATAGAGAAATAAAAAGCATAAACCTAAAGAAAAAATACTTTAAGATAAAAGCTATATAATTGTTTTCTTTGTTTGTTTGTTTTGGAAATAAGGTCTCACTCTGTCACCCAAGCTGGAGTGCAATGATGTGATCATGGCTCACTGCAGTCTCAAATGTCTGGACTCACATGATCTTCCCACCTCAGCTTCCTGAATAGCTGGGACTACAGGCATGTACCACCACACCCAGTTATTTTTTTTTTTTCCATTTTTTGTAAAGATGGGGGTCTCACCATATTGCCCAGGCTGGTCTCAAATTCCTGGACTCAAGCAATCTTCCCACCTCATCTTCTCAAAGTGCTGGGATTATAGGTGTGACCCACTGCACGTGGACAAATTCTTAACATGAACAGTAGGTAGAGGATTTAGCAAATATGAAAGAGCTAAATACCAGGTATCTACAGAAGGAGAAGTAAATGAAAAGTACACCAATTCTCATCACAGAACCAAAGACAGGCTGAGATATAGAAAGCATCATGTAATGTATGTTGAGGTTGAGATGGGGCATAATAATGAAAGCAAAAAGACTGCTCAAAATTTTGTAAATGAATATCTAGATACCCCATGGCCTTCCCCCGTCCAGTTCATCTTTGTAAATAAACTGACTCAAACCGTGTAAAAGTCAAAGGTTTTATTCTATGTAGAAATGTTTGCAGAGATGGTCCATTCAGTGATATAATAAGTACTGCAGAAGTTAGGAAGAAAAATATTTCCAGAAGGATATAAGGAAATAATGAAAAGTTTCTTAGTGAAAAGATGTCTGGGCATGTATGTTCTCAGAGGAAGAGGAACCAAAAATTACTGGAGAGTTGTTGTTACAAATAACATGCTGACTTGATAGGAAGCAGGGCTAGTGTGCATCTCCCACTTGGATAAACAGAAGAATGTGCAGAGAGTCACGCTGTGAATCTTTGTTCCAAGAACCACCAAAAAAAGTACCAGGAAAACCGAAAGTATTAACAGATCCTTTCAAAAAGTGCCACACTGCTGCCAACTCCCTGAGACAAGCAAAATACTGAGTTCTCAGAGTGTGAAGGGGGAAAGCCTGCCTCTGAAGGCACATAAATCCAGATCACTGAAGAAGGCTTTAACTCCACCTAGAGCTGTAAAAGATTTAGGGAGTGTCTTGAAATATAAAAGTAGAAGCAGCAGCAGGAAAGTCCTTGTAGGCATTCCCAGTTTCCAACTAGAACCCAGGGAAGCCATTCCTGACTATATTTCACAGGGAAGGCAGGTAGTGGAATTAGGGAGAAGTTGCAGAGTGAAAGAAGCCCCCAACTGAATTTTGTGATAATTCTGAGAAGGCTTGAACTTCCTTGAATATAATTTACGGTGCGAACAAGAACTGCAGCAGATAGGAATGCAGGTGCAGGACACCCAGCATTGAAGGCAGATGCGGAAGAGCATGACCTGAAAGCCATGCTTGCTTTCTCATCAGGGAAGTTTATGGCCTGGGGTAGGTCTGAGTTCTATGTGCAGGAGGCCTGGATCAGCACTGTTTAGCAGGGCACTGCTGAGTGAAACCTGCCTTGCCAACTGTGTAGGGGGAGCTGGGTGAGGCCAATCACTGCTGGCTATTCCCCATTCCCCTGAAGAACCTACTGCATAGCAGAGGCAGCCATTACAGCGACTCTTGGCAAAATAACACTGCTCCCAGGAAGGAGAAAACAACAGCACTGCCTGCAACACCCTGGCTAACCAGAGGTCCTGAGTCTGTTCACATGATAAATTCACTGGTAGCATAACCAGTATTCAAGAAAGCCAGCACACTAAACCTATCCACAAACAAGGAAACTCAGTGTCTACAGCACTCACCTGCCATCTCCACCAGAGCAGGTGCTGGCATCAATGCCTGGGAGACCTGAAGACTAGTCACATCAATGGGCTCTCTGTAGACATTCCCCAGCACCAGGCAAAAGCATGGTAGTTCCATTGGGTGGCTAGACCCAGAAGGACAATAACAATTGCTTCAATTCAGTTCTCAGGAAGAAGTCCCATTCTCAAGGAAAGGGGGAGAGTACCACATCAAGAGATCATGTTGTAAGATAAAACAATCTGAACATCAGGCTTGAATTTCAGGTCTTTCCACTGGTGGGGAGTTTATTACAGCGGAGACTCAATTGAAATGCTGAGTGTAGTAGGGAAAGTCTGCACCCCTCTTCCACAACAGGCAGGCAGTCTCTGTGAGAAGAGATCCTTGTTACTCCCTGGCACTCCACTGCAAACACAGCTGGTGCTTCCTCCATAGGAATGCAGAGTGAAGGCACATATAGACAGCCTTCCTGGAATAATCCAGGGTAAGCATAACCCCACAGGAGGAGCATGCTCCAGATTCAGGTCTGCATGAGAGGCAGAGTCACAGTTTCTTTCTACTTGGAACATCAACATTTCTATAGAAGAAAAGAGGGGACTGTCAGTTTTGAGTAGCTGAAACACTAGAATAGGAGTGAGGCTGTGAGATGAAGAGTTTTCCTGCTGGCCTGGCAGGGAGCTGAGGTAGTTCCAACTCTTCACCCTGGTAGAACCTCAGCACATCTAACTGAGAAGTCCCTCTGCCACCCTCATCAAGGCTAGCACCTCCGCCCACTGTTGGGTATTACATATACCCATTTGCCTTAGCTACAACCAGTGCCTACCCAGAGATGTTTTCCCTATTGACCTGAAGCCTGAATCAACTCAGTGAATAAAATAACAGAAAATAAATAAATAAATAAATAGATAAATAAGTAAATAAAGTGTACCCCACAAGAGAAGGAGACAAGTTCAAGAGATCCCTGGCATTCCAATTCCATAGGAGACAGTGATCTCACCCACACACCAAGAACATAACTACCACAGCCAGTATCCAGGAAAGTCAGTGCACAAAAACTGTCTATAACTAAGAAACTTATACAGTCATCACCCAAACAAGCACCAAGAGTCAAATTTGGCTAAAATAAACATTAAAGTCTGATTCTTAACAGAGGGAAAAAAAAGACATTTAATTTGTTTAAAAAAAACATAGTTCAATCAAAAATAAATTCAATAACAATTTTAGGAAGTAGTCTACTCAGATGAGTGCGAAGCAGAAAAGTTATTCTCGTAATATGACAAAGCAGGTTTCTATAACATGCCAGAAAGATCACACTAGCTCCCAAGCAATGGATCCAAACCAAGAAAATATTTCTTAATTGCCAGATAAAGAATTCAGAAGAATTATTGAGAGGTGAAGCCATCTGGACTTCCTGGGTAGACTGGGGACTTGAAGAACTTTTCTGTCTAGCTAGAGGATTGTAAACACACCAATCAGCACTCTGTAAAATGGGCCAATCAGCACTCTGTAAAATGGACCAGTTGGTGCTCCGTAAAATGGACCAACCAGCAGGATGTGGGTGGGACCAAATAAGAGAATAAAAGTTGGCCACCCAAGCCAGCAGTGGCAACACACTCAGGTCCCCTTCCACGCTGTGGAAGCTTTGTTCTTTCCATCTTTACAATAAATCTTGCTGCTGCTCACTCTTTGCATCCACGCTACCTTTATGAGCTGTAACACTCACCACAAGGGTCTGTAGCTTCATTCCTCATGTCAGCATGACCATGAACCCACTGGGAAAAACAAACAATGCTGGACACGCCACCTTTAAGAGCTGTAACACTCACTGCGAAGGTCTAAGGCTTCACTCCTGAAGTCAACGAGATCACCAACCCACCAGAAGGAAGAAACTCTGGACATATCTGAACATCTGAAGGAATAAACCCCAGACATATCATTTTTAAGAACTGTAACACTCATCGCGAGGTTTCGTGGCTTCATTCTTGAAGTCAACAGGACCAAGAACCCACCAGAAGGAATAAATTCCAGGCACATTATGATTAAGCTACTCAAGGAGACACCAGAGAAAGGTGAAAACAACTTAAATTAAGAAAACAATGCAGGTTATCGATAAAAAAAAAATATACAGAGGTATATGTAAGAAAATAAAAAATAATCACAACACCTAGAAATGAAAGAAAGACACATCAGGGAAATACAAAATGCAGTGGAAATTTTCAAAAATAGACTAGAATAAGTAGAAGAAAGTACTTCAGAGCTGAAAGACAAGGCTTTCTAATTAACACAATCAGATAGGGCATATAAAAAAGAATTTTTTAAAAATGGACACTTTCCAAGAAATTTGGGATCATGTTAAATGGACAAACCTAAGAATATTTAATGTTCCTGAGGAGGAAGAGAAATTTGAAAGTTTGGAAAACTTATTTGAGGGAATAATTTAAGAAAATTTTCCTTGCCTTGCTGGAAATTCAGACATCCAAATACAATACAAAGAACTCCTGGGAAATTTATTGCAAAAAGATCATCACCTAGCCAGATAGTTCATCAAGTTATCTAAAGTCAAGATGAAGAAAAGAATCTTAGGAGGTGTGGAACAAAAGCATCAGATAGCCTATAAAGGAAAACCTATCAGATTAGCAGCAGATTTCTCAGCAAAAACCTTGCAAGCCAGAAGGTATTGGGGTCCTATCTTTAATCTCCTTAAACAAAATAGTCGTCAGCCAAGAATTTTGTATCCAGAAAAACTAAGCTTTATAAATGAAGGAGAGATAAATATTTTATTCAGACAAATGCTGAGAAAATTTGCCACAACCAAACCAGTAAAACAAGAAATACTAAAAAGAGCTCAAAATATTGAAATAAAACTTTGAAATACACCAAAATAAGAACCCCCTTACAGCATGAATCTCACAAGGCTTATAAAACAATAACACACACAAAAAAAGGTACTTAGGCAACAACTAACATGATGAATATAACAATATCTCAAGTCTCAATACTAACATTCAATGTAAATGGCCTAAATGTTCCACTTAAAAGATACAAAATTGGCAAATGAATAAAAATTCAACAACCATCTATCTGCTATCTTCAAGAAACTCACCTAACACATAAGGACTCACAAAAGTGCAGGTAAAAGAACAAAAGAAACTCAAACCCAGCAGAAGAAAATAAATAACAAAAATCAGAGATGAACTAAATAACATTGAACCAGACCAACAAAATAAATACAAACATGATAAGTCAAACAAAAGTGGTTCTTTGAAAAGATAAAATTGGTAGACCATTAAAGAGATTAACCAAGAGAAGAAGAGACAAGATCCAAATAAGCTCAATGAGAAACAAAATGGGAGCTATTACAACCAATACAACACAATACAAAAGATCATTCAAAGCTATTAACAACACCTTTATGTGCACAAACTAGGACATCTAGAGGAGATGGATAAATTTCTAGAAATGTAGAACACTACTAGATTAAATTAGGAAAAAGTACAAACTCTGAACAGACCGATAACAAGCAGCAAAATTGAATCAGTAATAAAAATTGTCAACAAAAAAAGTACAGGACCAGAGGGGCTCACAGCTGAAATCTATCAGATGTTCAAAGAAGAATTGGTACACATTTTACTGAAAATATTACAAAATATAGAGAAAGAGGGAATCCTCCCTAAGTTTTTCTTTGAAGCCAGTATCACCCTAATAGCAAAACCAGGAAAGGGCACAGCAAAAAAATAGAACTACAGACCCATGTCCCTGATGAACACAGTGGCAAAAAGTCCTCAACAAAATACTAGCTAACCAAATCCAACAAATATCAAAAAGATAATACAACATAATCAGATGGGTTTTATACCAGGAATTCAGGAATGACTTAAAATACGTAAGTCAATAAATATGATATAACACATAAAGGTAATCAAAAAGTGAAAATCACATGATAATCTCAATAGAGACAGAAAAACATTTGACAAAATTCAGCATGCTTTTATGAAACAACTCTCAGCATTGGCATGTAAGGGGCATACTTCAGAGGAATAAAAGCCATTTATGACAAACCTGTAGCCAACAACACATTTAATACAGAAAAGTTAAAAGAATTCCACTTGAGAACTGGAGCAAGACAAGGATGACCACTTTCACCACCTCTATTCACCACATTACTGGAAGTCCTAGCCAGAGCAATCAGATAAAAGAAAAAAATAAAATAAAGCGCATCCAGATTGGAAAAGAGGAAGTCAAACTCTCACTGCTTGCTGATGATACGACCATATACATAGAAAAACCTAAAGACTGTATATATGAATATACATAGGACTACACTTAACCAAGAGGTGAAAGATCAAAAGTACAAAACAAGGAAAAGTACAAAACATTGCTGAAAGAAATCAGAGATGACAAAAAGCAAACGGAAACACACCCCATAATGATGGAAGAGTAGAATCAATAGTATGAATATGACTATACTGCCTAAAGCAATATATAGATTCAATGTAATGCCCATCAAAATACCATCATCATTCTTCACAGAAAAAAATAAAAAATTCTAAAATTCTTATGGAACCAAAAAGAGTCCTCATAGTTAAAGAAAGACTAAGCAAAAAGAACAAATCTGGAGGTATCACATTACTTAACTTCAAACTACACTACAAGGCTATAGTTATCAAAAAGACATGGTACTGGTACAAAAATAGGCATGCAGACCAAGGGAACAGAATAAAGAACTTAGATATAAACCCAAGTACTTACAGCCAACTGATCTTTGACAAAGCAAACAAAAAGATAAAGTCGAAAAAGGATACCATGTTCATTAAAGGGTTCTTGAATAATTGGCAACGCACAAATAGAACAGTAAAACTGGATCCCCTTTTCTCACCTTATACAAAAATCAACTCAAAGTGTATCAAACACAAATCTAAAGCCTGAAATTATAAAAATTATAGAAGATAACATTGGAAAAACTTCTAGATGTTGGCTTAGGCAAAGAATTTATGACTAAGAACTCAAAAGCAAATGCAATCAAAACAAAAAATAAACAAATGAGACCTTTTTAAACTAAAAACTTTCTGCACAGGAAAAGAAAAAAAATAGTAGAGTAAATATACAGCACATAGAGTGGGAGAGAGTATTCACAAACTACAAATCTTACAAAGAACTAATATCCAGAATCTACAAGGAATCCACACAAATCAACAAGAAAATAAAAAAAAAAATTCAAAAAGTGGACAAATCTCATAAATACACAATTCTCAAAAGAAAATATACAAATGACCAATGCACATATGAAAAAATGCTCAACATCTCTAATTATCCGGGAACTGCAAATTAAAACTACAATGAGCTACCACCTTACTCTTGCAAGAATGACCATAATTAAAAAATCAAAACACAATAAGTGTTATTGTGGATGTGGTGAAAATGAAACACTTTTAAATTGCTTGTGGGAATGCAAATTATTATAATCACTATGGAAAACAGTATGGAGATTTTTTTGAAGATTAAAAATGGAACTCCCATTTGATCCAGAAATCATACTACTGACTATCCACCCAGAGGAAAATAATTCATTATATGAAAAAGATAAGTGCACATACATGGTTCTAGTAGCACAATTTGCAATTGCAAAAATATGGAACCAACCTAAATGCCCATCAACCAATGAGTGGATAAAGAAAATGTAGTATATACACATCATGGAATACTACTTGTCATAAGATGTAATGAAATAATCATATTTGCAGCAATTTGGATGGAGTTGGAGGCCATTATTCTAAGTGAAGTAACTTAGGAATGGAAAAACAAATATTGTATGTTCTCACTTATAAGTAGGAGCTAAGCTATGGGAATACAGAGGCATAAGAATGATAAAATAGATTGTGGGCACTTGGGTGGAAGGTGGTGAGCATTAAAAACTACATATTGGGTACAGTGTACACTATTTGGGTGACAGATATACCAAAACCTCAGAAATCACCACTAAAAAACATATTCATGTAATACAAAACCACATGTTCCCCAAAAGCTATTGAAAAAAAAAAAAATAACATGCCCATGATAGTAGAGCCTCCAATAATTGATTTAGTGCTTCTGTCTTCAAGAAGAAAACAAAAAGGAATGCCAGATATTAAATGAAGTTCTCAATATAAATTTTGGAGCCCGATGAAAACTAATATAAAAAAAATGAAGCGCACCCCCCACCCACACACACACACACACACACACTCTCTCCCACACACACACACACAAATTGTGATGAAGAAGAAGACAGAGAAGGAGAAGGAAAAAGGAAGAATACAGACTATAGAAGACAGAAACTCTTTTCATTTATATATAATATTCTCAGATGTATTAAATAAGTTACTGAATTTGTTTTTTTTTTTAAAGATGTGATTTAAAAAGAACAATCATAGAAGGGAAGGTATTTATAAGGCTCAAAAGCTGAATAAAATATTTAGAAGGAAAAGTCAAGAATACTTCCCAAAATAAAAATACGAAAACTTCTAAAATAAACAGTAAAAATCCCAGATAGTCAAATAATTTACTTATATGATTACTTGATATTTATAAACGTAAAATCTAAGAAGAGAATATAGGGACAGACACACATCCAGCCATTTCTTAATATACTTTCAGAACTTCATTTCAGGCAGAAAAATCCAAAATCTACCAGAGGAAAAATGATAGATAACGTGAAAAACTTACAAAGATTAAAGTACATCTTGTGATCAGACTTCTTGATAGTTGAAAAGAGTATATAAATACCTTCAACATTTTGTAAAGACAATTATTTTCAAATTTAAATTTTATACTTCAAAAACCTGTCTCTTCAATTACAAGCCCATCACATTTTAGATATGTAAAAACACAGGAAATATATCTCTAAGTAGTCTTTTCCATGATGTATCACAAGAGCCCCATTCTAAGGAAAAGGCAACCTAAAAATAAAAGGGGCAAACAGAACAGGAGACAAGTTATCAAAATTAATAAAATAGTTACAAGATCTGATAAGAGACAGGAAGTTTCATGTGGAATAGCTTTACAAAGGAAAATAAAAGAATCTGAAAGATTTTCTGATATGTCTAATAATATCAAAAGTAATCAGCAGAGTTTTCAAAGTTTTGTTTCAGAATTTTGAAAGTCATAAAGAGAAGTACATAGAAAATGAGATAAACGGCCAGGCACTGTGGCTCAAGCCTGTAATCCCAGCACTTTGGGAGGCCGAGACGGGCGGATCACGAGGTCAGGAGATGGAGACCATCCTGGCCAACACGGTGAAACCCCGTCTCTACTAAAAAATACAAAAAACTAGCCAGGCGAGGTGGTGAGCACCTTTAGTCCCAGCTACTCGGGAGGCTGAAGCGGGAGAATGGCGCAAACTCGGGAGGCGGAGCTTGCAGTGAGCTGAGCTCCAGCCACTGCACTCCAGTCTGGGTGACAGAGCGAGACTCTGTCTCAAAAAAAAAAAAAAAAAAAAAAAAGAAAATGAGATAAACAAAGAAATACACACACACCACATCCAGTGGGAGAGTTACAGAATGATAAACCAATTATTATCTCGTGAGTGAATCAGCAGTAAATAAATTGATTTAGCCAAAATTTGTGATTCATGTATATTGGGGAGTTAAAGAGATGGTAATGTGTAGGCTGAGGCAGATGTATAAAAATTACTATATATTGGTACAGTATATAGTAATATATAGTATATATCAGAAGATTCTAACATGGTGAAATCCCATCTCTACTAAAAAATACAAAAAAAAAAAATAGCCGGGCATGGTGGTGGGCGCCTGTAGTCCCAGCTACTTGGGCAGCTGAGGCAGGAGAATAGCATGAACCTGGGAGGCAGAGCTTGCAGTGAGCCCAGAAGGCGCCACTACACTCCAGCCTAGGAGACAGAGTGAGACTCCAACTCTAAAACAAACAAACAAAAAAATTACTATGTACTTACATTCAGTAATAGAAAGTCAATAAATATATTTAAAATTATGAAAGATAAATAGCAGTAAAAGTTTATTGTATTAAGATACGGTTGCAAATAGTAGGGAAAAAAAGTAGTACTATATGTGTGTTTCTTTAGAAAGATGTTCTGATGGGCAGGAAAGAGTGAGTAGTGTCTGCAGTTTTTCCTTATATAGCAAGCAATGCCAAGCAACCTTCAAGATTATGTGCATATTTTGAAAAATAAAGTTTAAAAAAATAAATGACTGCTCTTTGTGCTTGGGATTGTCTTGACTATATGGGCTCTCTTTTGGTTCCATATGAAATTTAAAGGAGTTTTTTCTAATTCTGCCAAGAAAGTCAATAGTAGCTTAATGGGAATAGCATTGAATCTATAAATTACTTTGGGCAGTATGGCCATTTTCACAATATTGATTCTTCCTATCCATGAGCACGGAATGTTTCTCCATTGTTCGTGTCTTCTCTTATTTCCGTGAGTAGTGGTTTGTAGCTATCCTTGAAGAGGTCCTTCACGTCCCTTGTAAGTTGTATTTCTAGGTATTTTATTCTCTTTGTAGCAATTGTGAATGGGAGTCCACCCACGATTTGACACTCTGGTTATCTATTGTTGGTGTATGGGAATGCTTGTGATTTTTGCACATTGATTTTGTATCCTGAGATTTTGCTGAAGTTGCTTATCAGCTTAAGGAGTTTTGGGGCTGAGACGATGGTGTTTTATAAACATACAATCGGGTCATCTACAAACAGAGACGATTTGACTTCCTCTTTTTCTATTTGAATAGCCTCTATTTCTTTCTCTTACTTGATGACCCTGGTCAAAACTTCCAATACTATGTTGACTAGGAGTGGTGAGAGAGGGCATCATTGTCTTGTGCCAGTTTTCAAAGGGAATACCTCCAGCTTTTCACATTCAGTATGATATTGGCCATGGGTTTCTCATGAATAACTCTTATTATTTTGAGATACATTCCATCAATTCTTAGCTTATTGAGAGTTTTTAGAATGGAAAGACGTTAAATTTTGCTGAATGCCTTTTCTACATCTATTGAGATCATCATATGGTTTTTGTCAGAGGTTCTGTTTATCTGATGGATTACATTTACTGATTTGCATATGTTGAATCAGCCTTGCATCCCAGGGATGAAGTCGACTTGATCATGGTGGATAAGCTTTTTGATGTGCTGCTGGGTTTGGTTTGTCAGTATTTTATTGAGGATTTTCTCATTGATATTCAAAAGTTGGAGACATCATGCAACCTGACTTCAATCTATATCACAAAGCTACAGTAACCCAAACAGCATGGTACTGGTACCAAAACAGATATGCAGACCAAAGGAACAGAATAGAGACTTCAGAAATAACACCACACACTACAATCATCCAATTTTTGACAAACCTGACAAAAACAAGCAATGGGGAAAGGATTTCCTATTTAATAAATGGTGCTGGGGAAGCTGGCTAGCCATATGCAGAAAACTGAAACTGGACCCCTTCCTTAAACCTTAAACAAAAATTAACTCAAGATGATTAAAGACTTAAATGTAAAACCCCAAACCATAAAAACCGTAGAAGAAAACCTAGGCAATACCATTCAGGACATAGGCATGAGCAAAGATATCATGACTAAAACAAATGCAATTGCAACAAAAGTCAAAATTGACAAATGGGATTTAATCAAACTAATGAGCTTCTGCACAGCAAAAGAAACTATCATCAGACTGAACAGGCAACCTGTCAGATGGGAGAAAGTTTTTGCAGTCTACTCATCTGACAAAGGTCTAATACCCAGAATC
This sequence comes from Piliocolobus tephrosceles, assembly GCF_002776525.5. Classification (NCBI taxonomy): domain Eukaryota; kingdom Metazoa; phylum Chordata; class Mammalia; order Primates; family Cercopithecidae; genus Piliocolobus; species Piliocolobus tephrosceles. Next base: position 125,177,022 of record NC_045436.1, read on the forward strand.
TACAAGTAACTTAAACAAATGTACAAGAAAAAATCAAACAACTCCATCAAAATGTGGGCAAAATATATGACCAGACAATTCTCAAAAGAAGACATTTATGTGGTCAAAAAACATGAAAAAAAGCTCATCATCACTGGTCATTAGAGAAATGCAAATAAAAACAATAAGATACCATCTTACACCAGTTAGAATAGTAATCTTTAAAAAGTCTGGAAACAACAGATGCTGGTAAGGCTGTAGATAAATAGGAATACTTTTACACTGTTGGTGGAAGTGTAAATTAATTTAACCATTGTGGAAGACAGTGTGGAGATTCCTCAAGGATCTAGAACCAGAAATACCATTTGATCCAGCAATCTCACTACTGAGTATACTCAAAGGATTGTAAATCATTTTACTATAAAGACACATGTACATGTATGTTCACTGAAGTACTATACTATTTACAATAGCAAAGACTTGGAATCAACCAAAATGCCCATCAGTGACAGGCTGGATAAAGAAAATGTGACACATATACACCACAGAATACTATGGAACTATAAAAAAAAAAAAAAAGAGCTAATGTCTTTTGCAGGGGCTTGGGTGAAGCTGGAAGCCATTATCTTTAGTAAACTAAGACAGTAACAGAAAACCAAACACCACATGTTCTCACGGATAAGTAGGAGTTGAACAATAAGAACACACGGACATCGGGAGAGGAACATCACACACTAGGGCCTGTCAAAGTTGGGAGGTAAGCAGAGGAAGAGCATTAGGACAAATACCTAATGCATGAGAGGCTTAAAACCTAGAAGACAGTTGGTAGGTGCAGCAAAAGACCATGGCACCTGTATACCTAAGTAACAAACTAGTACGTTCTGCACATGTATCCCAGAACTCAAAGTAAAATAAAAATAAAATACAATAAAACAAATGACTGCTTATTTGGTTTCTCAAATTTAATATTAGCTAGGCTCAATTCATTAAAAATATTATTTCTGAGCCTCTACCATTTGAGAAGCAGGATCCCAAGTTAAAGTGATGAGCAGAAGGAAAGGGAGACAAAAATGTAAGTAGAAATAATTATCAGAATAAAATCACATGGAATTGTTTCTAGGTATTTTGAATGTGGAGTTAAAAACTGTACATGTTTCAAATAGACAAAGAGTTATAAATAAAATATATAATGAATTTCTACTGAAATTTACAATTTTCCAATAAACATTTTTTTAAATTCTCCTATCTTACATCTTATATCCTCTTTCTTCCATGTTAGAGTTCCCGATTGTCAATAACACTTGGTGTAATATTTTGAATTCATATTTTGCTTATTTTGTATCATAATTTATTCATAATCAATACTCCCAGAACAGTGTATACACTAATAACAAGCATCTCATAACTGAAAATAGTTTAAGGTCTTCTTTTACATTTTTACTTTGTTCATTTATTGACCACAGTGCACAACTCAATTTGACAGTAAAACTAAATGCCTAAGTTCAGAAATCCCTTGGAATACTGCCTTTCTGCATAGTGCGCCACTTACTAGGTGCATATTTTTCTTCATTTGTTTCTCTTTATTTTGACATTTAGGTATTGCCTTTGTATTTGATTATATTTTAAAAATTAACATATTCACACTGTTTCACAGTCATGTTTTTATTATTTATTTTCTAAAAAGTCTAGCTTTTTGCTCTATCCCCTCTTACTAGTTCTCCTTCTCTCTTAGGTAGCCATCTAAATTTATTCTATTTTTTCTTCTATTTTAAAAAACTATGAACATATATTATCTTCACATACTTGACCTTAACTAAACAGTCACATACAGTTCACACCAATTTGCCCCTTTCACTTAGCAATGTAAAGTCCAGTAGCAATGAATCCCATATTGATCATTCTATGGTCTTGAAACATGGCTCTTCATAGGGGTGGAGTTGGGAATGTAGAATATAAAACTATAATATGGCAGGGAGCCATGGCTCACTCCTGTAATCCCAGCACTTTGAGGGGCCGAGGTAGGCAGATCACGAGGTCAGGAGATTGAGACCATCCTGGCTAACACAGTGAAACCCCCTCTCTACCTAAAATACAAAAAATCAGCTGGAGGTGGTGGCGGGCGCCTGTAGTCCCAGCTACTGGGAGGCTGAGGCAGGAGAATGGTGTGAACCCGGGAGGCGGAGCTTGCAGTGAGCCAAGATGGCACCACTGCACTCTAGCCTCGGCCACAGAGCAAGACTCCTGTCTAAAAAAAAAAAAAAAAAAAAAAAAAAAAAAAAAAAAAAAAAAAAAAAACTATAATATATACTCATACCACGTTATGATGATGAAACCAGTTACCAACAGGATCACATCAAAATTTCCCACAAGCTACTGGTGAAATACAAAAACAGTATCAATCTCTGTAATAATTGCTGTAGATTAAAACACATCATATATGATTGCATCCATGATCCCATGCTGACCAAATTAGTTGGTCACTTTTCTGTGTAAAACAAAAATGTAATTTTTATTCCAAACTGGTATATTAAGCAAAAGAAAGCATTTATTTTACCTTTGATATCACCGAATAACCTACCAGTAAGTAAAGAGAAGTATTTCAACTAGTACAGTGAGAAGGGATATTAGAATATCGCCATTTGTAATGCCCATAAATTCACGAATCTAGGCATTGATATTCAACAAACTACTAATATCACTAAATGGAGATAGGCCAACACAATACATATATGGATGGAGGTATTACTGGCCATTTATGAAAAACACTACCCCAAAAATTTAAAATAAGCTAAATTAAGCCTCTATATTCAAGTACAATTAATGGTAAATAAAGAAACCAGAATAACATGTTAAATAATACCTTGGGATACGGGTGGGGGAAGGAATGCAACCAGCAAAATATTTAAAGTGGGAAACTCTACAGTACAAGTGAGATAGAGTTTTCAATAAATAAACTTACAATAAAATAGAGTGAGAATTCATATGTTAAGGAGATTTGAAAGATATACTAAGTAATCACAGTGTGTAGACTTATTTAATCATTTAATTAAATTGAAAACAATAACATTATGAAAAAAATGAAATTCTGATCAATGCAATAAATAAATTTCTATTTACTTTTCAGGAAGGAAAAATTGTGGGTGTGCTAAAGTTCTCATCTTTTGGAGATAAATATCAAAATATTTACTAATTAAATGATAAGGTCCCTGTAATTTATTTCAAAATAATATATTGTGAAAGGCATTGGAGATTTGTATAAAATAAATTGACCATGTGTTGATAATTATTAAAATTGTGTATTGATTATATATGATTTCAAGATAACATTCAATATATCAGTATAGTCAACATATGAATATACAAACACCTAATTTTTTATTTGTCAAATATTTCATATTAAAATGATCTGTTTATTTAATGTCATATACTTATCTAAATTATGTATAAACTAAAAGATACAGTGAAAGCATAAGTGAGCATAGTAAAAAGTGCAAAGTAAAACATAGTAAAAACAGTAAAAAGCATAGAGAAGAAAATATAATTTCACTGTCAGTGACAAAATTGAGATAGTGGCATGTCAATTGAAATTGAGGGTTAAATAGAAAAGATATTGCAAGTAGAATAAAATAGAACCAAGACATGAGAGTGGAAATAAAATTCTCAGAACTGGTTGCTTTTGCAGAGAAAAAGAGTGGAAGTAAAATTTAGTAAATGACATTTCTTTTTCTCAAATTGTATAATAATTGAGAAATAAGAAGGTGGTAGGCAGGAATCAACATATCTATCTCCTTTAACATATATCACATGAGACTGATAAAGTAGTATTCTTTAAGTTCACTTGTGAATCTCCCTTTTCTGGAACAGTGCTGGCACATAGTAGATACTCAATGAATACTTATGGAAAGTGTGAAAAATGGAAGTATTAATGAATTGAAGAATGCATAGAGGCCACATAAGAAGCTATAGCCTCTAAAATTTCTAATATAGAAACCCAGGATATACAGACTTATTTATTGAAACAGAGGCCACAATGAACTGGGATTGAATTTTATAGTGTATAGGAGCAAAGGAGAAAATACAAATTTCATATATATAGTCTGCTACTAAAAGAAGAAAGGTGTTGGGTTGTAGGAGTCTAGTTTCTCTTAAAAACTTTAATAATAAGGTAAGTCTCTCCCCAGTAACTGAGGAGAAGTACATGAGTAAAGGGGAGAATGTCCAGCAAAGATAAATTATTTAACATTTTTCCACATGGAAGAAAACCTCCACACACTCCAGACTCAATTATTAAAAAAAAAAAAAAAAAAAAAAAAAAAAAAGGCTGGGTGTGGTGGGGTGGTTCACGCCTGTAATCCCAGCACTTTGAGAGGCCAAACAGGGTGGATCGCTTAAGGTCAGGAGTTCTGGCCAACATGGTGAATCCCCATCTCTACTAAAAGTACAAAAATCAACCAATTGTAGGGGTGCCTGCCTGTAGTCCCAGCTACTAGGGAGGCCGAGGCAGGAGCATCACTTGAATCCAGGAGGCGGAGGTTGTAGTGAGCCAAGATCATTCCACTAAACTCTAGCGCAGGCAACAGAGTGAGCAGAGTGAGACTGTCTCAAAATATATATATATATAAAGTACTATGGCTATATCTGTGGGTTCTTGCAAAGTAGGAGAAGATTGGTGGTATTAGGTTGGATGTATTTCCAAAGGGCATTAATTTCAAACATTAGAATATTATGCTTTATGTAGGATATGAGATGGTTCTCATAAAGTTTTTGAAAAGGAATCCTGATCAATTTATGACATCAATTTTATTCGCAGTAAACTTTTTTTTTATTTCTTAACTTTTTCATTCTAAGCTTAAATGCCTCTTAAAGTTATTGCTTACACGTTTTTTTCTAAAACAATAACATTTTGTGATGTTTAATTGCTCACGTTCTTCCATTCCTTCAGTGCATCACAATTTGGAAACTGTGTCCAATTTATTCAACCTATGAAATATATTCTCATATTGTTCCTTGTCTTTCCACACTCAAGACTACAATCTTTAGCCCTTCATTCATGCTTTCTTATACTAATAGTATAGCATATCAGGTACTTAGTTCTTTGACTCTCTTCTTATGAATTCTCCACCTGTCTTCAGAGTTACATTTCTGCAACTCAGTTAAATCATGCCACTTTTCTGGCTTAAAATTTGTAAATATTTCCATTGTCTAATGATTACACTCCTAACTTCCTATTTGTCATTTAGTGATGTGTGTGATCTTTAACTTATATTTTCAGATTCATCTTTTGCTACTGTTCCTTCTACACATTAAAATATAATAATATAAATATATGTCGACTGTAATTAAAAATTGTTTCAGTTTTGGTACTCTTCTGTTTCTGGTGAAAAAAATCTTTGTTTAATCCAATACTTTCACATTTTCCTAGGTAAAGATATAAGGAATGCACTGAGAAGTTTCAGAAATAGGGCTTGAGAGAAGCTGCTATTTTAAAACTGGAAAATCTTTTTTGACACATATTTAAATATTTTATATTTTATGATCTTGAGAAACCATCTATGGCTGAGACGTTATGCAGTTTTATTATCACCTGAACCAGGGTCCCTTAGGCTTGCTTGAATCAACAATACTTTGCAACCACATGTTCTAAAATACACTTTTGAAAGAATAAATAAGTTCCCCCATTCTTCAGTAAAAAATGCTGTAATCCTTTTATAACCAGGATTCCTTCCCGCTTCTTGCTAGAGACAGTTGCAAGAAAGTGTGTGGAAGAAAGTTTTCAAAAAGCAATCATCAAACAAAGCATCCAGGTGGTACTAATTGGTGTAGAAAAAATAATCAAATAGAAAATAAATGTATAAGAATGATGCATAAGGGATTATATGAAAATGAGTCTATCTAATAGAAAGGATTCCAGACAAAAGAATGATGTTAAGGGATATTCTGCATCATTTCCATCAGGCTGTGAAATGTATCTCTTTAGGTAAATATTGAGAAGAAACAAAATTTACTTAATAGCTACACTCATTATTCAGCTTAAAGGTACTTGAAAAGACAAGGCCTGCCAAAAATAAAAATAAAAATAAATAAAATAAATGACTTCTAAAAATTAAAAGAAAGCATAGTTTTGCTTATAAGTTTAACATATGAGAAACAGATCATAAATTATATATAGTTTTTAGGAAACATGACTCAAGCATTTTTAAATTTGACTAGTAACTTGGGAATAGCTAATATAAATGAATGATTTTGAAATTAAAAAATGGAAGAAGAAAAGACTGAAAAATGTGTACTGAATTTCTCAGACCTTTTACTAATTAAGTATGTATTCTTGGCAATTGAGAAATCTACCTTGTCATGTAAAATTCACAAGAAAATTGGCTTGTGATTTAAAAAACAGAAGAAACTTTGATTTTGATGTATTCTGAACAAAGTATCTTCCAGTTTAAAAAAAAATTCAATTAATTGAAATAATTACCTGATTTTTATAGATTTCAATTACTTAGTCTGTATATCTAAATATACCTTGTGATTTTGTGTGAACCATCACACTACACAGAATTATACTTCCTTTTGTGGTCTCAAATTGGAAAAAAAAATATTATCAGGAAACAGCACTGTTTCCCCCTAAATCAAATGCTATGACTGATCTAAAATATTTGATAGTACTGAAAAATGAAAATTGACTCCATGTCACAGTTTGAGAAAGCATTGCTAAATTTAATAAAACTGGGAGTTATCAAACCTTCCATTTCCTGAGCTGCTTCTTTCTGCTGGATGAGAGTCTTTTGTCAATAGATCCCAGGAGTTTGTGTTTGATACAAACATCAGGTTATTTGTATGTGCATTAAAGTCTGGGATAGTTAAAGGAATGTATTCTAGCCAGCCCACTAAACTGTCACAAGTTAATGGCAAACCCCTCGCTTAAAAAAAATGCTAATAAAATTATACTAGGGTAAAGTCCTTCCATTTTAGAGCACTTTTTTTTTTGTAAATAAATATGACATTTGAAAAGCATTCTTGAACCTATTGTATAGCAAGGGTAAAGGAACATGGCCACTGAGATCCAGTTTCAATGTATATTAGGAGCATTAAAATATTGATTCTCTTTTATTCCCAGGAATTCTATTACTAAAATTTTGACTTGAAGAAATTAACCTAAGATGAACATGACATTTATATAAACAAATTCTGATGTCACAAGTATTTATAATTCAAAAGTGAGAAACATTCTAAACAATGAAAATACAAATTCATAAAATAAACTATGCTACAGTTATATGATGAATAAGCACTAAGTAGATATCAAAATAATGTTTTTATAAACATATGCTAAAGTAAAATAATACAATATATTAAAAAATGAAAAAAAAAAAAAAAGACAAGCTTCACATACCACAGTCCTGTGACGTCTATTATAGTAACCACTAGTCCCATGTGATTTTTGAACACTTGAAATGTGCCTACTTCAAATTAAAATGTGTTGGAAGTCTTAAATACACACAGGATTTTGATGACTTAGTATAAAAAAGAATGTGAAATAACTCAATATTTTATATTAATAACACTAATTACATGTTGTATTAGTCAGTGTTCTTCAGAGAAACAGAACCAATAGGATACACACACACACACATATACAGAGGCTCCTTAACTTCTTATGATAGGCTTATGTTCCAATAAACTCACTGTAAATTGAAAATATTGGTAATTCTAAAATGCATTTAGGATACCTAACCAAATAAACATCACAGCTTACCCTCCCCTACCTTAAATATGTCCAAAACTCTTACTATACTCATATATATTTATACACACATACACACACGTGTATATACACAGACAAACACTTTTTTTTTGGTGGGGCGCGGTGGGGGGCTTGGAGACTCACTCTGTCGCCCAGGCTTGAGTGTAGTGGTGCGATCTCGGCTCACTGCAAGCTCTGCCTCCCGGGTTCATGCCATTCTCCTGCCTCAGCCTCCTGAGTAGCTGGGACCACAGGCACCTGCCACCACGCCCAACTAATTAATTATAAAGAGTTGAATATCTCATACACCGTTACAAAATAGGCTTTGTGTTAGATAACTTCGCCCAATTATAGGCTAATGTTTGACCAAATACCTTGGCACCCTTACCCAGCAAGTTGATGAGTAACCATTACACATGTTATACATTTGGCAAGTATTGGGTAAAATAAAATATACTGTTAAAATGTATTTCACTTGTCTCTGTATGTCTTTTTATATAACAGAAAATTTAAAATCATATATGTGAAATTTATACTTCTATGAGACAATGCTACTATAAATATTATATAAGCAACTGATAATAGTGCTTATTTTGGGGTGATTGTAGGTGACTTAATTTTATAAGATCTTATGTTTAGTAAGTATATTGTCTCTTTGTTCTCATTGGTTTCAAAGAACTTCTTGATTTCTTCCTTAATTTCATTATTTACCCAGGCCATTTGATTTTCGTCAGAGGATGGCCAATCACATTTACCCAAAATGCCAATTTCTCTACTCTTTAAGAAATTATTGGTAAAATACCATAGTGCATGCTGATCAGTAAAAGCTAAGCAAAACTGATTTAAACTCCTATGAAACAAAATCTGGGATACAGCTAACCACAGAATAATAGCTTAAAATGGCTACAGACCATTAGGTTTCAGATATCTTTAGTCCTTACAATTAATGTTTTCAGTATACGTTTAAAAGAAAATTATGAATCCATTACAGAGTGCTAAAAAATGTTGATGCAGCTGGGAACTGCAGCTTCTGCCTATAATCTCATCATCACTTTTGGAGGCAGAGGCAGAAGCAATGCTTGAGCCTAGGGCTTAGAGGCTGCAGTGAACTATCATCATGCCATTGCACTCCAGGCTGGGTGACAGAATGAGATCCTACTGGGAGGAGGTTACTGAATTCGTATTTCCATTAATGTTTCTAATACAGGTACCATGTGATGCTAATGATTTTGACAGTGTTTGAATAAAACAAAACTTTGTTTCAGACTATTTGGTAAAGGCATGAAAGCTAAAAGAAACAATTCAAAATATATGTATGGTAGGTACTGTTGATTGGCTCATTCTCATGTGTTTTACTGTGCATGCAACTGGGATATTAAAGACAGCTTTCCAAACTTTCGTATACTTCAGATCTTGCATGGGATATGGCTGCTGCCAAGTAGCTACATGTGAAACAGATTTTGAAGACTAACATGGATACTTTGGGATAAAGGCTATGCCTTTGGTGTTGTAAGTAATGCAGAAGCTGAGTTACAGCTCAGTTTCAGAGTTTACTAGCTAGCTTTGTGGATGTTATAGTTGGTTCAACAGTTTGGATGTGGAGACTGTAGAAAAAGTGTTGTGGTTTTGGAGGCAGTATGTTTGGCAATGTCACCTGATTACTCAGCTTTGATATCTTGGACTGCATCACTGTTCCCTTGAAAGACTAAGTTTGCATTACTGTTCTGGGAGAAATAGTGCTCTCATGCAAATAGTTTCTTTTGATTAACAAAAGAAATGAATTAATGTAGAAAACGGAAAAAAGATATAGGAAAATAAGGTGAAATTTCGGTTACTAGAGTTTCCAATAAATGTAAGCCTCCTAATTCCTTGAATTAAAAATTTTTTGCTTCAGTTAGTTGAAGTGTATTCTTGTTATCAACAACCAATAAGAAATATAACCCCATAATTCATAAACAATAAAACTAACTTTAAAATGTATTTTTATTATGTTTTATTAGTAATCTGTTATTAACATAGTATTTACTCATATAATATATTAATAACAAATACATGTTCATGCATTTAGATACATATATCCATGTATCTGAAAGCATAGAAGATGGAAGAGTTTATATCTTCTATGTTTGTGTTACTCACTTAAGTAACATAAGTAATAATGTTATGTCACTGAAATATTCTAAATCATTATTTTAATAGCTACCATTCTACACATATATAAATACTTAATTATTACAATCCATCCATCATTGTTAACCATTTGTAGTGATTACTTTTGGTGAAAAATTATCATATAAGACAACTGGTGACATAATCAGGAATGATATTCATTAATATTTATATTTATTTTTGAATGTTTAATGAATACTTTCGAATGACATTCAAGAACAATTTATACTTTTAGAACATCCTTGATAATATTAAAAAGTTGGTCTGCTACAGTCCAGTTGATTTTACTTTGTTTTGGTTAGCATTCTGAAATAATTAGTAAGGTTAATCATTTTAAATGTAAATAATGATTAATATTGTCACCTATTTTTCTTTTCACATACTTGACATCAGATAAATGATTACTTTAGGAAAATATATATAGAATTAAGCAAATATATATAAAATTAGCAAAAATATATAGAATTAATTAAATTCATACCTAAGAAACCATTAAGGAAAAGTTTGATGAAGTTGACTACATATAAAAAAGGGTATGGAAGAACATACTTTAGGCATACAACAATAAAACACATCAAATGTTGAGGGCACACTTTTTGATATGGTGCTTTTGTATGATACTGATCCTTCTGTTAACAACTGCCAGTGCATTCTCTGGTTATGCAATAGTCTCATCAATTTCTGTATTAGAGCTCTATGTAGTTTTTCTTATTCTATGCTGAGTACCCGCAGTCATGCTCATTCTGACCTGAGATATGATATTGACCAATACTTAGAATAATTAAATCTAATGAGCTCAGGAGGGAATTTGTATTCTAGCTTTGGGTCTTTTGTTCTCCTCCCACCATCACCACCTAAGTCTGACTCTTAGAGATAACAAAGATTAATCTATGAAAATAAAAATTAAACCTATAGATGTCAAATAAGATTATTTGAGAAAAGCCCAATTTTCAATTGTGTTCCATTTGTTCTTCATTTTGTTTGAGGTCAAATATAACAAATTAGGAAAATGACTTACAGTGTCCTCTATGATATTGGGTCAGAATTGATTCATTTGCATGAGAAAGAATATTGAACTACAGCATTGTAGTTTTAAATAACAGTAAATACATTTAAAATAGTTTCTTTTGATTAACAAAAGGAACAAATTAGTGTAGAAAATAGAAAAAATATATAGGAAAATAAGGTGAAATCTAGGTTACTAGACAAAATATAATAGATACAGATATTGATTCAAATTATATGAAAATGAATTATTTAATTCTTAGAGACTTTACACTTGATTATCATCTGAAGTTAAATACTAGAGACTAAAATGAAACTTATTATATAGAAAAACATTAAGGTCTTATGTATTAGGGTGTTCTTGCATTGCTATAAAGAAATACCTGAGACTGAATAATTTATAAAGAAAAGAGGTTTATTTGGCTCATGGTTCTACAGGCTTTACAAGGTGCATAGTACTGACATCTCCTCAGCTTCTTGGGAAGACTCAGAAAGCTTACAATCATGGCAGAAGGTGAGGAGAAAACAAACATATCATATGGTAAAAGCAGGAGCAAGAGAGAAGGAGAACAGAGGAAAGTTCCACACACTTCTTAAATGACCAGATTTTGCAAGAACTCATTAGATAAAGACAGCTCTAAGTCAGGGGGTATCCACCCCCATAATCCCACCAGGCCCCACCTTCAGAATTGTGGGTTACAATTCAACATGAGATTTCAACAGGGGCAAATATTCAAACTGTATTATCCTACTTTATCAATTTTATTCATTTTTTACACATAACCATGTGTAAAATATTTCATATCCAGGCATTATATATTTCTACAATAGCACTTTACTAATAACAAATTTTCTTGTTTATTATAAAGTCCAATATAAGAGTTTTAACTTCAATTTAAAAAAGCAAATTTTGTGGGAATAAAATAAGTGAGAAAGCATTGGATAATGGCTACATTATTCATAGGATTGCATTACTAATTTATGAGAAATTTTAGTGTGTCATAAATTGCCATACCACCAATTAAACTTATTTTATAAATGACAGTAATGACTATACTCTGACTACTAAATCTTTGTCTGTTTTACAACTAAAAAGTTAAAATATAGTTCTTGTTCACTGTTCACTTTAAAACAGCTTTATCCATTTAAAAATTTTTAACACGTTTTCAATGTCAATCATATATAAATGATGAAAATTTTTATTTGCATTATTGCAATGTTTAATAACACTACACTAGTATCTGCATGTATAAATCCACTGATCTTGGATATTTAAAAATATTCTTTCAGAAAACATATTGATTTCCCTTCCCTTGCAGATAAAGTTTAGTATTTGAAAAATGATAAAATATAAAATCTATGTAAAAATCAGAAATTACAATAATATTGCATGTCCTAATCATATTTGAAAATGCTTTTTTGTTTCCAATAAGCAATAAATATATTATTAAATAAATTTCAATTTTACTTCTTAAATAAATTCATGTTCTGATAAAATAGCATCAAATATTACATAACTTATTTGGACAAATAATATGATGAGTCATTTTTTAAAGACATGTAATAATCTGAAGCCAAGAATTAATGCTCACTTTAATAATTAGAGACTCTAAAAATGTGTTTATGCTGAATATACCTATATGTTGTTAATTTGCCAGAAATGAGAGTATCTTTGAAAATAAAATAAAATTTGTCATTTCAAAAGGGTGTCAGATAATTATTTCCTAAATTTTACTTGGTAATTATTAATAGCATTAAAACATATATAATATTGCATATGAAGTTATTCATACAGAAATGCAAAATTGAAAGAAAAAACATCAAATTAGATTGAACCACATGAAGTTGCTGACAATACCATTTCAATCCGTAAGAACGGCAACAACATACAGTTTAAGCTATTGCAGTAATCAAAATACGATGTAGAAATACTAAATTTCAAGTTTTGGTAGGAGTTGGTTTACCCTTAAAGAATGGCAAAAGTTGTTTCTTTTCGTTTTCTTCCAAAATCAACTGGAAAGAGAACAATGTTCAGTATCAACTCTTTAATATGTCTAATGTGGCTAAGTAGGAATCAGAGTAAATTATTGGAACTATTTATCACCCCTCTCTTATAGTCCATCCTAGCAGCATCTCCCAGCAGAAGCCATCTCTTATTCAACCAACAGTAACTTTTTCATTTAATTTAATTAATTAAGTTAGTTAGTTAGTTAGTTAGTTAGTTAGTTAGTTAGTTTTGGAGACTTAGCCTCTCTCTGTTGCCCAGGCTGGAGTGCAGTAGTGCGATCTCCGCTCACTACAACCTCGGCCTCCTGGGTTCAAGAGATTCTCCCAAACAACAGTATCTTTTATTTAATAAGTCAACAGGCCGGTAACATCATGATAGTTACAGTACAAAATAACATAATGAACAAATAGTTGTCTTAGACAGTGTTAAAATCACTATGATAAAGTTGTTTGTACTTCTGATTTTTGTAAGTACTTGCCAAATAATTTGCCTAAAGCTACGTCATCTAATAATAATAATAATAATAATAATAATAATAATAATACATTTGTATTTCAAAACCTACATCGATGCTGCACTTTTCAGGTTTATTGATCATGTAATTAAGCACATGTAAGGTTTAGGTTGACTCTCTAATTACCTGCATAGTATTTCCCCTCTTTTATATGATTATTTTAGTTTATTAATAGTTACCTTCTAAAATTTGAGATGATGCAAATTACCATCTGTTAGATAACGAAAAATAACTTAGTATTTATTCATTGGCTGGCATATTCTGTGGAGATGAAATTTAAAAGAGGAGAGAAATCAGTGCAGAAAAATTTGAAGAAGAAGAAATTTTGAGTACAACTGTCCTGGAATAGAGAATGGCCTTGTGAGAAAATAATACAAATTATGGGCATTAGTTTAGCTTTTTTAATGGATTATGAGATAAGAAGAGGAATTAAGTATGACATCTGGGTTTTGTCCTGGCTAAGTGGGTGGATTATTCTTTCATTTACTGGAAATAAGGAAAACTGAAGTAGACACAACTTTCAAAGCTTACATCATTCCCCTTGACAAGCTAATTTTAGGATGATTTTAGATAACTGGCTTATTACCATTCTCAGTGGCAGTCTTCTCCAGAGGTATCCACGCTGCAGATGCTAATAGCCTTTCCTTTTCTATGCATGTATATGTGTGTATGCACGTTTGTGTAGTTTATATATGTATGTGTGTGTGTGGATGTATTTTATGTTACCATCATACTGGATATAGTTTAATGAATCATGTTGATTTTTTTATTGTTTATTCTATTGTGTGTGTGTTGGGGGGGTGAGTACTTTCTAAAGTACTTTTAAAGTATAATACTAATTATCTTTGGTAGTCTAAATACATAAACATTTTTAGAAAATTCAAAACATTCTGTTCTCTGTTCTCTAAATATTTTACTTACCTTTTTTAATCTACTGCATATGCCAGGCCATTAACTCTTTTAATTATTTTATTTAAACAATTTTAGTGCATAAATACAATTTCAAGCAGTACGGATTTATCAGTCATCCATGGCCTATATTTGGCATCGTGGCAATAGCCATATATATATATATTATAAACACTTTCTGTGGTACTCTGGTAGAAAACAACTATCAAATTAAGGAAATGTGGTACCATCTCCAATTGATGAAGTGTATTATAATCAGAAAATGGGTAGATATTTTTAGAAAGGACTTTAAAGAGGTTAAGTATTTGTACATTTTTCACCTTGTTTAAAGGACTGAATTATATTAACAGTGTTGTTTTACATTAAGCCATCTTAATATTTCAATAAAACATTTTAGGTAGGTCGACTTTTTGTTTTAACTATGCTAGATGAGATTTCACATAAAATTTTGTTTATAAATCATTATTAACATGCTGGAAATAATTATTATTAACAAAATGTTAATACTTTTTTTGGACTAATGATTTTCTTTCTTATGTCACTGTTCTGAATTTCATAAAGTTTAGTATCTACATTATTCAAAGCCCATTCAATGAATAAAATAGATACTGATATTGTTTCCCTGTATTCTCTGTACTGCAATAGTTTGTAATGGATGAGTGTGTGTATATATATATATATGTATATATTAAGCAGAAAATGGATTATCTGTAAAAAATATATGATCTGAACTTGTATATTTGAATTGAAGGTAGAGGATTAAAGCAGGTTGTAGGCAAGCAGATACTTGAATCCCAAATCCATGTTTTATTCGGTTATTGAGGTCTTCAAGCTTTTAAAGTCTCCTAATTCTGGTTTGGTAATATGTATCTTCTGTAAAAGCTTAATTTTAGTTTTCAAATTTATTAGCTTATTTTGCTAATATTGCATGAGTTAGTATCATTTTCAAGATATATTTTATAATTAATACTCTTATTCACTTGAAATTCAAACTTTTTAAAACAAATATCAGAATATAAATATTTCAAAGCATTTATTTAAAAGATTCAATAAAATGTATATATCTTATTAGTATTTTGAAAACAATTCTGTTTTATTTTATTAAATCTATGTTTTATTTTCCATGTATCTTATTTCTCATATTGTTTAATAAATTATTTATATATGCATTGCATTTTAATTTCCTAGTGTCTTTAAATGTATAATTCAAAGAAACATTCAAATAAGTAAAAAATTGTTTAAACAAAATTTATTTAAACTAAATATTTAAACTAAATAATTACTAAATAAATAGTAATATTTATTTAGTATAAAGGTTTATTTAGTTTAAATGAATTTTTAGTATATAAACCCAAAGCATTTTTTAATGGTGACTTTGTTAAGTAATGCTCTGTAACAGCAATGCTAAATAATCAGTAATTTTTATTTTAATTTTTAAAACTATTTTCTTTTAGAGTTTTTGGTTAATGTATACTTGTGGTCCATTGAAATTTATTTAATACTACTTCCTTAATATAACAATTGTCTTCAAATTGAGTTTTACAAACTAGTGTATCTACATGAATAAGTATACAAATATATATAATATACTATATACTCTCTCACGTGCTCTCTCTCTCTCTTTGTGTGTGTATCTTAGTAATGATATTGGATTTTTCCTACATGTTTTAATTTGATGATTTTAATCTCTGGAAAGCCTAAATTAAAGTAGTAAAATTTAAATAGTAAATTAGGATTGCTATCGTGGAGAAGAAAAAATTTAAATAATGGCCCAGGCACAGTGGCGAATGCCTGTAATCCCAGTACTTTGGGAGACCAACGAGAGCAGATCGCTTTAGGTCAGGAGTTCAAGACCAGCCTGCCCAACATAGCAAAACCCCACCTATATTAAAAAATACAAAAATAATAAGTTAGCCAGGCATGGCGGTGCACGCCTGTTATCACAGCTACTTGGGAGGTTGAGGCAGGTAAATTGTTTGAACTTGGGAAGCGGAGGTTGCAGTGAGAGAAGATCATGCCAGTGCACTCCAGCCTGGGTGACAGAGTGAGACTCCATCTCAAAAAAAAAAAAAAAAA
>NC_045436.1:125193522-125207109 GCF_002776525.5 Piliocolobus tephrosceles
TTAACTGACAGTTTGCCTGTGTAGAACCTGGAATCTGTAACAACAACAATGAAAAACAAAACCAAAACATAAGTGTAAGAAAGCCGATTTGCCTTAACAAATCAAAGAGGAAACCCGTCATTTTTTTTTTTTTTTTTTTTTTTTTTTTTTGATAAAGAGTCACCGTCGCCCAGGCTGGAGTGCAGTTTCGTGATCTCAGCTCACTGCAGGGGCTCCTGCCTGGTTCACACCATTCTTCTGCCTCAGCCTCCTGAGTAACTGGGACTACAGGCGCCCGCCACCATGGTCGGCTGATTTTTTTTTTTTTTTTTTTTTTGCATTTTTAGTAGAGAAGGGGTTTCCCCACGTGAGCCAGGATAGTCTTGATCTCTTGACCTCGTGTTCTGCCTGCCTCAGACTCCCAAAATGCTGGGATTGCAGACGTGAGCCACCACGCCTGGTCAACGCTCCGCTGATTTTTGTGTTTTTAGCAGAGAGGGAGTTTCGCTAGGTTGGTCAGGCTGCTCTTGATCTCCTAACCTCGTGACCCGCCTTCCTCGGCCTCCCAAAGTGCTGAGATTACAGGCATGAGCCACCGCCCCCCACCCGAAGTATTTATTAAAACAAAATAATCTTTTACTCTTTTTTTTTTTTTTTTGCTTACTTATTATGTGCCTATTTCCTTCATTAGAATGTGACAGAGAACATGTCTGTTACTTTTGCTTCCTTATCGCCTAGCAGAGTATGTATTTATTACATAGAAATGTTCAATAAATGATTTTAAAGTACACAAATGTATGAAAGTCATGTTGAGACTAAGAAAATTTTTAGGCTAATAGAGTTTGATGTCCCCAAATTTATTAAGGAATATTAAGTAGATATTTATGGTTCATGAGAAAGGAATGCTTTCAAAACTACAATCATTCATTTCCACCTTCACTGAAATAGTGTTGAAAGAAAAACATGAGTCAAAGAGTTCTTCAACTATTCATATTGATCAACATACTTCTATATATCTTAATGAAATTCCACTAATTATAATTCAGAGATGCTACAAACCAAACCACTGAACCATTTAGGAGTAAGGGGATCTGTGTAAATATTTACCTTTGGTATGTGTCTTTAAAAAGAAAAAGAAAACAATGCTAACCTGGAGGCAAAGTGCAACCTTTCTATTGCATGGGATTTTTCTAGCTCATAGTTATGTTCCGGAACTAGACTACTCAGTAAAGACTGCATTTCTAGCCTTATTGTAGTGACATTTTATGACTGAGTAGAGAAGTGACCAATGGATAGAACCTTACCTGCAGGATGTGACTCTGGTGGTTGGAAGGAGATAATCCTTGAAGTTATGTGGTGTAAAGATGGTGCTGAAAGGAGAAGATGGCTTGTATAATGTTTTTATAAATACACGTTTCTTTTTCAGTGAGAAGAGTAGGCAGTAGCTAACAGGAATCCAATGCTACGAAGATGTGCCATGAAGGAAATACAAAAGAAGATTTAAAAATGATATCAGAAAGTATATTTATTCTACATACTTTTTATTCTATATACTATATACTTATTCTGTACCACTTTAACTTTGTATCAGAAATTGTACTTCTACTAACAGCGATATGAACAGTAAGGGCCAAGAAGAAAACAAAACCAATGTACAATTTAAAAAATTACAATTTCCTAAGTTCTGTAAACTCTCTCATAGCACAAAGGTAAGTAGAGAAAAGAAAAACATCATAAATAATTAAAAAGAGTCAGCAATATAAAAGATAAACATTACAGAAAAAGAGAATATGAAAACATATTGTCATTTAAAAAAAATTTAGAAATCATTTGCATTATAATCTCATTATAGTTTAACAAATTATGTATGCCACAATGAAGAAATGAATAGAAATGGATGTGGCCTAAGACTGAAAAAAAAAAAAGCTGACCAGAGTGACATAAATATATTGCTTAAACTGTCCCACAGTAAGAATACATGTACCATGGAGGATGTTTCTTTGCCCATTATTCCTTATTTTAACTTACATTTCTACCTACCTCAACCCTTGAGAATATCCCCTGCATTGGGCCATAACCCTGAAGGTGATGTATAGAGGAAACTTGCTAGGATCCTTTCACTTTCTTTGTCTTCCTATGGGTTAGAATGTTTTTGTTTCATTTTAAATTATGCAACCTTTAAAACATATTAAATTTTTGAATTCAAAATACAGTATCATTATATTTTCTATTTAATTGATAGCTTCTTTAGAACTATAGGCAAGAAGTGCAGTGGTATTAAGAAGATTAAGTGTCTTTTTAAATCTCCAGCTTATCCTTACAAATACCATATGCTATATGTCAAAATAATTAATTATCTATTATTATCATAAAAAATACACTAGAGAATTGAAAGGCTCTGCTACTAACTTGCTGTGTAATTTGCAATAAGTTAGTTAGTATTTCTGATCATCAGTGTCTGCCCCTAGTTATCAAATAATGACGTAAACTAGATTATCTTCAATGTTGCATTCCAGTGCTATGATTTAGCATAAATTTGCTTCCCACTGATTAGTTTGCAGTTTCTGAGAATTATTTTCCTCATTTGTGCTTTTTTGAATATACCATATTACTATACATTCAGTAAATATAGATTTTTAGTAAATAAGACTAGAGAAATACTGGTGATTAAGTATCACAAACACCTCCAACTTCTAATAAATAAACAGTATGGAGCATATGTACAAGTTCATCTTTGGGTAGTCTTTTAAAATATAAAAATTTCAGTGAGTAATAATCACCATTCATTAAGACTTCAAATTACAAAGTTAAAGGAAATCTTTATTTTTTCTCAATACTAGTGAAAACTCACAGCTGGATTTTAAAGACTTTTTTTAAACCCAAAACTATAATTTGCTAAAATAATATTGCACTTGTGAATAATGCATATGAAGTATAAAAGCACATCATTACTAATTCTTAATAACTACATGATTATTCATAGAAAGCTTGACGTTATATGAAAAATGGAGAAAGATATTAAAATGGATATAGATTCTGGAATAAAAAATACTTAGGTTCTAATTCTACAATTATTTATTAATACCCACTTAAGCTATCCAGTGTACTATGCAGTAGGCATACAAAAGTAAACCAATGTCACTAACTTTAAATGTATAATATGAAGGCACAAGTATAAAAACTCTGGTTTCTTTTCTCCATTTTTTGTTATAACTTTTTTTTCCTTATTTTAGAATTCCAAGTGTGTGTAAAATGACTTCTTTCCACCATATTTAAGTTATAGTAGGATTTTAAAAATCAAATTTGCACAGGTATTCAGTGATATCAATTTAATATAAATTATAGCAACTTCTTTTGTTTTCATATTTATGACCTGCCACATAAAGCTGAGTTGTCTTTACACACTATGTTATTTAATCCTTACAATAACTGTATGAGTTATGCATTATTTGTTGAGGAAATATAGGTTAAGAAGAGAATATTCAACTATGCCTAAGGATACAGTAAAAGTAAACTGCAGTCAGAATTGAAATTCTGACTTCTTCAAAGTGATGACATTATATCACCATTCTATGTGGTCTTTATTGTACATGGTATAATTTTCTGCTAATTTAACATCTTAATATAAACTCTTCTGGGTGTCATCCAACATTTATTTACATCTTGAAATAGATATGAGATTCAAAGCAGAAGAAAACATTATTGTCAAATTTTCTTAAGATGATGAGTTCTATAACTGAATATTTAGAAATACTTTATGACTGACCTAATAAAAGAAGGCATTAATTCATGTGATATGCTTACTATTAAAATATATTGTGAATTAAAATGAACATGCTTTGTGTATTTAACAGAAAATTTGAATTTATTGCTAATGTTAGAAAAGCAAATAGAAAATATGAGAAAATTTGAATATCATATAATAATCAAATATTCTTAAAGAAAGGGATAGAGTGTCTGAGTATTCTGAGAAAAATATATCCTGTTCTCTTTTTTATGCAACAATTCCAATTTCAAAGATTACTGTCTTCCCACAACATTCGTAAATAACCAGTAGAAAAACATTAACTGTAAAAATAGGAATACAAAAGTATAAAAAAAATATGGGGACTAATAAAATACAGAAGAAGTAGAAGCTTTCAATAATGCTATGAAAAAATATGCATAACTCTGAGTCCATTTAAAGCTAGGTCAAGAAAAACAACTAAATAAATTTTTAAATAACTGGAATTTTTTATTTGAGGAAATTTCAAATATTACGTAAAATTATGCCACTAAGAATTATTATATTGCTAAAAATAAACCATATTGCTGGGTTTTAATCAAAATTCAGAAATTATGAAAACATAGTAAAAAGTACTTGGACATGTTTATTAAATCAAGACCTCAAGTTAAAATTATTTGCATATCAAGATACTAACATTACCTAAACACTTTGTGTATTAGACCATTCTCACACTGCTATAAAGAACTACCTAGACTAGGTAATTTATGAAGATAAAAAGGTTTAATTGACTCACATTTCCACAGGGAGTACACAAAGCATGCCTGGGAAGGCCTCAGGAAAATTACAATAATGGCAGAAGGTGAAGAGGAAACAAGTTTGTCTTATAATAGCAGAGAAGGAGAGACAGAGAGAAGGGAGAAGTGTCACACACTTTTAACAATCAGATCTCATGAGAACTTACTATCATGAGAACAGCAAGTGAGAAATCCGCCCTATGATCCAATTACCTCCAACCACTCCCCTCCTGATTGATCTGTTTTGACAGATTGCTGGTTGGTGCATTTACAATCCTTTAGCTAGACACAAAAGTTCTCCAAGTCCCCACCAGATCAGCTAGACACAGCATGCTGATTGGTGCATTTACAGTCCTTTAGCTACACAGAAAAGTTCTCCAAGTCCCCACCCAACCCAGAAGCCCAGCCAGCTTCACCTCTCAATCCCCCCTCTAAACAGGACATGCCAATTGATATTGAGAATTTGGCCGATGACCAGTCTAGCTACTTCCTGCTGGACAAGGGTGAAGAAGGGGCTCTGCAGTTGTAGTGTCCTACAGAGGGGAGCTCCTTAGGTCAGTGGAAGTGCCAGTAGGTTGGTCCAGGGGCCCTCAGTAGAAGCTGTTAGTTGAACTCATTTAGGATTCCATATGTAAGACCATCTGTAGCTTGATGGCTGCGATTCTAGAGGAAACAAATTTGACAAGAAGGTGAAAAATACAGGGCCCAAAGGCAAGTATCAGCAAGATGGCTGCCACGAGACCTGGAAAGGGGAGAAACCATGTTGCCCAACCCCAGAGGTTAGTGTAAGAGTTTGAAAGGTGTTGTCTGATTTCAGAAGCCCTTTTCTGTAAATGCCGGGTGGCATCTCCTACTATCCTTGACTGGTTAGTGTAAAAACAACACTCTTCCTTTAAGAAGGTGCAGAGTCCTCCTTTCTCAGCAGTGAAGAGGTCTAGGCCTCAGTGGTTTTGGAGAGTTACTGCTGCCAAAGAGTCTATTTGGGATTGTAGAGTAAGGATAGATTTCATTATTTCTTGCAAACTGTCTGAGAAATCCTTTGAGAGTGTGTGTTAGTAGGATAATGTGTGTTACACTGTTAACCTCTGACAAATTTTACTTTAGTTGAAAACCCTGTAAGTTTGGGATTTTAATCTTTCTTTGCTATTAACAAGACCTCGTTCAGTCCATATTAACTTAGAATTGGTATAGATGGCTCCTTCCTGATTCTGTAAGTACTTTAAGGTTTGGCTGAGTGCAAACAGCTCACACTTTTGAGCAGAACAATTATTAGGCAATTTTCCTAACTCTGCTTCTATATGAGTTTCCGTATCACTTACTGAATATCCATTGTGTCTTTTTCCTTAATCGCCTGGGAGGAACCATCTATCATCCTGTCCTAAAGGGAGTTCCTACCTATATCTGTTCGGACCTCCATATTTAGATTCCCTGTTAGGAAAGCTGCTGGGTTAAGGATTTTTGATAGGAAGGCTAGGGGTTGTCAGTGGTCTCACTGTTTTCAGGCTGTGGCCTTGTTTGTACTGACAACAAGGTGGTATTGGAGTGTTATAGGGTCATGGAGAAGACCTTCAATTATCAGTTATAGGTTTTAAATTTACCCTGGATTTTAAAGGAGTAGGTTTTTTTCTTTACTACTTCCATCTCTTTTTCTTTCTCTTTAATTTATTTGTCTCTCTCTCTTTCTCTCTTTCTGACTCCCTCTTTGTCTCTTCCTCTCTTTCCTTTGACTTTGTCTCTTCCTGTCTCTCTTTGACTCCTTCTCTTTGTCTCTCTGTTTCTTCCTCTCTCTCTCTCTCTCTCTCTCTCTCTCTGACTTTCTGTCTCGTACTCTTTTTCCTTTCTACTGGTCTTTCCCTGCCTCTGTCAGCCACTTATGCTGCTGTTCTCTCCTCTCCTTCCCCTATTTGATGGCTTTGGCAGTGTAAGACTGCCACTTCCTAGGTTTTTTGTACTAAGTGCAATAACTCCATGATTTCCTTGTGGTATTTAATGGGGGTTGCCCCAGAGGTTAGGAACTCCCTTTCTTTCCATATTGCAGCATGGGCATGTAGGATTAGATAAGCATACTTGCTATCTGTATACACATTTATTCTTTTTCCCTTTCCCAGTTCTAAGGCTCAGGTAAGTGCCACTAGTGCTGCTAACTGGGCACTGGTCCCTGGGGGAAGAGGCTTATTTTCAAGTATGGTTACATCACTAACTATGGCATAATCAGCCCTACATATCCCATTCTTCACAAATGAACTTCCATCAGCATATAGGTTAAGGTCAGGATTAGCTAAAGGGACTTCTAAGAGATCATCTCGGGGAGCACAAGTCTGGACTACAACCTGTTGGCAGTCATGCTCGATTAGTTCCCCATCCTCTTGGAGAAAAGCAGCAGGGCTAAGGGCCACACACATACATATTTGAAGCACCGGTCCCTCAAGCAGTAGTGCCTGGTATCTAAGTAGGCTATTGTCTGATAGCCATAAACTTCCTTTGGTACCTAGTATGCCATTTATCATGAGTAGTCCAGACAGTGAGATACCTTCCTTGTATTATTTTGATAGCCTCTGACACTAAGACAGCCACCACCATAATTACCCTTAAACAGTGAGGCCAGCCTTTTACTACTACATCAGTTTCCTTACTTAGGTATGCCACTGGTTGTGGTTTTCCTATGAGTCTGAGTAAGGACCCCAAGAGCTATTCCTGCTCTCTCTGTGATGTATAAAGAAAAGTTCTGTCCTGTGGGAAGGGCTAAGGCTGGAGCTTGAGTTTGTTCCTTCCCATGCCCGGACTTCAGGGTTGATTTCCTCCTTAAGCAGGGGACAACAAATGGGTAACTTGTTCCCCTTATTCATGTAGATAATAGCTCCAGATCTGACTAATATATCCCTCCCTAATAAGGGTGTGGGACTTTCAGGCATAACAAGAAAGGCATGTGAAAAGAGCCAAGTCTCCCAATTACAACTGAGGAGGCGGGAGAAATATCCGGTTATAGACTGTCCCAGGATTTCTCAGATGGTAATCGATCTTGAGGACAGTCGTCCAGGACAGGAGATTAACACTGAGAAGGCTGCACCAGTATTCAGGAGGTCTCACCACTTGGTGATAGCCAATGGTCCCTTTGTGTCCAGAATTGGTTCTTTCTGGTGGGTTCTGGGTCTCACTGACTTCAGGATTGAAGCCACGGACCCTCGCGGTGAGGGTTACAGTTCTTTTTTTTTTTTTTTTTGAGACGGAGGAGTCTGGCTCTGTCACCCAGGCTGGAGTGCAGTGGCCGGATCTCAGCTCACTGCAAGCTCCGCCTCCTGGGCTTACCCCATTCTCCTGCCTCAGCCTCCTGAGTAGCTGGGACTACAGGCGCCCGCCACCTCGCCCGGCTAGTTTTTTTTTTTTTTTCTTAGTAGAGACGGGATTTCACCATGTTAGCCAGGATGGTCTCCATCTCCTGACCTCGTGATCCGCCCGTCTTGGCCTCCCAAAGTGCTGCGATTACAGGCTTGAGCCACGGCGCCGGGCCGAGTGTTACAGTTCTTGATGGTGTGTCTGGAGCTTATTCCTTCAGATGTTCAGATGTGTCTGGAGTTTCTTCCTTCTGGTGGGTTCATGGTCAGGCTGGCTTCAGGAGTGAAGCTGCAGACCTTTGTATTGAGTGTTACAGCTTGTAAAGGAGGCGTGGACCCAAAGAGTGTGCAGCAGCAAGATTTATCACTAAGAGCAAAAGAACAAAACTTCCACAGTGTGGAAGGGGGCCTCAGCGGGTTGCCACTGCTTGCTCAGGTGGCCTGCTTTTATTCCCTTATTTGGCCCCACCCACATCCTGCTGGTTCTTCCATTTTACAGAGAGCTGATTGGTCCATTTTACAGAGTGCTGATTGGTCCATTTTACATGATACCTGATGAAGATAGCTGCCCCCAAGATCTTGATAAAGAAACCCAGGAATGAAGACTCAGTAAGACCTGTTATGTAAAAACTTTGTAATTGCCTGTAGTCATGCTTGAAAACTCACACATAAGCTTTTTAAGCAAGAGCTGAACCCCTCATTAAGCAAAAATCTTAACTGTTAACCAATGATCCACAAACAGCCTGCTGGTCAGAAAACAACATTCAGTTTTCATTCTGATAAAAATGACAATATCAACAAATTGTGACAAATATTTAACTGTGATTTTTTTAAAACTTGAAGAGCAATGATAATCCAAAGAAAAACCAGAGAAATTAGCAAATTGTATTTGCTTTGTCTATCTATGTCTTTGAACAGAACTCAAGGAAAGAAGCAATCAATGTGTCACCGGTAGAGGGTGGTGATTGCATGTTGTCCAGGTTCTTGGCATTTCAAACAAAGAATTGGACAAAAGGCCCAGCAAAGCAAAGAAAGAATGAAACAACAAAAGAACAAAAGCAGAGATTTATTGAAAAAGAAAGTACACTCCACAGTGTGGAAGCGAACCGGAACATTGGCTCATGGGCCCAGGTATGGAATCTTCTTTGGTTAAAACACCCCCTAGAGGTTTCCTATTCGCCACTTCATGTTCACCTCATGTAACAGAAGTGGTATCCCCGAAATCAGTCTGATTGGTTGCAGAAAACTGCCAACCAGAGATGAAGTGAAGTTACAAAGGTCCACTCCTGTGCAAACATCTGATTAGTTGCAATCAGAGGCTAGGATGAAGTTACAAAGTTACAAATGAAGACTCCATTAGCAGTCAGTCTGATTTGTTGCTGCCAACCAATTTCCCATCTGCCATTTCGCAGAAAAGATCAAAGGGAGTAGCCTCTAGTCCTTTTGTTACTTTAGTGTGGAAAGTTAAGGTTTTCCTTTCAGTTTTTTCCTAGAAAGTCCATGTGAAACAGCCTTAGGTTCCCTGCCTCCAGACTCTTCTCCTGCCTCAAATATGGAACTTCCCTAATGTGATGAATCAGTCTATCATTCTATAAAGCCTCACTTCAAAACAGGTAGGGTAGACTACTCTGACAGGAGCCTTTGACTCTCTGACAACTCCGATAAATACTGGCCACTGATCTTCAACATCTCCAGATGATAAAATTTCATCAAATTCAGTTCCATCTCTATCCCTGTGAAACACTCTCCGTTAGTAACTCATATCAAAAGAAGAAAGAAAGGAATAGTTGTATGTATTTCCAATTTAATGGCTGCGTGCCAACAAATGAACCCCCTATTTTAAGCTCTTCTGCTGTCAATGTTTAATTTAAACAACTGAATTCAGGATATAAAGGATATAAGACAATTTTAGTGAGTGTTGAAAACTCTGTTTCCATCTGAGAAGACAACACGGGAACTCCTCTGGAAAACCGATGTCCTATTAAAAATAAGTGAAGAGTGGTAAACAGGTGGCTATCAAATGTATAAAATATTTAGCTGATGTGATTATTCAGTTTTCATAAATTGTCTTTACTGATAAAGACTGAAAAGAGCAGAAAGAATGAGAAATTGAAGTCTACACGCCATCATTAAGAAAAAACATTACAGCAACATCAACCATAAATCATTACATATAACTGGCAAATATGGATTATGAAACAGAATATAAATGACAGAAACTTTTTTAGATATTTTTTAATCTAATAATTATTAATTCTCTCTTTTCTTAGCAATCATAATATGGCCAGGCTAAGACAATCACAAGATAGAGAATAAATTCAGGGTGAGCAAAATTTGACTGAAATATAGGGTGAATTCAGAATGCAATAATATTGACTTGACTTAAAACAGTGGCCCTGGAGAGGGAAAAGACAAATAGATTTGGAAACAATTTAGGAGTCAAAATGAAGCCATAATTTATGACTGTGGAGAATAAAGAAGAAGATAGGATCAAGGATAGTACACAACTTCCCAGCAAAATTAAAGGAAAGGTAGTAACTATCTTTGAAATATGTCACCTTATATTAACAGCTGAATCTTGACATTGTATGAGAGGTGGAGGTCATGTTTCATTTGAAAAATGTGGATTTCAAGGCACTCGTGGAATATCTGAGTGGAAAATTTAAATTAACATTGATTTCAGTGATGTGAAATATGGCCAGCGTTCATTGACACACTGAACAGGAAAAATCAGAGCAAGCACACATGAGGAAACTGGGGATTAATATTAGAGAAGGCATACAACCCTCCAAAACCCACAAAGCTATAGCCAAAGAGCTGGACCTCATTCTCATACAGAATTTATTCAGCTTTTCAGAGATTAAGATGCCACTGTGATGGGAAGAGGACAAAAGTAGAAGAGAAACATGTGAGTGTGTGTACTACTTAAGTTCCTATGAAAAATATAACATCTTGGTGAGAATTGGTAACTGAACACTTGCCTGAAATAAAAAGAAAAAAAAAATAGCTAAATATGCCAAAGTTTTTAGTATGAAATTCTTCAAAAATTGTGGAGGAGCCATTTGATAATGTTCTCAGAAATAGTTTACTTAAAATACTAAGAATAGTTTTGGTAAAATCTTGAGGGAAAAGGCGGCTGAGAATCTTATGATCTTTTATCTACTTAAATATGACTAATGATATTCCACAACTAGCTCAACATAGATTATAAAAATTCGCTTGAGACTGGGTGTGCTGTCTCATGCCTGTAATCCCAGCCCTTTGGGAGGCCGAGGAGGGAGGATCATGAGATCAGAAGATCGAGACCATCCTGGCTAACATGGTGAAACCCCATCTCTACTAAAAATACAAAGAATTAGCCAGGCGTGGTGGCGGGCACCTGTAGTCCCAGCTCCTCAGGAGGCTGAGGCAGGAGAATTGTCTAAAACTCGAAGGTGGAGGCTGCAGTGAGCCAAGATTGCGCCACTGAACTCCAGCCTGGGAGACAGAGTGAGACGTTGTCTCAAAAAAAAAAAAAAAAAAAAAAATGCTTCAAAGTGCTTTGCTGGATTTAAAGAAATATCTGTTATAAAATTGAAGAGGAAACAACAATAACTTTGCTATTATACAAATACACAAATATAAGAGGACACATGACCTGTTGATACATATTACATCCATCAAGATTTATTGAATTGATAAAATCTCTACAGCAAACTGAAATTTAGAGGAGCTGAAACATTGGGATTTAGAACATGACTAGAACTATTAAATTCAAGATCACAGCACTGTAGTAACAATCTAACGATCAGCATGCTTGGGATGAGGAAGATGTATCTGCCCTAACACCTCTTTTGTGCACCTAAACGGCAACTTAGGAATTTCACAATTAACATTGGCTTCTGCAACTGTGCATTGACATTTATTTCTTACAATCTTGTGTACCAACACAAGTCAAGAGCAGCGAAAGTCAAGAGCAGCGAAAGTCAAGAGCAGTGACAATATGGTCTTTCTCTGATTTCTACATTCCAAATCACATTGAAGAACATTTAGTTTGCAAAACATAATTACTCTACAGAATGCTTCTTGCAAGGAAATCTGATCGATGCAGGATTCTTCAATTCTGGATATTTTATTAAAGAAAAGAACCTCACAAGAATAGATACCAGAATACCTTTCTAGCAAATTTATCAAAAAGAAAAAAAATACATATATTTTTTCTTTCTATATTTGTATTTTCTATCATAATAACTTCACTGTTAGATTAGTGCTTAGAGATATATTAGATCAGGGTCAATATGTAATTAATAATTTGAAGAATAGTCAACAATGAAATAAGAGTGTAATATGAGGATATAGTTAATAAACTAGTCGTAAAAAATGAAAATATATTACTACATATAGTATTTAATTTTAATAATAAACTTTTCTGAAACAAATTTTATATCTTAAATAATAATATTTATCTTTGTCATATGTACATGGGATAAAACCATCTCATAAGTAATTGGTAAGTGTATAAATTGGTGTGAATGCTATAAGGAAAAATTTGTCAATATTTATTTTCCAAAAAAAGAGTGAAATATTTTACCAAATTATTCTATAATTAATAATTTATTTTACAGAAATAATAAAAGGCAAAATAAATAATGATATTAAGAGAAATAGTTATACAAAGTCACAAATAGAGTTAAAAACTAAAATACTTTCAGTATACTATTTCAGAGATATGGCATTAGTAATTTAACAAATTCTGAACACAAAGGGAATACCCTTATTATATTTGTAAACACAGATTCATGTTTAAAGAGATAATTAAAATGTATATGTTTCAATAACACAGGAATAAACAAACCAAAATAGAAAAAGTGATTTTGTCTAATTGTAGTTACTTTTTTCTGCCTTTACTTTTTTCCCTGTGTTTTTCTCAAATTTACAATCTCCAATGAATATTTGCTGTATCAATAACCAGAAAAACAACTTTTATGAAGAATAGAAATTATTGACGTAGTCAATATTTTGGCATTTATCTTCTTAAAAGTGGACTATATAGGTCCCATAAAGCAAAATGTTTTTCCTTCAATTATCTTTGAAAAACATATCAATTCAAAGTGATAAAATGAAACAATTGATTATATCATTTTATGACACTCATTTTTTTTTTTTTTTTAATTCTAACAAAATCAGTTATCTCACAAACATCCTTTTCTTAGTTGGAAAGTACGTTTAACTAAAGTAAAGCTATTCTAATCCCAATCTTTTTACCTATCCACCTTATGAACCTGGGATATTTATCAAAATATGTTTGTTTACATGCCTGCAGAATAGAATTCAGAGTAGCGTCGGCCCTCAACTAACTTGTGGGCTCAGAATGAAGAATACTGCAGTATTAGGTGCATAAATTTGCACTGATATAAGCTGTTATATACTTAATTTAAATTATATTATTATTTCTGTAGTTTTCTCATCATTTTCAGCAGTTTTGAGATAATTTTCCTTTTGAAGTGTTGACGATAGAGTTTTCACATGTCCAATACTAAAAGAAAAACAAAATTTATTTTGATTTATTTTTAATTCACACAATCCATGTAGTGTGAAAAGAAAGTAATGGAACAAATCTCTAAATGAATTGATATATATTTTTTTTTTGTAAAACAATAGACAAAACAATTCTACAAAGTCTGTGTCATTGTCATTGAAGAAATTGAGGTGTGTCTAATCTCAATGTTACTTACATGTGTATACTTTTTTTTTTTTTTTTTTTTTTTTTTTTTTT
>NC_045436.1:125207209-125300282 GCF_002776525.5 Piliocolobus tephrosceles
TTTTTTTTTTTTTTTTTTTTTTTTTTTTATTGAGATCTATGACTCTGTCCCTACTTCCAAACATGTACATCTTCTGGTACAGTTTAAGAGGTTGATGGATTACTCTTTTAAAAAGATGTTTTCAGCAGAAACTTGCTAATATCAACAATAAAATATGGGCCTCGTAAAATGTAAAAAGAGAATATATGAATTAATACACTTCATATAACATAACTTTCCCTTACTGTGGAAATATTTAAAACAAATATCAGACTCAAAGTGATGAGTGATAAAAAAATAAATTACCTAAGAATACATATAACCAAAGAGGTAAAGTATCTCTACAAGGAGAACTAAGAAACACTGCTGCAGGAAATCATAGTGGACCCAAACAAATGGACATACATTCAATGCTTATGGATTGGAAGAATAAATATCATTAATATGGCCATACTGCCCAAAGCAATCAACAGATTCTATGTTATTCCTATCAAACTACCATTTTTTTTTCACAGAATTAAAAAATATATATATAGCTGTTCTAAAATTCATATGGAACTGAAAAGGAGCCTGAATAGATAAAGCCGTTCTAAGCAAAAAGAATAGTGCTATGATGAACATACAAGTGCATGTGTCTTAAAGGAAGACAGAGACATCACATTACCTAACTTCAAACTATACTATAGGGTTACATTATCCAAAATATTATCGCATTTGTACAAAAACAGACACATAGATAAATGGAACTGAATAGAGAACCCAGAAATAAAGTCATACACCTATAACCATCTAATCTTTGAAAAAGTCAATAGAAACAAACAATGGGGAAAGGACTTCTTATTCAACAAATTGTCCTGGGATAACCAGCTAGCCACATGCAGAAGCATGAAGCTATGTCTCATCATATATAAAAATTAACTCAATGGGGATTAATGATTTAAATTTAAGTCCTCAAACTATAAAATTTCTAGATTTTTGGAAATCAACCTTGGTAAAAAAAAAAGTATGACTAAGTCCTCAGAAGCAATCAAACAAAAACAAAATTTGACAACCGTGGCCTATGTAATCTAAAGAGCTTCTGCACAGCAAAAGAAACTATCAACAGAAACAACAATCTAAGAGAGAAAATATTAGTAAATTATGCATCCTAAAGAGTTCTAATACTCAGAACCTATAAAGAACTTAAACAATTCAACATGCAAAAACCAAATAATTTCATTAAATAGTAAGAAAAGAATATGATCAGACACTTTTCAAAGGAAGAAATAAAGTGGTCATCACATGTATGAAAAAAAATGATAAAATTCAGCAGCCCTTCATGCTAAAAACTCTCAATAAACTAGCTATTGATGGAACGTATCTCCAAATAATAAGAGCTATTTATGGCAAACCCACAGCCAGTATCATACTGAATGGGCAAAAGCTGGAAGCATTCCCTTTGAAAAACGGCACAAGACAAGGATGCCCTCTCTCACTACTCCTATTCAACATAGTTTGGAAGTTCTGGCCAAGGCAATCAGGCAAGAGAAAGAAATAAAAGATATTCAATTAGGAAATGAGAAAGTCAAATTGTCCCTGTTTGCAGATAACATGATTATATATTCAGAAAGCCCCATCTTCTCAGCCAAAACTCTCCTGAAGCTGATAAGCAACATCAGCAAAGTCTCAGGATACAAAATCACTGTGCAAAAATCATAAGCATTCCTATACACCATAAGCATTCCTATACGCTGTGCAAAATCATAAGCATTCCTATACACCAAACAGAGAGCCAAATCATGAGTGAACTCCCATTCACAATTGCTTCAAAGAGAATAAAATACCTAGGAATCCAACTTACAAGGAATGTGAAGGACTTCTTCAAGGAGAACTACAAACCACTGCTCAACGAAGTAAAAGAGGACACAAACAAACGGAAGAATATTCCATGCTCATGGATGAGAAGAAACAATATCATGAAAATGGCCATACCACCCCAAGTAATTTATAGATTCAATGCCATCTGCATCAAGCTACCAATGACTTTCTTCACAGAATGGGAAAAAAAAAACTACTTTAAAGTTCATGTGTAACCAAAAAAAAAAAAAAAAACCAAAAACCACGTTGCCAAGTCAATCCTAAACAAAAAGAACAAAGCTGGAGGCATCATGCTATCTGACTTCAAACTATACTACAAGGCTACAGTAACCAAACAGCAAGGTACCTCTACCAAAACAGATATACAGACCAATGGAACAGAACGGAGCCCTCAGAAATAATACCACACATCCACAGTCATCTTATCTTTGACAAATCTGACAAAAACAAGACATGGGGAGAGAATTCCCTATTTAATAAATGGTGCTGGGAAAATTGGCTAGCCATATGTAGAAAGCTGAAACTGGATCCCTTCCTTACATCTTATACAAACATTAATTCATGATGGATTAAAAACTTAAATACTAGACCTAAAACCATAAAAACCCTAGAAGAAAACCTATGTCATTCTATTCCAGACATAGTCATGGGCAAAGACTTCATAAATAAAACACCAAAAGCAATGGCAACGAAAGCCAAAATAGACAAATGGGATCTAATTAAACTAAAGAGCTTCTGCACAGGAAAAGAAACTACCATCAGAGTGAACAGGAAACCTACAGAATGGGAGAAAGTTTTTGTAATCTACGCATCTGACAAAGGGCTAATATCCAGAATCTACAAAGAATACAAACAAATTTATAAGAAAAAAACAAACAACCTCATCAAAAAGAGGGCCAAGGATATGAACAGATACTTCTGAAAAGAAGACATCTATGCAGCCAACAGACACATGAAAAAAATGCTCATCATCACTGGTCATCAGAGAAATACAAATCAAAACCATGATGAGATACCATCTCATTCCAGTTAGAATGGCAATCATTAAAAAGTCAGGAAACAACAGATGCTGGAGAGGATATGGAGAAATATCCTCCATATCCTTTTTTTTTACACTGTTGGTGGGAGTGTAAATTAGTTCAACCATTGTAGAAGACAGTGTGGAGATTCCTCAAGGATCTAGAACTAGAATTACCATTTGACCCAGCCATCTCATTACTGGGTATATATCCAAAAGATTATAAATCATGCTACTATGAAGCCACATGCACACGTACATTTATTGCGGCACTATTCACAATAGCAAAGACTTGGAACCAACCCAAATGTCCATCAATGATAAACTGGATTAAGAAAATGTTGCACATATACACCATGGAATACTACGCAGCCATAAAAACAGATGAGTTCATGTCCTTTGCAGGGACATGGATGAAGCTGGAAATCATCATTCTCAGCAAACTATCACACAGACAGAAAATCAAATGCCACATGTTCTCACTCATAGGTGGAAATCGAATAATGAGATCACTTGGACACAGGGTGGGGAACATCACACACTGGGGCCTGTCAGGGGTGGGGGCTGGGGGAGGGATAGCATTAGGAGAAATAACTAATGTAAATGATGAGTTGATGGGTGCAGCAAACCAACATGGCACATGTATACCTATGTATAAAACCTTCATGTTGTGCACATGTACCCTAAATCTTAAAGTATAATTTTAAAAAAATGCTCAAAATCACTAATACCGCAATGAGATAAATGCAAATCAAAACCACAATGAGATGCCATCTCACATTAGTCAGAATGGCTATGATTAAAAAGACAAAAAAAAAAAAAAAAAAAGAAAAAACAGATGCTGGAAAGGCTGCAGAGAAAAGGGAATGCTTATACACTGTTAGTGAAAATGCAAATTCATTCAGCCACTGTGCAAAGCAATATGGAGATTTTTCAAATTACTTAGAACTACCATTTGATCCAACAATCCCATTACTGGGTAGATACTCAAAGGAAAATAAATTGTTCTACCAAAAAGACGTATGTACCTGTGTGCTCATTGCAGCACTATTCACAATGCGAAAGATGTGAATCTACCTAGGTGTCCATCAATTGTGGATTAGATGTAAAAAATATGGTATATATACACCACAAAATACTACACAGCTATAAAAACAACAAAATAATGTTCTTTGTAGCACAACGATGGATGCAGCCATTATTTTGAGGAAATTAATGCAAGAGCAGAAAATCAGATGCTGCATGTTTCCACTTATAAGTGGGAGCTAAACATAGGGTACACATGGATACTGGGGACTACTACAGGGAGTAGAGGGGAAGGAGAGGAAGAGCTTAGAAACTACCTATTTCGAACTATGCTCATTACATGGATGTTGGAATCAGTCATACCCCAAACCTTAGCATTACTCAACATACTCATGTACCAAACCTGCGCATATACTCTCTCAATTTAAAAATAAAAGTTGAATCTTTTTGAAAAAGTGATGAGTAAAAGAGAAGAAATATTTTAAACCGTGTCTGAATACATATTATTGCTTATCTGTCCTGTCTGCCTTCTCCCTTTCTTATTCCCTACAGAAACCCTATATCATTTAATTGTATGCTTCATCACTTAGCCCAGATGTTCAGCTAGAGCTGACTCCATGTTCAGCTCCTGAAGTAGTTGATTGGTGTACAGGTAATTCCATCCATCTTGCCAGTGATTGGTTTGTAGTAATCATGTGAATCAAACCAGTGGGTCTCACACAGCGGTTCGTGAAGAAATATTGACAATCTTCTTTGTTCTTTTTGTTAAGATTCAGAAAATGAACCATGGTATATGTTGAAATATAGTTAAAAGTAATGTGGAATAGGTCTTCTGTTCTGCTATTATCACAATCTGCTTTCTAATGAATGATATTATATGTAATTCATTCATTTAAAAAATCTCGTAAGACAACATGCACAACTGTCATTACATCATGAGAAAATAAATCAGATATTGGAGACTAAACATTAGGTAAGTTTTATATATTCTTTGGCCTAATAGAAGGAAATAACATTACAAGCCCTGATAGAAGGCTTGATAAGACAGAATGGGAAATAAACTAAACAGATGAAAATAGTACCAGAAGGAAATTTATCTTTCTCCATAAACAGAGTCAAAATGTAATACATATTTTTTAAATATTTTGTGTCTAAAGGCATCTCTATACATAACTGTACAGGTATACCTCATTTTATTATGCTTTGCTTTACTGCGCTTCATAGATATTATTTTTTACAAATTGTAGGTTTGTGGGAACCCAATGTTGAGCAAGTTCTATGGATTTTGATAAGTGTAGGATGACAAGCATCCAGCATTGTAGCATCATAAAGAACAATTGCACTATCTTAAAAATCATTTGTTCTCTGCTTTTTATCACTTCCTCTTTGCTAACCCCTAACAACCACTAATATTTTTACTGTGCCCATAGTTTCACCTTTTCCAGAATGCCCTACACAGGCATACTTTTTTTTTTCCTGCACATTGGTTTATTGTGCTTTGCAGATATTTCATTTTTAACAAATTATTGTTTGACAACCCTGCACTGAGCCAGCTTTTTTTCTTTCCAACAGTGTGTGCTCACATTGTATCTCTGTGTCACTTCTTGGTGACTCAAAATATCTCAAACATTTTTTATTATTGTGATATCTATTATGGTGATCTGTAATCAGTGATCTTTGATGTTACTACTGTAATTGTTTTGGGATGCCACAGTGCAATAGGAGAAAAAAATAATTTCGTTTAAAAATTGGCAGAAGATCTGAATAGACATTTCTAAAAAGAAAACATGAAAATAGTCAACCAGTATATACAAAAATGTTCTACATCACTAATCATTAGAGAAATGCAAAATATTTTAGCAAAAGCTAAAATAACAGTTGACATGGATTTTATCCAAAAGGCAGGAAATAACAAATGCTGGAAAATATGCAGAGAAAGAGGAACACTATTGATGAAAATGCAAATTAGTACAACTATTATTGAAAACAGTATGGAGTTTACTAAAAAATATAAAAATAGAAACACTATAATCTGGCAATTCCACTGATAGGTATATACCCAAAAGAAAGAAAATCAGTATATTGAAGAAATATCTACACTCCCTTATTTATTGTAGCACAATACACAATACTCAAGATATAAAGTCAATCCAAATGTCTATTAATTGATCAATAATTCATTGACTATTCAGCCATAAAAATAATACATCCCGTCATTTACAACAACATAAATTGAAGTAGAGGTCATTATGTCCAGTGAAATACGTTAGGCACAGAAAGACAAATATTGTGTTCTCATTTGTGTATGAGAACTTAAATAAAGAGCTCAGGGAGTTAGAAAGTAGAATGATGATTACCAGAAGCTGGGAAGGTTTGTAGGAAGAGGAGGATAAAGAGGAGATGGTCACTGGGTACAAAAATACAGTTAAATAGAAGAAATAAGATCTATTATTTGGTAGCACTATAGGACGACCGTAGTTAACAATGAGGTATATTTCAAAATAACTAAAAGAGTATTATTGCAATGTTCTTAACACAAAGAAATGATAAATGTTTGAGATGATGGATATCTCACTCACCTTGATTTGATCATTACACATTGTATGCTAGGTCAAAATATCACATGTACTTCATAAATATGTACAACTCTAAGGTATTCATGATTAGAAACACAAAAATTAAAAGTAAATAAAATAAGACAACAATAAAATGTGCCACATCCATGAACTCTTTCTATCATGAACTATTTCTCTGTAAACTGTGATGCTGTTTGATAGTACTTTACCGACAGTAGAACTTCTTTCAAAATTGGAGTCAATCTTCTCAAAACTTTCTAATGCTTCACCAATTAAGTTCTTGAAATACTCTAGGCACTTTGTTGTCATTTCAACAATGTTCATGGCATCTTTAGCAGAAACATATTCCATCTCAAGAAACTAATTTTGTTGCTCATTCATAAGGTGTAACTCCTCATCTGTTCAAGTTTTATCATGAGATTGCAGTAATTGGTCATGATTTCAGGCTGAACTTCTAATTATAGTTCATTTAATATTTTTGCCATGCCTGTAGTGACTTTCTCCACTGAAGTCTTGAACTCCTCAAAGTTATCCATGAGGGTTGGAATCAACTTCTTCTAAACACCTGTTTATTCTGACATTTTGACTTTTTTCCATGAATCACATATGTTCTTAATTGCATTTAGAATTATCAATCCCTTCCAGAAGGATTTCAATGTACTTTGCCTTTTATCATTCATAAAACCTTCTTTGTCTCTTTTTAGTTTTTGTCTTGAAATATATTTTCTCTGATATAAGTATAGATACTCCTGCTGATTTTGTTTTGTTCCTGTTTTTGGTTTTGTTTTTTGAGACAGAGTCTTGCTCTGTCACCAGGCTGGAGAGCAGTGGTGCGATCTTGGCTCAATGCAACATCTGCCTCCCGAGTTCAAGCAATTCTCCTGCCTCAGCCTCCCGAGTAGCTGGAAATACAGGTGCACACCACCATGCCCAACTAATTTTTGTATTTTTAGTAGAGACGAGATTTCAGCATGTTGGCCAGTATGGTCTCGATCTCTTAACCTCATGATCCACCCACCTCAGCCCCTCAAAGTGCTGGGAATACAGGTGTGAACCATCTTGCCCGGCTCTTGCTGTTTTTGCTCTCCACTTGCATTGATTATCTTTTTTCATACTTTTATTTCCATTCTATCTTTGTCTTTTTTTTATTTTACTTTAAATTCTGGAATACATGGGCAGAATGTGCAGATTTATTACATAGGTGTACATGTGCCATGGTGTCTTGCTGCACCTATTAACCCACCATCTAGGTTTTAAGCCCCAAATACATTAGATATTTGTCCTAATACTCTCCCTCCCCTTGCCTCCCACCCCCAACAGGACCTAGTGTGTGATGTGATGTTCTCCTCCCTGTGTCCATGTGTTCTCATTGTTCAAATCGCCCTTATGAGTGAGAACATGTGGTGTTCAGTTTTCTCTTCCTGTGTTAGTATGCTGAGAATGATGGCTTTCTGTTTCCTCCATACCCCTGCATAGGACATAAACTCATTTTTCTTTTTATGGCTGCATAGTATTCCATGGTGTATATGTGCCACATTTTCTTTATACAGTCTGTCATTGATGGGAATTTTGATTGGTTCCAAGTCATTGCGATTGTAAATAGTGCTGCAATAAACATACATGTGCATGTGCTATTCTCATCAAGCTACCAGTGACTTTCTATGTTTGTCTTGACAAATTAAATGATTTCTTGCAGGGAGCGTATCGTTTCATCTTCCTATTTTATCAATTTAGACTCTCTGTTTTTTTATTGTATAATTTAGCCCATTTCCATTCACTATTATTGATAGGTAAGGACTTACTCCTGCCATCTTGTTAATTGTTTTCTTGGTCCTCTCTTCCTTTCTTTCTTTTGGTCTTTTTTTGTGTGTGTGTAAAAATAATTTTCCTTGGTAGTACGTTTTAATTTTGCTTTTATTGTTCACCTATTATAGTTTTTTGTCAAAGAAAAAAATCAAAACAAAACACTCTACACATTAACTCAGCTCAAACCCCTAGATTTTATTGTCTCTATTTATATATATTTTCATATTGCCTACTAAAAATTTGTTATTGTTATGATTTTGGATAAGCTTGTCTTTTAGTGTTCCTACCAAAAGTATGATTGGCTTAGAAATCACAGTATACAGTGTTAAGGTTTTCTGTATTTGTGTGTATTTTTACCTGTAAGTTTTATAAACCAGATGATTTCTTGTTGCTTGCTAAAATCCTTTTCATTTAGATTGAAGAATTTTCTTCAGTGTTTCTTGTAAGACACATCTGATGGTGACAAAATCTCTGGGGTTTGTTTGTCTTGTGTATTAGTTCGTTTTTACCCTGCTGATAAAGACATACCTAAGACTAGGTAATTTATACAGAAAAAAAGGTTTAATGGACTTGCAGTTCCACATGGTTGGGAAGCCTTACAATCATGATGGAAGGCAAGGAGGAGCAACTTACCTCTTACATGGATGGCAGCAGTCAGAGAGCCTGTCCCAGAAAACTCCGTCTTATAAAGCCATCAGATCTCATGAGACTTATTCACCATCATGAGAGCAGCCCAGTAAAGGCCTGTGGCCATGATTTAATTATCTCCCACCAGGTCCCTTTCACAACATGTGGGTATTCAAGATGAGATTTTTTGGGGACACAGTCTAACCATAATATCTTGTAAAGTCTTTATTTCTTCTTTTACATTTAATGGTAGTGGTAATTTTTGCTGGATATAACGTTTGAAATCGTATGTATTTTTGAAATATGTTGTTCACTTCCTTATGGCCAGTCCGGTTTCCTCAAAGTCTGTTGCTAGAAACAATAGTTCCTTTGTATGCTATTTGATTCTTTTCTCTTGTTGCTTTTAGGATACTATCCCCCTCCTAACTTTTTTTTTTTTTTTTTTTTGAGACAGAGTTTCACTCTTTCTTCTCTCAGGCTGGAGTGCAGTGGCTCAATCTCGGCTCAATGCAACCTCCAACTCCCGGGTTCAAGCAATTCTGACTCATCCTCCGGAGTAGATGGGATTACAGGCACCAGCCACCATGCCTGGCTATTTTTTATATTTTTAGTAGAAACAGTGTTTCACCATCTTGGCCAGGCTGATCTTGAACTCCTCACCTCGTGAACCACCCACCTCGGCCTCCCAAAGTGTTGGGATTACAGGTGTGAGCCACCATGCCTGACCAGGATCTCCTTGTAATATTTGACCTTTTAGAGTTTGATTTTTATATGCTTTGAGGTATTCTTATTTGGGTTGAATCTTCGAGGTGGCCTTTGACATTTTTGTACCTGAATATTCATTTTGTTCTCTAAAGATCTTTGTTATTATTTCTTTGAATAAATTTTCTATCCCAGTTTCTCTCTCTCTCCAGTTTATAAAAGACAAATAACTCTTAGATTTGCCTTTTCAGGGTATTTTATAGATCTTTGAGGTATGCTTTCTTCCTCTTTTTTTATCTGCTGACTGTGTATTTTCATATTGCCTGTCTTTGAACTCACTAATTGTTTCTTCTGCATTACCAATTATGTTGTTGAGAGACTCTAATGTATTTTTCAGTTTGTCAACTAAATTTTTTAGCATCAAAATTTTTGTTTGTTTTTTATTAGTGCCATATCTGTATTAAATGTATCTGATAGAATTCTGAATTCCTTCTTTGTGTTATCTTAAAGTTTGTTTCACTTCCTCAAGGCAGCTATTTTGAATTCACTGTTGCGAGAAGCCACAAATCTCTGTCACTCCAGGATGGTCACTGGTGAGGTCATATTTTCCAAGAAGTTCTTGATGCACATAAATATTCATCCATGTCTGGGCATTGAAGACTTCAGTATCTCTTCTATCTTCTCAGCCCAGGCTTATTTGTACATGTCCTTCATGAGATAACTTTCCAAGAATTCAAAGAGTTATTAGTGTTGTATCCTCAGCCTGTGGTCACTGAAGCCATTTCAGCACTAGCATGTATTCTATCCCAGGAAATCTTGAAGATTCCTAGATACACAGCCTTGGTGGCCTTGGTAAAGATAAAGCAGAATTTCCTAGGTTACCAGACAAAGTATTTCACTCTCTTTCTTCTCTTTCTCTTACTCAGAAAGAGTCTTTCTCCAAGTTGGGCTTTTTGGAGTTGGGAGAGGGGTGATTCAGGTACTGCTATGGCCACAACTGGCACTATGCTGGGTCTCACCTGAATCTGATGGCATTCCAGATCAAGAGGGTGTTCTAGAGACACTGTCCAGAAGAAAAAGCCTAAAATTGGCAGCTTCAGGAAGCTTCCTGGTGCATTATTTTACTGTGGCTGAGCTAGTACCCAATTTGCAAGATAAAGTTCTTACTCTTCCTTTTCTTTTTGCCAAGTTAAAGGGTCTCTCCCTGAGATGTATTGTCTAAATTTGGGGAAGGGTTTATAGAGGCACTCCCATGGCCTCCATAGGTGCTGTCACACTAGGGTGCATGCCAGGTCCACTGCCTCTGGGACCAGCACAGCACCGAGGCTTGTTCAAAAACTATTTCTCACATTTATTTGGGACTCTCGGCCACTTTAATCAGCCAGTGGTGAAGCTGGCTTGGACTCAACTTCCTTCCACTGGGATATAGGATTCCCTTCTGGCTCAGGGCTTATCTAAATGCTCCCTTTATGGGAGCAGTGGAATTCTTCACCATGAAGTGTTCCATTGTGACAGGGGAGTACAGATTTCCAATGTAAAATCTCAAACTCTGTTCTTTTTACCCCAGGAACACAGATTCTCTATCTGTCCTGTGCTAACTGAATTTGAAGGAAGGATAGTCTAGGCAAAGCAAAACAGTCTTTTGTATTATCTTCAATGTTTCTGTTCTAGTTACTATATTATAATCAGGTACTGTGATAGATTATCTGATTTTTGTGCTTATAAAGATATTTTTTGTAGATAGTTGTTAAGTTTGGTGTTCCTGTATGATTACTGGAGGGTTCTATTTGGCTTTCTTGGCCAGCTTTCTAACCTCATCCTATTGTCTTATTTTAGAAAATTGCCACAGCTATCCCAACCCTCAGAAACTATCACCATAATCAGTCAGTAGCCGTCAACATTGAGGCAAAATGTTATGTCAGCAAAAAGATCAGTCTTGCTGAAGACTCAGATAAACTTGGATCTTTGTAGCAATAAAGTGTTTTCAATTAAGTTATATACATGGTCTATTTTAGGCACAGTACTATTGTACACTTAATATACCACAGTAAACATAACTTTTATATGCTTACTGTGGAAAATCAAAAAAAAAATTTTTTGATTTCCTTACTAGGAAATCAAAAAAAAAGTGACTCACTTTATTGTAATATTAGCTTTATCAAAGTGGCCAGAAACTGAAACTTAGATATCTCTCAGTTATACCTCTCTCTCTCACAGTTATAATCTGAGTTTATAACTGTGAGTTACTGAGAGATTATAACTGTGAGTTATTAACTGAGGAATTATAACTGAGAGTTAGACTGTAGCGTAACAAAAATAGCATCCTGAAGGCTATCATAGCACAACAAAGTTGGACCATCCCCCGCACCCCGCCTAATTATATGTTTAAACAATAGAATAAGAGCAATACTCAGAAAGCTTAAGCCTTTCCAGGACTTTGTTTACCTCTTCATCTGTTATATTTTTTGTTAGGTTTTGAAGGGAAGGTGAGGGTTAGAGAAAGACACACACACAGAAAGAGGGTAGGTGGACAGGAAATGCAGGCTTTATGTCCAGCATAAAACCTACAGAAGTGGGGAATCAGCGTAATGCCAGTGCCTACTGCTGCTTACAAGCTGTGGGTATCTATATGTATGGGCAGGAGGGGTCTGAGCAGTATGGCTTGTTGCCTGGCAGGATATCGATAAGATGTTCCCATAATGAAGCGGTTCTGGCCCTTGTTCCAGTGGAATGTGGTATTCCTTGCACTTTCTCTCAGCAGAATAGGATAAGGATGTTTCTTTAGTTTTTGGTTTAGCCTTTATTTGGGCCTTTGTCTGCCTTGTGGTCA
This sequence comes from Piliocolobus tephrosceles, assembly GCF_002776525.5. NCBI lineage: Eukaryota > Metazoa > Chordata > Mammalia > Primates > Cercopithecidae > Piliocolobus > Piliocolobus tephrosceles. The sequence continues at coordinate 125,219,631 of NC_045436.1, forward strand.
GGTGGTTAGGCAGGATGTTTCTCATGGTGAACCTTCATGAAATATTTAACTTTGACCCAGATCTGCAAAACAGTGGGGAGCTTACAAAATGATGCATTTGGACTAACATTTTTGTCTCTATTTATTTGAAACATCCTGAAGGACTCAAGGAACAATATTTCATTTTCGTATTGTGTAGTTGTACCAGTTGATATTTTCCCTTCTCATTATTTCATGTATATTAAATAGTAGATGTATTGTAAAACACTAGAGGCATAACCTATAACTGTATTTTCACTTAAAATTCATAAATCTGGCAGGTACATTTTTCATGGGTAAGAGTGTCAATGTATGTATTTCTTATGCAGTAGAGACGTTTACAAAGTTTGAGCTAGAATTAGTTATTCACTAATATCATGTGGCTACATTGTCAATTTAGAAGACAGACTTTAAAAATCCTTACCATTTTACCAGTTTTTATTTTGTATTTGTTTTTTTCTGCTAAAGATAATTGAGATAATAAGCTAAAATAGTTTAGACTATATAGATACACATATATGTGTGTGTGCATATATATATACACACACATACACACACACCTATATATTTACATGTAGACTATTAATGTGCATAGGACAGTTATATATATGAATCTAAAATGTATAGAAAAATGATTAAATAATAAATCAATAAATAATTATTGATTTTGCATGGTAAATTGTCTTATTGTCAAAATATTTCCTAATGTTCCCTACCTCTCCCCATTCCTTATCAGACTTATCCCAGAAGGAAGGTTATACTTTTAGCTACACTATATAATTTGCCTTGGCCAATAAAACAAGTATGTAAGTTTTCATTAATGCAGTTTAGGAGCTATTGAGTAGTTTCTATATTTGTCTTCTTGCTCAACTCTGAGATCTGCATGTCTCAGATATAGGCTGTTCCTATATCCTTGGTTTGAAAGTGTAGACACCCCATGATGGACATTATTGTGGTTGTAAGCTATGAAGACCAAGGGTCATTTCTTATTATAGTGTAAACTGACCTATGTTCACTGAGTGTTTAATTCTGTATAAGATCATACCTTACACCACATATTTTGAACAAATTATATATTTTAATTTTTACAACAGCCTGTTGATATGTTATTATCTGCACTTGAGCATGAGAAAAATAAGACTCAGAAAAGTTGAGATTGCAAAACTAACTCAGTGACTGAGTTGTCTAATTTTTAAAATGTGTACTTTAAACTACTACTCTATATTTCATCCATTTATTATAAAAATAAATCACATGACTCATCAAAGGGTTTTACATGACCAAAAGAAAAGAACTACAACTGCAGCATGGCTACCATACTTTCAAGTCTTGTTCTCTGTTCAATGTATGAATATCTTACATAATAATCTGAGTAACAAAACTGTTCTTCCCCATGTGGAATTTTGTTTAACCTCAGTGTTGACATTTCTATATAATAGATGTTAAAACACTAAAAGTTATTTTATTTTATTCATTCTTTGAATTATTTATGTAATTTGAAAATCAAAATAAAGAGATTAAATGATAATTTCTCCTCATAAAAAATCCCAAATCTGAAAGAAATCAGTCTCAATAGCTATTTCTGTATTTTCCCAGACATAGTGTATGCATATATAAGCAATAATCTATAACTTTTACTATTAAATATTAAACTCCATAAGTCATAACATAGGAGATAAAAACACATAAATCATAATATTAGGAGATTTCTCATTCTTTTAAAGTAGGATCATGATTTGCTCTGTGGATGCAGGTACATGTGCATGTATAACTGTAGGAAAATCCTACCAGAAATACAGAGTTAAGCCAATTTATAATTTTGTACATATTGGTAAATCACCCTCATGAGAGCTTTTACCAATTTACACTCCCACAAGTAATGCTAAAAAGATTTCCCACACATTTGTCTGTACAAATCCACTAGGAGAGCATTTCAGTGTGATGTGATTTGCATTTTTTTATATCTAAGACTGAGAAATTGTTTCATTTATTTAAGGATTGCTTACTTTGACTTTTCTGTGAACTCACTGCTCATATTATTTGCTCATTTTTGTTATGAGTTTTTGAAATTTTACTTAATGACTTGAAAAATGATACTTACAAATTCAGAAAGTTTTATCTTTGTCTATGTAATTTATAATTTATAAATATTTTCCAATTGTTGGACTGTTTAGGTTTTGGTTGTTTTTTAATTTCATTTGTCGCCATGTCATTTTTTTTTTTTCACTTTTGTGATTTTTTTTTTTTTTTGAAATCTATTTCTCTTATTGTTTCTAGGTTTAATGCTTAATTAGAATATTACCAGTGATATTATAAAATAAATTCTCCCAAGATCAATATTTTATTTCTTTGATAAATCTAATTTTAATCACTTGGAATTTATTCTGATATATGCAGTATAAACCCACATTTGTTTTTGCAAGTATCTATTTAGTTTTTTAAAAAAATATACAAAAATTGTATCCTATTGTCACTGTTGCCATACTTCCTATGGTAAATTCTTATTTAGGACTGTCATAATAACTCCTCACATCCTTCATGGGCTTCTTTCATTGTGACTTTGTCACTCTTTCTATCTGGTGGTGAAGTCTTATTCTCCCTTTAAATTAGAATTGTTCCTTGGAACTGCTTTGGATAGATATGACAGAAGTACATTTCTGGAAATTTTGTTTATAGGCTTTTGTGTGACCAAAGAGAGTTGATGTGCTATGCATAACCACAGTTATTTTTTCCTTCCTTAGAGAAAAATTATGTTAGAATAAACTAATAGAATCTCTTATGTGAGCTATCAAAAAAATACTGAAAAGCAAGAAACTTTTTAATTTGTTTAATTTTTTTTAGTTTCATCTTCTTTTTAAAGAAGGTCCACAGTTTAGAAACATTTTTTCCTGAAGGAAATAAACTAGGATTATTTTCTTCCAATAAAAAATAATGAAGAAAACCCAGGAAGTCACAACCTGTGTGGAATAATTCTAAAAATGTAATTTTCAAAATTAATGTGACAAGAAATGATATATAAAATTTTGAAATGATATAATAAAGATTTAATTCTTTTCTCACCTATCAAAAGAGTTATGACCAACATGCTTATAATTAAAGACAAATTAAGAGAAAAGCATAGGACCTAGCAGAAATTGAAATATTTTTGTAAGTTTGGCTAAACTTAATTAAAAATATACAAAAGAAAATAAAAGGAAAAATACACTTCACTGGAATTTTACTTAGAGGAAATCTTAAATAGAAAAATAAATCCCAATACCCAAGTATTGGTAGAGAGTTGAGGTATTCTAACTGCCAAATGCACATGCAACATAACCCCAAGTCAATTCATTTAGCTTTTTTGACTTAAGTAATCATATCTATAAAATATCTGAGTAGTTTTCCTCTGTGATACTTTTGAACTAATTCTGTGAGAATAATTATCATTGCTTGCATGTTATTTTAAAAAATTTCTTCAATGTGCTGCAAAATAGAGTGCTAACCAGACATAACTAAACATTTGTAGTTTCCTTATTCTCTACAGTCAGAATCAGGAAATTAAATTTTATCACAAAGTAAATATGGTGTAAGATGCTATGCTTGACACTATTTTTATAGGTCTTAACTTCCAGAAAGATATATACAAATACCATTCAATTGTTTCAGCAATAGGAAAAAAAAAAAAAAATTATATATATATATATATATTTGTATAATGAATCATAGTATATTTTCCTCTCTTTTTTATACCAAAGACATATATGTAACCACCAAATCTTAACACATTTGCTAAGAGATTCTTTTCTTTTGAATGTAATTATAACTGTCAACATATAAACTGTGACAACCAGCAACAAAACAAATAATGAGAAGACAAGTTAAGCAAATTCAGTTTGGGAAACAAATTTAGTTATGTCAGTTACTCTCAACTTGTCACAACTGGCAATACGTTACCAGAAAAGTTATCACTGTACTACACTAGTATAATTAATAGTAATAAAAATTCAAAGAAGTGAAATAATGTGAATGGATTTTCTGGAAGAAAGAAAGCACACCTTTAAAAATTCTAAAGATGAGTTAAGGCTTGTGAATGTTATAGCAATAATTATTTTACTGTGTTTTAAAATGTCTGTGTCAAAAGTTCAGACATGTACTCTGTAATTTTAGATAGAATTGACTCTTAAGAGTAAGATCTGCCATTAGGTGTAAAACAATAATATTGTGATATTAGAATAAGTAATTATCTGTTCAAAAGCTTCAGAAATGCCTTCCAGCTATTCTGTCAGCCTGTGGCAATAATACAAGAGCACCAGGGAGATGTCTGAATTCTAAATTCTGACCTTCTATTGTTTAAGAGTTATTTTGTCAAAGGTTATATCCTTATAGATTTTTAACCAATGAATTAGAGACAATTTTTTTTTCTAAGATCTATGTAGATAACATTTTACCACCATCTTTTCCTCCAAGGTTTTAAAACAGAATTCCCCTTGCAACGGTAAGAAATGAATCACACAAACTGTTTAGGGAAACAGTTTCTTGCTACCTCCTCTTTTGAGGGATAAATAAGTCTATCTGGAGTCAAAGTGATAAAGAAAATTAGTAGAAATAATAATTCCATATACATTAACCTGAAGGTTAATCTTGAGGTCTTGTTTTAGTTGGTAAGTTGTAAAGCTATCTTTTCAACTATGACAAGATGACCACCCTCACATAAATATGAAATAAAGTTTAGAAAGCAGTAATGCTGAAGACTCAAGCTACACACTAAGTGTAAGAAATCTAAGTGTATTTCAAGATACTTCACTTTGAATATTAGATTGGGTATTATCTGGAGGTCCATTTTCAGATAGAATTTGAAATCTTTTTATAGGATATATATAATATGTGGAGTTCTTGTTTTAGTGGGTAAGTGATAAAGCCAAAACCTTCACCCCATTTCTTACTATGCAACATTGTTTTTTATTTTCTCTCTTAAACCCAGTGAACCTATTTTCTCTTTGGCAAATGCTGTTTCCCAGAGATCTCATAAATGTAAAATAACATTTAATATAAAATATAGTTGGTAAATATGACTCTGTGATGTAAAGTATAAAGCTGAAAGATTGGAACAGCTAATATTGTTAAGATGACAATACTACCCAAAATTTACTAAGGATTCAATGCACTATCTACCAAAATTTCAACAGTTTTTTTTTTTTAAAACAGGAAATTTTATCATATAATATATGTGGAATCTCAGGGGACTCCAAGGAGCCAAAACATTCTTAAAAAGGAATTAAAACTTTTGAAAAAAGTTGGGGTGCTTACACTTCTTGATTTAAACACTTACTACAGGGGATTTGAGACAAAATGGCCAATTAAACATATCCATTAAGAGCCTCATCCACTGAGTGAGACCAAAACTTGGAATAAATTAACATGATTCAAGCAGATCTTTTTGAGACAAAATACTGAAAGTTGATAGGTAACACAGACACCAAGGCTGAAGAGGGAGAAAACTGTAAGCCCTGCCTTGGATTGCTGACTGCCAAGATTCATTCCTGGCCTTGAATGGCTCCTAAGGAAGTGGTAAATAAAGTGATTCCTTCAACTATACAAAACTCACCTCATAGTCAAACCTTCAAGGAAATTAAAGACCATAAAAACCAAAAGCCCTACTCAAGCAACAGCACATTCTAAATTCTAAATAATAAAGGAAAACCAACCCTCTTAGATGAGTACAATAACTATGTAAATTTTAAAAATCAGAGTGTCTTCTTACTTTTAAATGATTGTAGTACCTCCCCAACAGTGGCACTTAATCAAATTGAAGTGGCAGACATGACAGACAGAATTCAGAATCTGGATGGCCAGAGAGCTCAATGAGATCCAGGAGAAAGCTGAAACCCAATCCAAGAAATCCAGGGAAACAAAGAGTTGAAAGACAATATAGTCATTTTAAGAAAGAACCAGGTGTTGGGCATGGTGGCTCACACCTGTAATCCCAGTACTTTGGGAGCCTGAGGCAGGAAGATTACTTAAGACCAGGAGTTTGAGAACAGCCTGGGAAACACAGTGAAACCCTGTCTCTACAAATATCAAAAAATAAAAAATAAAAATAATAGAAAGAACCATATTCAAATTTCTAGAACTAAAAAATTCACTACAGAAATTTTGTAATACAATTGGAAGCATTAACAACAGAATATAACAAGCTGATGGAAGAATGTCAGTGCTTAAAGACCAGTCCTTTGAATCAATACAGTAAGACAAAAAAAAAAGTAAAAAGTATTAAAAAAAAAAAAAGTAAAACCTCCAAAAAGTATGAGATTATGTAAAGAGACCAAACCTGTGACTCAGTGACATTCCTGAGGAAGAAGGGTAGCGAATAAGAAACTTACATAATATATTTGAGGATACAGTTCATGAAAAATTTCCTAGTCTCAAAAAAGAGGCCGACATGCAAATTCAAGAAATTCAGAGAACTCCAGTGACTTATTATACAAAATGATCGTCACCAAGACACCTTGTCATCAGATTCTCCAAAGTCAACATGAAAGAAAACACTCATAAAGGGAGCTAGGGAGAAGAGCCAGGTCGCTTACAAAGTGAGCCCCACGAAGCTAGTAGCTGGCCTCTCAGTAGAAATGTTAAAAGCCACAAGTGACTGGGGACCTATTTTCAGTGTGCTTAAAGGAAAGAAATTCCTACCAAGAATTTCATATTCCGTCAAACTAAGCTTCATAAGCTTCATAAGAGAATGAAATAACTAACATGGAAATAAAAGAAGGATACTTGCCACCACAAAAACATACTTAAGCATATAGCACACAAACAATAAATAACAATCACAAACTAAAGTAAAAAAAAAGAAAAGAAAAGAAAAGAAAAAAAAAAAAAACAGCTATCAACATGATGACAGGATCAAAGTCTCACATATTAATATTAATCTTGAATGGCCTATTTGCCCCACTTAAAAGGCATAGAGTGGCAAATGGGATCAAAACAAAACAAAACAAAACAAGACCAAACTGCCTGCTGTCTTAAAGAGACCCATGTCACATGTAACAACACTTCCAGGCTCAGAGTCAAAGTAAAAGGATAAAGATCTACTGTGCAAACAGTAAAAAAAAGAAAAAAAAAAAAAAGATTGCTATGCTTATATCAGATAAAACAGACTTAATACCAAAAATACTCAAAAAGAACAAAAAGAAGAGCATAACATAATAATAAAGGTTTCAATCAGTAAGATTTAACTATCCTAAATATATAAACACTCAAAACAGAAACAGCCAGATTCATAAAGCAAGTTCCTCTAGACCTACAAAATTATGTAGCAAACTATACAATAATAATAGGAGACTTCTACACCTGACCGACAGTGTTAAACAGATCATCAAGGCAGAAAGCTAGCAAAGAAATTCTGGACATAAACTCAACACTTGATCAAGTGGACCTAAAAGACATCTATAGAATATTCTACACCACAACCCCAAAATATATGTTCTTCTCATCTGCACATAGAACATATTCCCAGCTCAACAATGCTGCAACACAAAGCAACTCTCAATAAATTCAAACAAATCAAAATTTTATGAAGCACACTATCAGACTACAGTGCAGTAAAAATATAAATCAGTAACAATAAGATCTCTCAAAACGCCAGGTACATGGAAATAAAACAAATTGGTCCTAAATGACTTTTACGTAAAAAGAAATTAAGGCAGAAATCAAAAATTTATTTTCAATAAATGGAAATGAACACAATATATCAAAACCTTTGGGGTTCTGCTAAAACAGCATTAAAAGGAAATTTCATAATACTTAATAGCTACATCAAGGAGTTAGAAAGATCTCAAGTTAACAATCCAATCTATTATTGCACCTAGAGGAAACTAGAAAAACAAGAACTAACCAACCTAAAATCTACTTGAAGAAAAGAAATAACCAAAATCAGAGCAGAGCTTAATAAAATTGAAATGCAAAAATCCATACAAAAGGCCAATGAAACCAAAAGTTGTTTTTTTGAAAGGACAAACAAAATTGTAGACCACAAGCTAGATTAGCAAAGAAAAAAAGAGAGAATATCCAAATATGCACAATCGGAAATGACAAAGATTACATTACATCTGATCCCACAAAAACCCATATATCCTCAAAGAATATTATGTACACTTCTGTGCACACAAATTAGGGGAACCAGAGGAAATGAATAAATTCCTGGAGACACATCACCTCCTAAATTTGAACCTAGGAAGAAACTGAAACCTGAACAGATCAATAATAAGTTCTGAAATGGAATAAGTAACTAAAAACCTACCAACCACAAAGAGAATTGGACCAGATGGATTTATAACCAAATTCTCCCAGGAAAACAAATAATAACTTGTGTCAACTGCAGTAAAAAACATTTTAAAAGGTAGAGGAAGAGTTCCTTCCTCACTCCTTCTGTGAAGCCAGCATCATCCTGATACCAAAAACTGGTAGAGACACAATGAAAAAAGAAAACTTTAGGCCAATGTAAGGATCCCCCCTAAAATACTAGCAAACCAAATCCAGCAATATATCCAAGAGGTAATTCAAGTAGGCTGTATTCCTGCAATGCAAGGTTGATTCAAAATATGAAAATCAATAAATGTTCTTCACCACATAAACAGTATTGAAAACAAAAACATATGATAATCTCAAGTCACAGAAAAGGCTTTTGATAAAATCCAGCATTGCTTCTGTGATGGTTGATATTATTTATCAATATGACTGGATTGAGGAATGCCTAGATGACTGGTAAAATGCTGTTTCTGAGTGTGTCTGTGAGGGTGTTGCCATAGGAGATTAATTTGAGTCTGTGGACTAGAAAAGAAAAACTCCCTTCAATGTGAGTGAGCACAATCCAATTGGCTGCCAGTGCATCAAGAACAAAGTAGGCAGAAAAGGGGAGTCTTCTGGCTCCTTCTTTCTTCATGTTGGACATTTGCTGCTGCTTCTCCTAACATTGGACATCCGACTTCAGATTCCTCAGACTTTGAACTCTGGGATTTATACCACTGGCCTACTGGGGGCTCCTGGACCTTTGGCTACAGACTGAAGTCTGTGCTGTTGATTCTGAGGCATTCAGACTTGAACTGAGTCACTACCGGCTTATCTCTCTCTGCAGCTTGCAGGCAGTCTATCATGGGAATTTACCATGTAATTATGTGAACCAAATCTCCCTAATAAACTCCCTCTTATATGTAAATATATCCTTTTGATTCTGCCCCTTTGGAGAGTCCTGACTAAAACACCTCCATGATAAAAATCCTCAAACTGCCTCACTCCTTCTGTGAAGCCAGCATCATCCTGATACCAAAAACTGGTAGAGACACAATGAAAAAAGAAAACTTTAGGCCAATGTAAGGATCCCCCCCCAAAATACTAGCAAACCAAATCCAGCAATATATCCAAGAGGTAATTCAAGTAGGCTGTATTCCTGCAATGCAAGGTTGATTCAAAATATGAAAATCAATAAATGTTCTTCACCACATAAACAGTATTGAAAATACTATGTATCACAAGGATATACCTCAAAATCATAGATCCGTCTATGACAAATCTAAAGCCATTATCATACTGAATGGGCAAAAACCACACGTCTTGAGAACAAGAATAAGACCAAGTTGCCCATTCTTACCAGTACTATTCAACACAGGACTGCAAGTCCTAGCCAGAATAATCAGGCAAGACAAAGAAATAAAAGACACCCATGTTACATGTAATAAGATGTTATAGAACACTTAAAGTTAATTCTCTTATTTAGCTATAATTTTGTATTCATTAACCAACCTCTTACTAACTCCTCCTCCTATCAACCTTCCCAGTCTATAGTAACCACTATTCTACTCTCTACTTTAATGAAATCAACTTTTTAAACCTCTACATATGAGTGAAAGCATGCAATATTTGTCTTTCTATACCTGGCTTATTTTACTTAATATATTAAGAGTTCATCTATATTGCCACTAATGACAATATTTCATTCCTTTTTTATGGCCCAACAGTATTCCATTGTGAATGTACATCATATTTCCATTATTCTTTTATCTGCTAATGGTCACTTAGGTTGATTTCATAGCTTGGCTATTGTAAATAGTGCTGCAGTAAACATGGGAGTGCAGATAGCTCTTTGGCATACTAATTGCCTTTCATATATATGTGTGTGTGTGTGTGTGTGTGTGTGTATACACACCCTTTAGTGAGACTGTACATCATAGGGTAGTTCTATTTTCAGGTTATTAAAAAACCTTCATACTGTTTTCCATAATGGCTGTACTAATTTACATTGGTACAAACAGTGTACAACAGAAAAAGTTCCTTTTTCTCTGCATCCTTGATAGCATTTTTTAATCTTTTTCATGATAGCCTCTGGGGTGAAATAATATCTCATTGTGGATTTAATTTGCGTTTGCCTGATGATTAGTGATATTGAGCATTTTGTCATATAACTGTTGGCCCTTTGTATGTCTTCTTTGAGAGATCTTTAGCTCATTTGTCATTTTCTAACCAGATTGTTTTGTTTGTTTGTTTGTTTGGTCGAATATTTATTTATTTATTTATTTATTTATTTTAGCTGTTGAGTTGTTTTGGATGTATACTGCAAATATTCACCTTTTGTCAGATGAATAATTTTCAAATAGTTTCTTACATTCTGGAGATAGGGGCAGGGCTCAGTTGTGCCTGGAAAGGGTAGATGGAGCAGGTATACCAAGGCACCATTCCCTGGGAGGGAATGTGTAATATTTGCTTGAGGTCCCAAGGGGCAAGCACAGCAGTGACTGGGATAACTATATGGAATTACCCTGACAGGCAGTTTCCATGTAAAAGAGTGCACAGATCCAGATAAGGTACATAGTGGCAGGGTACAGTAGCAACTGGGAGGGGTAAATGGCACAGTTCCTTCAAGGCACCATTTCTTCAGGAGGGAATGTGTAATTTCAGCTCTGGCCTAAAGGGGTAAGTTTCATCCACAACTGAGTGGATTAGGTGGGGCATCTCCACCACCACTTGGTCACATGGGGAAGGGTGTAACAGCTACCTGCAGCTTGGCTTGGGGATGTCATACTACTAGGCAGGGGTGGTTTAGCAACACTTTATCCTTAGGGAGGAAAGGGTGCATGGACACTCAGTACCAGAGCAAAACACACTCCATTAGTAGTTTCAGTTCCAACATGACATACTCAGTAGCCACAGGGGCCAGAGTGAGTAGGACACAGTGTTGGCTTTTTCTGTGGGGAAACAGAGCTGTGTGGACTCAAGGAAGCTCCCACAGCTAAGCTTAGTGCCTGTGAGAATGGCAGGGGTTCCCAATAATAAAAATTATAGGAGTCCAAGGTGTCAATGGAGGCTGCTGGATTCCTCTTGCTTACATTTTCTCCACCAGGAGAAGCTTCTTCTGCCTCCCGGTTTATGCTAGCTAGAGTATAGGGCTAGAGTATGGGGGAGCAGATGCCAAGTAGAACCTTCTCTTTTCTATATATCTGTATTAGTCTGTTTTCACACTGCTGAGAAAGACATACCCAACACTGGGTAATTTATAAAGGAAAAAGGTTTAATGAACTCACAGATTCATGTGGCTTCAGAGGCCTCACAATCATGGTGGAAGGTAAAAGGCATGTCTTACATGGTGGCAGGCAAGAGACCCAAGTGAGAGGGTTTTCCCCTTATAAAATCATCAGATCTTGTGACTTATTCACTATCACAAAAACTGCATGAGGGAAACTGCCCTCATGATTCACTTATCTTCCACCAGGTTCTTCCCACAACACGTGGCAGATATGGGAGCTACAACTCAAGGTAAGATTTTTTGGCTGTAGCCAAACTGTATCAATGACTATCTAGAGTTTCTGTGCTCATCAGGGTTTCTGTTACTCTTTTGATAAACTTTGGTGCTTTCCTTTAGTCATTTTTGTCAAAATGTAGTTGTTTATTTGTTGTTTTTGCTGTTTTTGTCAGGGGACAAGTGCTAGGAGTTTCTAGTCATCCGTCTTAGAATCCCCCGACATCAGAATCCCCCTTAGGTTTCTTTTATAGTTTATGTTGATTTATGTCTTTCCTCTACACAGGCCACGCTTTTCTGTTTTGAGATTTCTTTGTTGTTGTTGAAAATCAAACATTTGAGCTTATGAAGTAACACTGGATATCAGATTATCCCCTTTTCCAAGGATTTGCTGATTTAAAAATTTTTTTTTTATTATTTTTTACATTATTATTGGCTGTCTCTGTGAAAAGAATCACTCTGAGGTGTTAAGACATTTTCAGTTCTGTTCTCATTCTGCATCTTTCCCTGGGCATTCAAGATCACATTCTAGTTTTTCCCATATATGCAGTTGTTTTTTAATGTTTTAGTCTTTAATTAGTGGCTCCAAAAGGGAAAAACAAAATCAGTGGAGGGGAAGGGCACTAGCCCATTAAATACCCTGGAAATAACTTCAACCAGAAGAGGAAGGGCTTGCAACAATAAGTGGAGGTGCATCAACAATGGCCACCTGCCTGTTTGTCTGCATCTCTGTGATCAGAAGCAGCAATCAGTGATTAGAAAATAGATCTCCAATATTTGGAGGACAGGGTTTTTGTCAGGGACCTTTTTACCCACTCTAGTGTCTGCAATCTGTGTGCAGATGTCTCTGGGAACAATCACGCAGTTGCTTGCCACAGGCTGGGTTTAGAGGGTGGGTAGATGCTACTGTAATAAGAGCCAAAACTTACTGAAATTAACTGGAATTTACTGTCCAAGCCTTCCCCTGGAATTTGCAAGCTTTCTATACACTTCAGAATTCCAAAATGCTTTCACTAGATTTTGCTAATGCAATTGTACTGGTGAGGAGACAGACACCTTTTGCTTCCTAGTCTGCCTTCTTCACAGATTTCTCTTTTCTACCAATATATTTTAAGACAAATAATTTTCTTTAAAATAGCTTTTCTATATGGCTTAAAATCTGGGTATACCATGGCATAAATATTGAGAGTTAAAGTCTAACACTTACATTGACCAGATAACTTATACCACTTACATTTAAGTATGTTGTTTGAGATTCAAAACCATAAAAATTAACTGTATTTAAAAAACAGGCAAAAATGAAAAGAAAAACCACTAATTTTCACAAACACATGAGATATCCTTTTACTTTTTTGTTGAAACTATTTGATAGGTAATGTTTTGAATGATGCACTGTTTATAATATGATGTGTGAGAATGCTAGAATTCTAGAGAAAATATATGACTCACTTTATATGGTGCCTTAAGCTTTTATGTAAATTGCTGTAGTAACATTAACTTCAACATAAATTAATGAAATCAAAGAAAACATTTTGTAGCACTTATTAGTCATTCCCATATTCAGAAGATTTCATATATCCATACCGTTTCTTGTGACTTGTTCTGTTTATCACTGATAGAAGGAAAATTGAGTGTCAACATTGCCTAAGATAGACTATATAAAGCATTTCTTGTGAAGTGACCTACCTTTTTTGCCATAAATTTGCTCCTTAAATATTTATATCCACTAAATAGACTAGCACTCTTTTATCTACTAAATACAGCCTTGAACAACACTGAGACAAATGTGTGAGTCAGTAAAAGTTAGTCATGAAGAAAATCTATTACAGACATTTTCTCTGGAGAGAATAACTTAACGTTAGCTTAATATATTGTAAACAAAGATGTTGATAAAACAAGTTAATTAATCTAGTCATTCTATTTGATCGATAATATTATGAATTTTCTATTTCCCATGAATTATGCTAAATGTGGAGAACATAGAAACACAAGGGAAAACAGGAAAAGTCATAATGTAAACTTCAGTGTGAAAATCACCTTATTGAAAATAAACAAGTAAGCATGAAATACAATGGGATCACACAGAAAAAATTTCCTTTTTAGCATTAGGGAAACAGAAATTTTCTTGGAGAAAGTAACATATAAGGTTAACAGACAAAGGAGAGTTATCCATAATCAAGCCAAGGTAAACACAGCTCTTCCAAAATATGCTTATTTTAGTTTTATTTACAAATATGAATTTTTTTTTTCTGTTGACTTCTACATGGTAAACATAATTATTGCAGTTTCATTTGTCATTCTAAAAATATCCCTTCTGAAATAAAAAGCTGATATTTAAAACTCCCAGCCAATTATTATTTTGTAAAGTGCTTCAAATTTTTTGAATGAAACTAATGTTTATATAAAACATCAGTAATTAATGTTGTTTCTATAAGAATCTGAGCCAAGAAAAATTTTCATTCTAGAATAGGATACTAAGTAAACTAATAGTATACCTTTGCAGAATAAATCATTATAAATTGGATACACACTGATACCAAAACAAAATGAACTTAATAGGAAATATAATGTTAAGGTTATGTTGATCTTTTAAAATTAACAAAATCTGGTCCATTCCAAGATGGTCAAATAGGAACAGCTCCGGTCTGCAGCTCCCAGCGTGATCAACACAGAAGATGGCTGATTTCTGTATTTCCAACTGAGGGACCTGATTCATCTCATTGGGAATGGTTGGAAAGTGGATGCAGCCCACGGAAGGTGAGCTGAAGCAGGGTGGGGCATCATCTTACCTGGGAAGTGCAAGGGGTCGGGGCATTTCCCTCTCCTAGCCAAGGGAAGCTGTGATAGACTGTACCAGGAAAATTGAGACACTGCCATCTAAACACTGTGCTTTTCCAAATGGTCTTAGCAAACAGCACACCAGGAGATTATATCCCGTGCCTGGCTTAGTGGGTCCCACACCCACGGAGCCTTGCACACTGCTAGTCCCAGATTGAACTGTGAGGCAGCAAGCCTGACTGGGGGGGAGGGGCATCCACCATTGCTGAGGCTTGAGTAGGTAAACAAAGTGGCCAGGAAAGCTCGAACTGGGTGGAGCCCACCACAGCTTAACAAGGTCCATCTGCCTCTGTAGATTCCACCTCTGGGGGCAGGGAATACCTGAACAAAAGGCAGAAGAAACTTCTGCAGACTTAAATGTCCTGTCTGACAACTCTGAAGAGAGCAGTGGTTCTCCCAGCATGGTGTTTGAGCTCTGAGAATGGACAGACCACCTCCTCAAGTGGGTCCCTGACTCCCGTATAGCCTAATGTGGAGACACCTCCCAGTAGGGGATGACTGACACTCATACAGCCAGGTGCCCATCTGAGATGAAGCTTCCAGTGGAAGGATCAGGCAGCAATATTTGCTGTTCTGCAGCCTCCGCTGGTGATACCAGGCAAGCAGGGTCTGGAGTGAACCTCCAGCAAACTCCAACAGACCTACAGCTGAGGGTCCTGACTGTTAAAAGGAAAACTAACAAAAGGAAAGGAATACCATCAACATCAACAAAAGGACATTCACACCAAAACCCCATCTGTAGTTCACCATCATCAAAGACCAAATGTAAATAAAACCACAAAGATGGGGAGAAAACAGAGCAGAAAAGCTGAAAATTCTAAAAACCAGAGCACCCCTCTCCTCCAAAGGAATACAGCTCCTCACCAACAATGGAACAAAACAGGACAGAGAATGACTTTGATGAAATGACAGAAGTAGGCTTCAGAAAGTCGGTAATAACAAATTTCTCTGAGCTAAAAGAAGATGTTTGAGCCCATTGCAAGGAAGCTAAAAACCTTGAAAAAAGATTAGACCTAGAATAAACAGTGTAGAGAAGACCTTAAATGACCTGATGGAGCTGAAAACAATGGCATGAAAACTATGTGGCACATGCAGAAGCTTTAGTAGCCCATTGGATCAAGTGGAAGAAAGGGTATCAGTGACTGAAGATCAAATTAATGAAATGAATTGAGAAGTTTAGAGAAACAAGAGTAAAAAGAAAAAAAAAACAAAGCCTACAAGAAATATGGGACTATGTGAAAAGACCAAATCTATGTTTGATCGGTGTATCTGAAAGTGACGAGGAGAATGGAACCAAGCTAGAAAACACTTCAAGATATTAACCAGGAGAACTACCCCAACCTAGCAAGGCAGGCCAACATTCCAATTAGGAAATACAGAGAACACCACAAAGATACTTCTCGAGAAGAGCAGCCCCAAGACACATAATAAATTCATCAAGGTTGAAATGAAGGAAAAAATGCTAAGGACAGAAAGAGAGAAGGGTCGTGTTACCCACAAAGAGAAGCTCATCATACTAACAGTGTATCTCTCAGCAGAAACTCTACAAGCCAGAAGAGAGTGGGGGCTGATATTCAGCATTCTTAAAGAAAAGAATTTTCAACCCAGAATTTCATATCCAACCAAACTAAGTTTCATAAGTGAAGGAGAAATAAAATCCTTTACAGACAAGCCAATGCTGAAAAATTGTATCACCAGCAGACCTGCCTTACAAGAGCTCCTGAAGGAAGAACTAAACATGGAAAGGAACAACCGGTACCAGCCACTGCAAAAACATGCCGAATTATAAAGACCATCGAGGATAGGAAGAAACTGCATCAACTAGCGAGCAAAATAACCAGCTGACATCATAATGACAGGATCAAATTCACACATAACAATATTAACCTTAAATGTAAAAGGGGCAAATGACACAATTAAATGACACGGATTGGCAAATTGGATAAAGAGTCAAGACCTATCAGTGTACTGTATTCAGGACACCCATCTCACATGCAGAGACAGACATAGGTTCAAAATAAAAGGATGGAGGAAGATCTACCAAGAAATGGAAAGGAAAAAAATGGAAGCAAATGGAACCAAGCAAATGGAAAGGAAAAAAAAAAAAAAGCAGGGGTTGCAATCCTAGTCTCTGATAAAACAGATTTAATCCAACAAAGATCAAAAGAGACAAAGAGTTCCATTACAAATTGGTAAAGGGATCAATTCAACAAGAAGAGCTAATTATCCTAAATATATTTGCACCCAATACAGGAGCACCGAGATTTGTAAAGCAAGTCCTGAGAGACCTAGAAAGAGACTTAGACTCCCACATAATAATAATAGGAGTCTTTAACACCCCACTGTCAATATTAGACAGATCAATGAGACAGAAGGTGAATGAGAATATCTGAGACTTGAACTCAGCTCTGCACCAAACAGACCTAATATACATCTACAGAACTGTCCACCCCAAATCAACGGAATATACATTCTTCTCAGCACCACATCACACTTTTCCCAAAATTGACCACATAGTTGGAAGTAAAGCACTCCTCAGCAAATGTAAAAGAACACAAATCACAACACACTGTCTCTCAGACCAGAGTGCAATCAAATTAGAACTCAGGATTAGGAAACTCGCTCAAAACTGCACAACTCCTTGGAAATGGAAAACCTGCTCCTGAATGACTACTGGGTAAATAATGAAATGAATGCAGAAATAAAGATATTCTTTGAAAACAATGAGAACAAAGATACAACATACCAGAATTTCTGGTACACATTTAAAGCAGTGTGTAGAGGGAAATTTATAGCACTAAATGCCCACAACAGAAAGCAGGAAAGATCTAAAAATGGCACTGTAACATCACAATTAAAATAACTAGAGAATCAAGAACAAACACATTCAAAAGCTAGCAGAAGAAAAGAAATAACTAAGATCAGAGCAGAACTGAAGGAGATAGAGACACAAAAAAACCTTCAAAACATCAGTGAATCCAGGATCTGGTTTTTGAAAAGATCAACAAAATTGAGAGACCACAAGTAAGAGTAAGAAAGAAGAAAAGAGAGAAGAATCAAATAGACACAATAAAAAATTTTAAAGATATCACCACCGATACCATTACCATCAGAAAATATTATAAACACCTCTATGCAAATAAACTAGAATATCTAGAAGAAATGGATAAATTCCTGGACACATAAACTCTCCGAAGACTAAACCAGGAAGAAGTTGAATCACTGAATAGACCAATAACAGTCTCTGAAATTGAGGCAATAATTAATAGCTTACCAACCAAAAAAGTCCAGGACTAGATGGATTCACAGACAAATTTTACCAGAGGAACAAAAAGGAGCTGGTACCATTCTTTCTGAAACTATTCCAATCAATAGAAAAAGAGAGAATCCTCCCTAATTCAATTTATGAGGCCAACATCATCCTAATACCAAAGCCTAACAGAGACACAACAAAAAAAGAGCATCTTAGACTAATATCCTTGATGGACATCGATGCAGAAATCCTCAATAAAATAATGGCAAACCAAATCCAGCAGTACATCAAAAAACTTATCCACCACGATAAAGTTGGCTTCATCCATGGGATGCAAGGCTGGTTTAACATATGCAAATCAATAAATGTAATTCATCACATAAACAGAACCAAAGGTAAAAACCACCTGATTACCTCAATAGATGAAGAAAAGGCCTTCAACAAAATTAAACAGCCTTTCATGCTAAAAACTCCTAATAAACTAGGTATTCATGGGACATATCTCAAAATAGTAAGAGCTATTTATGACAGACCCACAGCCAATGTCATACTGAATGGGCAAAAACTAAAAGCATTCCCTTTGAAAACTGGCACAACACAGGGACAGCCTGGCTAACCACTCCTATTCAACATAGTGTTGGAAGTTCTGGCCAGCGCAATCATGCAGGAGGAAAAAGTAAAGGGTATTCAATTAGGAAAAGACGAAGTCAAATTGTCACTGTTTGCAGATGACTTGATTGTATATTTAGAAAACCCCATCATCTTACCCCAAAATCTCCTCAAGCTGATAAGCAACTTTAGCAAAGTCTCAGCATACAAAAATCAATGTGCAAAAATCACAAGCATTCTTTTACACCAATAACAGACAAATAGAGAGCCAAATCATGAGTGAACTCCCATTCACAATTGCTTCGAAGAGAATAACATACCTAGGAATGCAACTTACAAGGGTTGTGAAGGATCTCTTCAAAGAGAACTGCAAACCACTGCTCGACAAATAAAAGAGGACATAAACAAATGGAAGAACATTCCATGCTCATGGATAGGAAGAATCAATAACGTGAAAATGGCCATAGTGCCCAAGGTAATTTATGAATTCAATGTCATCCCCATTAAGCTACCAATGACTTTCTTCACAGAACTGGAAAATCTACTTTAAAGTTCGTATGGAACCAAACAAGAGCCCGCATTGCCAAGACAATCCTAAGCAAAGAGAACAAAGCTAGAGGAATCATAATACCTGACTTCAAACTATACTACAAGGCTACAGTAATCAAAACAGCATGATACTGGTACCAAAACAGGGATATAGACCAATGGAACAGAACAGAGGTCACACATCTACAACCATCTGATCTTTGACAAACCTGACAGAAACAAGAAATGGGGAAAAGATTCCCTATTTGATAAATGGTGCTGGGAAAACTGACTAGTCATATGTAGAATGCTGAAATTGGATCCCTTCCTTGCACCTTATACAAAAATTAATTCATGATGGATTAAAAACTTAAATACTAGACCTAAAACCATAAAAACCCTAGAAGAAAACCTAGGCAATACCATCCAAGGTATAGGCATGGGCAAAGACTTCATGACTAAAACACCAAAACCAATGTCAACAAATGTCAAAATAGACAAATGGGATCTGATTAAACAGAAGAGTTTCTGCACAGCAAAAAAGAAAATACCATTAGAGTGAACAAGCAACCTACAGAATGGGAGAAAAGTTTTGTGCTCTTCCCATCTGACAAAGGATTAATATCCAGAATCCACAAAGTCAATCAAATTTACAAGAAAAAATCAAATACCCCCATAAAAAGTGGGCAAAGGAGACAAACAGACACTTTTCAAAAGAAGACATTTATGCAGCCAACAGATGCATGAAAACATGCTCGTCATCAATGGTCATCAGAGAAATGAAAATCAAAACCACAATGAGATACCATCTCACACCAGTTAGAATGGTGATCATTTAAAAGTCAGGAAACAACAGATGCTGGAGAGGATGTGGAGAAATAGGAACGCTTTTACACTGTTGATGAGAGTGTAATCTAGTTCAGCCATTGTGAAGACAGTGTGGATATTTCTCACGTATCTAGAACTAGAAATTCCATTTGACCCAGTGATCCCATTACTAGGTATATACCCAAAGGATTGTAAATCATGCTACTATAAAGACACATGCACACGTGTGTTTATTGTGGCACTATTCACAATGCCAAAGACTTGGAACGAACCCAAATATCCATCAATGATAGACTGGATTAAGAAAACGTGACACTTATACACCATGGAATACTATGCAGCCATAAAAAGGATGAGTTCATGTCTTTTGTAGTGACATGGATGAAGCTGGAAACCATCATTCTCAGCAAACTATCACAAGGACAAAACACCAAACACCGCATGTTCTCCCTCATAGGTGGGAATTGAACAGTGAGAATACTTGGACACACGGTGGGGAATATCACACACTAGGGCCTGTCATGAGATGAGGAGATGTGGGAAGAGTAGCAATAGGAGAAATACCTAATGTAAGTGATGAGTTAATGGGTGCAGCAAACCAACATGGCACATGTGTACATATGTAACAAACCTGCACGTTGTGCACATGTACCCTAGAACTTAAAGTATAATTAAAAAAAAAATAAGAAAATCCTGGTACGCAGTGAGCTGAGATTGCACCACTGCACTCCAGCCTGGGCGACAGAGTGAGACTCAATCTCAGAAAAAAAAAAAAAAAAAAAAAAAAAAAAAAAAAAAAAAAAAAAAGAAAGAAAGAAAGAAAATCCTGGTACACAGGAGATGAAGTAGAAAAAATATTATCAAGAAGCTGGTTCAATTTACAATACTGCAGTTCTAAAATATTATGATGTAATTTACTAAATAATAAAAAGTCAAATTTTAAATGACATTATGAAAACTGTTTATATGTTTCTTCTTACTAGACAGGAAATAAATTCAGTTCAAATATTTTAAAACAGTTTAGAACTGAAATTTTAAAAATTGACTTACCAAATAAGGAATTCAGTTAATAAGAGTGACATAGTGCAATTTTTCTCTCCTAATTATTTTTAAAGTTAGCCAATGAAATTCATGATGAATCTAAATATATAAACAATCCAAAAACAAAGTAATAAAAGTATCCTCCATTATTACTAGGCAATATCAATCAATTTTCCAAAAGAAACTTCTGTGACTTTGTAGCTTTTATTTATGTATTCACAAATACTATATGTATTTATATATGCACATATATGGTAGTAGTACAAATTTATACATATATTTATATAAACTGGATAACATTATATTATTCTATAGTTTTTTAGTCTTCATTTCACCATGAAACATACATATATTTTCATATCAGATTTATATATTTAATTGACCACATTATTTAACAGCTACATAGCAAGGCATAGATATAATTAGTTTATTATAACATTATCAGGAACTGTGAAGGCTCTGAGACTTTTCACTCCTTGTAAGCTATCAAGAAAACCTGCCACAGGTTAGTGGATATTGGTAGAACACACAAGACTCCTGAGTCAGAAAAGAAAGACAGTTTATTATAGTAATAATGGTAGCCAAAGTGTCAGCATTTTAAAATCTATTTCCCATACTTCAATTCCCAGAGGGCAAATGACAACTGCATAGACAGTGGATTAAATCACAGGAGAGAAATCCCAAGCTTAAGAAATCTGAATCTTTTTGAACACAGTGTTTTATTCTATTTTGTATTGGTATTACAGAACACCATAAACTAGCTACTTGTTTTAAAACACTATTTCTTACAGTTCTGGAGGCTGGAAGTTCAACATCTTGGGGAACACATCTAACAAGGGTCTTCTGTCTGCCTCATCGCTTGGTCACAGGCTATAAAGAAAGAAAGCTCGAAAGAGAGAGAGAGCAAGAGAGCAAGAAGAGACAGAAGTTGCTTTGTAACTAATGCACTTCTGTGATAACAACATTAATCCATTCATGAGGGCAGTGCCCTCATAACCTAAACATTGAATTAGGCCCCACCTCCCAATGTTTCATTCCATATTAAGTTCTCATCAGATAGACTTTGGGGATACATTTAAACCATATAGAGCAGTTAATTTTTTTAGTTTTTCTTCTGCAGATTATCTTTATGATACTGTGCATTAAGCATTCCAGGCATTTACTTGATTGGATGATACTATCTCTATTTTCCAAGGCTGTTTCCTATAGTACAGACATCCTTGAAAAAATTCTGGAAAAAAATCATCAGTGCCTCTCTCTCAAGAGAAAAATACAAGAAACCCTTAGAGAATACTCTTTAACAGTCATATTTTAAAATATTTCTCTTTGTCAACATCTGGTTATTTTAAATTTTTGTTTCTCTGTTTGCTATGTATACTTCTTAATGTTTTAATGACCATTATTTTGCAAATCTCATCACATTGGTGGTTGTTACATACATTTTTATACCAAATATTTCTTTCAAGTTAAAGTATATTTTATAAACAAAAATTATATTTTAAGGTATACAGCATGATGAAATGGTTACCACAATCAAATTATTACACACATCCATTATTTCACAATTACCTTCATTTTTTTTTTATGGTGAGAAGACTTAAACTGTACTAATCTTATAGCAAATTCCAAATATACAATGCAATATTATTAACTATAGCCACAATGCTGTGCATTAGAATTTTTTAAATCTTAAAACAGAAAGATTTTACACTTTGACTAATGTCTTTCCATTTTTCATACTCCTAAATCTCTGGCAAACACAATTCTTCTCTGCTTCAGTCAAACATTTTTAGATTTCAAATAATATAAGTGATGTTGTTCAGTATTTGCTTTTCTGTATCTGACTTATTTCAGTTAGCACAATGTCCTCCAGGTTTATCCACCTAGTTGCAAATTGTGGGATTTCTTTTTATAAAAGCTGAATAACATTCAGTTGTATTTATGTCTAAATATAATTATATAATACACTTTCTTTATCTATTTATCTGCCAATGAGCATTTAGGTTGTTTCCATATCTTGACTATTGAGAATAATGCTTTAATGACTGTTAAGATACAAGTGTCTTTTTGATATAATAATTTTGCTTTTTGTTATATATATATCCAGAAGTAGAATGCTGGACAACATTGTAGTTCTGTTGTTAATTTTTTTAGAAAGCTCTGTACTTTTTTCCATAATGTCTATAGCAATTTACCTTTCCATCAACAATGTACAAGAGCTCCCTCTTCTCCACACCTTTGCCAACACTTGTTGTCTCTTATCTTTTTGATAAGAGCTATTTTAACAGGTTTCAGGTGATACTGTGGAGTTGTTTTTCATTTTAAAAATGATTAGTGATGTGGAGCCCTTTTTCATATGCTTGTTGACCATTTGCATGTCTTCTCTTGAGTGTCTATTTATGTTTATGTCCATTTTATAACTGCCTTATGTGTTTTGTTTTGGGTTTTATTTGCTATAGATTTGTATGAATTTCTTATACAATTTAGATATCAATCTCTTATCAGATATATGATTTGCAAGTATATTTTCTCATCCCATAAGTTGCCCTTTTAATTTGTTGATTGTTTCTTTTGCTGAGCAGAGGTTATTTTGTTTGATGTGGTATCACTTGTTCACTTTTGCTTCTGTTGTCTATGCTTTTGGTATCATATGAAAAATCGTATTTTCAAAGGTCATTATTAAGAAGTTTTACGCCTAAGTTTTCTTCTAGGATATTTATGGCTTCAGGTCTTCCACTTAAATCCTCAATCCATTTAGTTATTTATTTTTTTTTTTTTCCTATGGTGTAGGAAAGAACTCAATTTCATTATTCTTCATATGCTATTTATTTTTTTCCAACATTGTTTATTGAAGAGACTATACTTTCCCCCTTGTGTATTCTTGGTGTCTTTGTCAAACATTAGTTGATAGTTTGGGTAAGGGTTTATTTATGGGATCTCGAATCTGTTTCATTAATCTATGTGCCAGTTTTTTGGACAGTATCACACTGGTTATTGGAGTTTTGTAACACAGTTTGAAATTAGATGTCATGCTTTCAGCTTGAGAAATAGCAAAAATCAGAGCTGAAATGAAGGAAATCAAGACACACACACACAAAAACATTCAAAAGCTCAATAGATCCAGGAGTTGGTTTCCTGAGAAAACTAAAATAAAATAGGTCACTAGCTAGGCTAATACAGAAGAATAAAGAGAAGATTCAAATAAATATGCTTAAAAGTAATGAAGGGCATACAACTACTAACCCCATAAAAATTAAAGCAACCATAGAAACTACTATGAGCACTTCTATACACATGAACTAGAATACCTAAAAAAAAAAGATAGATAAATTCCTGAACACCTACAATCTTCCAAGACTGAGCCAGGAAGAAATTGATTCCCTGAACAGACAAATAATGAGCTCCAAAATAGAATCATTAATATATAGCCTACCAACCAAAAAAACCTGAGAGATTCAGAGCCAAATTATATCATATGTACAAAGAGCTGGTACCATTCTTACAAAATCTTTCCCAAAAATTTAAGGGGGGAGGACTTCTTCTTAACTCATTCTATGAGGCCAACATCATCTTAATACAGAAACCTGGCAGAGACACACACACACAAAATGAAACTTCAGACCAATTTTCTTGATGAAATTGGATGCAAAAATCCTCAACAAAATACTTGCAAACTGAATCGAGCAGCACATAAAAAAGCTAATCCACCATGAAGAAGTAGGCTTCATCCCTGGGTTGCAAGGTTGGTTCAACATATACCAATCAATAAAAGTGATTAATCACATAAGCAGAACTAAAGACAAACACCACGTAATTATCTCAATAAACACAGAAAAGCCTTTCAATAAAATTCAAAACTGCTTCATGTTAAAAACTATCCATGAAATAGGTGTTGCAGAAACATACCTCAAAATAATAGGCACCATCTATGACAAATCTACAGCCAACAGTATAATGAATGAGCAAACGCTGGAAACATTTCCCACTTGAAAACCAGTACAAGACAAAGATGCCCTCTCTCACCCCTTCTGTTCAACATAGTATTGGAAGCCCTAGCCAGAACAAACAGGCAAGACAAATAAATAAAGGGCATCCAAATAGAAAGAGGGAAAGTCAAACTATCTGTTTGCAGACAACATTATTCTATATCTAGAAAGCCCCATACTCTTGTATCAAAAGCTCCTCCAGCTAATAAAAAAACTTCAGCAAAGTTGCAGGATACAAAATACATTAAAAAAAAAAAAATTACTAGCATTCCTATAGACTAACAACAGCCAAGCTGAGAGTCAAATCTGAAAGGCAATCTCATTCACATTTGCTAAAAAAAGAATAAAGTACTGAGGAATACAGCTAACTAAAGAGACAAAAGATATTTACAATGAAAATTACAGAACACCTCTCAAAGAAATCAGAGATAACAAAAACAAATGGAAAAACATCCCATGCTCATGGATAGGAAGAATCAATATCATTAAAATTGCCATATTGCAATTTACAGATTTGGAGCTATTCCTATAAACTACCAATAACATTGTTCACATAAATAGAAAAAAAAAAACTATTTTAAAATTCATATGGAACCAAAACCGAGCTCAAATAGCTAATGCAATCCTAAGCAAAATAAAACAAAACAAAAAAAGCTGGAACCACCACATTGCCTGACTTTATACTACAAAGTTACAGTAACCAAAATAGCATGGTACTGTAAAAAAACAGGTAGATAGACCAATGGAGCAGAATAGAGAGCCCAGAAATATGGCCACGCATGTATGACCATCTGATCTTTGACACAGATGACAAAAGCAAGCAATGAGGAAAAGATTCCCTAACAATAAATGGTGCTGGCATAACTGACTAGCCAGGTGCAAAAGATTGAAGCTGGGCCCTTTCCTTACACCATATACAAAAATCAATTCAAGATGGATTGAAGACGTAAATGTAAAACTGAAAACTATAAAAACCCAGAAGACAACCTAGGAAATACCATTCTGGATATAGGAATGGGAAAACTTTTCGTGACAAAGACAGCAAAAGCAATTGCAACAGAAGCAAAAACTCACAAGTGGGATACAATTAAACTTTAGAGCCTCTGCATAGCAAAAGAAACTACCAACACAGTAAACAGACAACCTACAATATAGGAGAAAATATTTGTAAACCATGCATCTGAAGAAGGCCCAATATATAGTATCTACGAGAAACGTAAAGCAACTTTACAAGAGAAAAAAAAAAAACCATTAAAAGGTGGGCAAAGGATATGATCAGACACTTCTCAAA
This sequence comes from Piliocolobus tephrosceles, assembly GCF_002776525.5. Lineage (NCBI taxonomy): Eukaryota > Metazoa > Chordata > Mammalia > Primates > Cercopithecidae > Piliocolobus > Piliocolobus tephrosceles. Next base: position 125,245,790 of record NC_045436.1, read on the forward strand.
AGAATACATACATGCAGCTAACAAGCATATGAAATAAATTTCAATATCACTTATCATTAGATAAATGCAAATCAGAACCACAATGAGATATCATCTTACACTAGTCAGATGGGTTTTATCAAAGGTGGCCTGGTTGAACAGAAAAGGGAACACTTATACATCATTGGCAGGAGTGTAAACTACTTCAATCATTGGCAATTCCTCAAGAGCTAAAAGAAGAACTATCATTCAACCCAGTAATCCTGTTACTGGGTATATAGTCAAGGAAATACAACTCATTCTACCATAAAGACATATGCTTGTGAATGTTCATTGCAGCACTCTTCACAATAGCAAAGATATGGAATCAACTTAAATGCCCATCAATGATTGATAAGATAAAGAAAATGTGGTACATAAACACCATGGAATATTATGCAGCCATAAAAAGGAATGAGATCATGTCCTTTGCAGAAACATGGATGGAGCTGGAGGCTATTAGCCTCAGCACACTAACATAGGAACAGAAAACCAAATACCACATATTCCCGCTTATTAGTGGGAGCTAAACAATGAGAATTTATGAACATAAAGAAGAAGACAACAGACACTGATGTCTACTTAAAGGTGGAGGGTGGGAGGAGAGAATGTAACAGAAAAGATAACTATTGAGTACTGTGATTAATACCTGGGTGATGAAATGATACGCACAACAAACACTTGTGACACATGTTTACCTATGAAACAAACCTTCACAGGTACCTAAAATATAAGTAAAACAACAACCATGACAACAATAACAAAAATCATACTTTGCCTATTAGGCATCTTTTGTGGTTCCATACAAATTTTATAGTTATTTTTTAAATTTCTATTAAAAATCCCGTGGGAATTTTATTTGGCATGGCATTGAATCTGTAGATAACTTTGTACAGTATGGACATTTTAAAACTAAAGGTTTTTCTAGTTCATGAACACAGGATATCTTTACATTTATTTGTGTCTTCCTTAATTTCTTTCATCAGTGTTTCATAATTTTTAGTGTACATATTTCACCCTGTTGGATAAATTTATTTTTAATTATTTTATTTCTTTTAGTGCTGTTGTAAATGAAAATTTTATTCTATTTAAGTATTTCATTTTAAGTGTATAGGAATGCAGCTGACATTTTTATGTTGATTTTGTATCCTGTAATTTCACTGAATTTGTTTATCAGTTCTAACAATTTTGGGGTAGAGTCTTTAGGGTTTTCTATATATCAGATCATATCATCTGTAAAAAAATAAAACACAATTTAACTTATTATTTTTTTGACATGAGTGCATTTTATTTTTTTAATGTCTTAATTGCCCAAGACAGAACTTCTAGTATTATGTTGAATAGAAGTGGTGGTAGTAGGTACTCCTATTTCTAATCTTAGTGGAACACTTTCAGCTTTTCACCATTGATTGTGTCTGCTGTGGCCTTTATATGATCTTTTATATGATCTTTATTATGTTGAGATACATTTCTTCTATTCCTAATTTGTTGAGAGTTTTTATCATGAAATGACATTGAATTTTTTAATCCTTTGTTCTGTGAATGTAGTATATCATATTTATTTACTTGTTTATGTTGAACCATCCTTGCATCACAGGAGTAAATCCCACTTGATTATGATGAATGGCTTTCTATTTTTTTTTTTTTTTTTTTTTTTTTAGTACTGTGGGAGCTGGGCATGATGGTTCATGCTTGTTATCCCAGTACTTTGGTAGGCCAAGGCAGGTGAATTGCTTGAGTCCAGGAGTTTGAGACCAACCTTGACAAGGTGGCAAAAGCAAATCTCTACCAAAAATATAAAAATTAGCCAGTCACATAGCCTGGTCTTAAAATTAATTAATTAATTAAAATTTTAAAATTAAATGAGAAAATAAACAAAACTTAAAACTTGTTGTGGGATTCAGTTTGCTAGTATTTTGTTGAGAATTTTGCATCTATATTCCTCAAGGATGTTGGCCTGTAATTTTATTTTCTTGTAGTATCGTTTTCTGGCTTTTGGTCTGATGGTAATGTTCACCTATAAAGTGAGTTTGGAATTGTTCACTTCTTTTCAATTTTTGGGAAGAGTTTGGAAAAATTGATGTTAATTATTTAAATGCTTGTCAGTTTATTTAAACTGTAAAGCCCTCTGTTTCTGGAATTTTCTTTCAGGGAGATTTTCAGTTACTGATTTAACCTTTTTACTAGTTATGAGCCTATTCATAGTTTTTATTTCTTTATAATTCAGTTTTGGTAGGTTTTAGGGTTCTAATAATTTATCCATTTGATGTAATTTATCCAATTTGTTGTTCATAATGGTCTCTTATTTATTCTTCATATTTCTGTGGTGTCATTGTAATGTCTATTTTTTTTTCACTTATAATTCTATTCATTTGAGTCCTCTCTCTCTTCTTTCTGGTTTATATGACTAAAGAATTTCAATTTTGTTCATTTTCTTCAAAATACCACAGTTGGTTTGACTGCCTGAGAAATAATCTGCCTTTTCAAAATGGCCCTCCTCAGTCTTGAGCTTCACCAGAGTTTTACAACCCTGATTATAAAGCTCCCACAAATACACTTTTGTCTGTGGAACACTGCTAAGTTGCTGTTGCTATGATAGAACATAAGTGAGGTTCTCTTATTCTGCCATTCTGACATCATTCTCTCTTCCAGAGAGAAGTTAGAATTTAGAATCAGTATGTCAAGTTAGAGAAGAATATTATTAAGATATTGAATGTGATTACATTTTGCTGATGACTTTCTATCCCAGAACACTTGTATAGATTTCCTGATTTATAGAAAGAATAAGGATAAGTGAATTAGAGCCCTGAGTCAAATTTGGTCTTCAGCCCATTTTTGTATGGACCTCCAAGTAAATTTTTTTTTTTTTTTTAATTTTGAAGGGGTGTACAAAAAAGAAAAAACTTAGAAGCTATATCCAGCAGATAATGTATATGGCCTACAAAACATATATATTTGCTGAATGGCTCTTTATAAAAAAAGATAGATGACCTCTGTTCTATGATTAAATTAAATAATTATCTGCATATTTGTTTTGAAATTTTCCAGTAGAATTCTTTCTAGCTTTTTTATTTTTTAAAAATAATTTTAATTATCTGTTCTTTTTTGTATTAATATTTAATTCATAATTGATATTAATATATTGGTATTAATGTATTTAATTTTATAATTTGATTTTTTTAAGAATTTAAGTAATACATAGATTGTCTAAATTCTGAACTATACCATCTAAAATATGACCACTTCATTTCTCTTCTGTGCTATTAATTGTGTGAATTCGATATTTTTCTATCCCAATACTCTGAAATTTTCTGGCAACATGTTAACTCACATAGATTTATCTTTCTAAGAAACATATAGAAATTCTAGGCCAAAAATAGATAAATAAAAAAGATACTTACCCCTGCTTAAAGAAAGAGAATCAGAGCCAGGGTGCCAGTGTAGTACTTTTTTTTTTTTTTTTTTTTCTTCACATAGTCTCACTCTATCTCCCAGGCTGGAGGGCAGTGGTGCAATCTTGGCTCACTGCAATCTCTGCTTCTGGAGTTCAAACAATTCTCATGCCTCAGCCTCCCTAGTAGCTGGGACTACAGGTGCATGCCGCCATGCCCAGCTAATTTTTTGAATTTTTAGTAGAGACGGGGTTTCACCATATTTAGGCTGGTCTTGAACTCCTGACCCCAGGAGATCTGCCCACTTCAGCCTCCCAAAGTGCTGGTATTACAAATGTGAGCCACGGCACCTGGCCCAGTGAGTAGTCGGTCTGTTAAGCTAACATTTTTGTTTGCTTGTTTTTAATGTTTTGCAAAACATGTCTGGTCTAGAGTATAAGAGCACAAGGTTTACATGTGGATAAAAATCATGACATTAACTCAAGTGGGGCTGAAAATTGCAATAATATTTAACCTGAAATCTCAAAATTCTGTCCCATTTATTTCTTAAAAAGTGGGGGAGTGACCAGGAAAACCTTCTACGCAAGTTCTGAGATACTTTGAGAAACATTCATCTCTGTGAATGTCATCATGAATGTCATGATCTGGTTAAAGTTCCAAGTTATAATTCCAAGTTATTATATCTTTAAGAAATAATGTATGACAATGTGTCAAACAAAAGTGGGAAATTTTTTTGAAATGCTTGTTTTAGGCTTTTTAGTAGGGAATAAGCGTATTGCCAAATTTAAATACTTAAGAAATAGACATAGCTATATATCCATTTAATGTTAGCTCACTAAGTTTTGAATAAATTACTGATCATTTTCACTGTCAGCCAATAGTCAAGGACTGCATACTTTGTATAAATAAGCACTATTCCAATTTTTCAATTTTATATCTTTTTAGATTTTCAGTATTATACCTGCTAGAGAAACTCAAAATTTCTGACTGAAAGGCTATTAAACTTTTTTTACATTGTTTTTAACAGAGGTAGTGGTCTTGCTATGCTGCCCAGGCTTGATTTGAACTTCAGGGCTCAAGTGATTCTTTCATTTCTGCTTCTCAAGTGGCTGGGACTACAGGTGAGCCACCATATACAATTGAATTAATTTATTGATAAATATAATAAAATTCAGTCATTAATTGAACAAAGATACTGAGATACTGGTAACTTCTAGGTACTGTTCTAGTAATGAATTAAACAAATTACAAATAACAGTAGCAAAATCTGAGTTCCATGGAATTTTAAAATTTTTATTTTAATAGAAATTCAGGTTTGCTTCTTACCAATATAAGTTCAAAATTTCTATGTCAGAAAAAATAAAAAACAGACATATTAACAAATGCATTGTTTACTAAGGCCAAGTGCACAAGCTTGTTTTTATGTTTTATAAATAATGTGAAGAGAAATGGGAAAGAAAAAAATATCCTTCCAGAAATAAGTAATTATAAATTGAAATTATATGACTTAACATTGGTGAAAATCTTATTTGAATTCATAACCAGGAATTTCAATAGCAGTTAAGCAGAGAAAAGAATGTGAGGTTATGAAGGGGTGGCCTACCCCTCCACACCTGTAGGTGCTTCTCGTTAGGTGGAACGAGAGACTTGAGAAAAGAAATAAAGACACAGAGACAAAGTATAGAGAAAGAAAAGCGGGGCCCAGGGGACCAGTGCTGTGCTTACAGAGGACCCACACTGGCACCGGCCTCTCTGCTCCCTTAGTATTTATTGATAATTATCTTTACCATCTAAAAGATAAGGGAGTGGCTGGAAAATAGGATCATTGTAGGGAGGAAATCAGCAGTAAGACATATGAACAAAAATCCTTGTAACATGAATAAGTTTAAAGGAAAATGCTGTGCCTTGAGATGCATATGCGAACATCTCCATAAACCTTTTAGCAATATTGCTCCAGCAAGCCCCACCTTATTCCTAAAGGTGGTTTTCTCCTTACTCAGTAAACAAAGCACACAATGGGTTTTACCCGGAGATGTACCATTGCCCAGGGAGGGGCAGGAGACAAATGTTTTTCTCTTTCTTGAGATTTAAGAGAATGGTGATAACCTTTAACCACAAGCAGCCTTTAGGCACTTGTTTAACAAAGCACATTCTGCACAGCCCAAAATCCTTTTAACCTTAAGTCACCACACCACATGTCTCTTGCAAGGACAAAGTTGGGGGCAGGGTCACAGATTAACAGCATCTCAAATACAGAACTAAATGGAGTCTCTTATGTCTACTTCCTTCTATATAGACACAGTAACAGGCTGATCTCTCTTTCTTTTCCCCACAAGGTTATTAACACAAGTAACTGGACAAAGTCAAACTATTAAAACTATGTTTAAAAATAAATAAATTTAGCCAGTATTTTCCATTTTGTTGCAATGGACTTTTAAATTTTTATTATAGTGTTAAATTTGTAATAATATTTGGATATACTATATACAAAAAATCATTTAAAAATAATACTCTTTCTCTCTAATGCACTATGTTTTACCATTAGATAATTTTTACCTTATTGCAATAATATTTAATAATCAAAGGTCTTTATTCTGTTAATCAGTGGTTCGTTTAACTTTTATTGGAACCAAAACATTTTAATCTTAACACTTTTGAATTTCATGTATAATTGCATTTATAAAAATATTATTTGTTTTTTTTTTTAAGAGCATTGTGTAATCAAAGTAGTAAAGCTTACTTCTAATACAGATTTTTCAATAATTTTGTTTTTAAAGCAATTTTGGGGTTCACAGTAAAATTGAGCAGAAATTAGGGTTTCCACATACTTACCGTATCCTCCCTACAGACAGTCTTTTCCAATATCAACTTATTGCACCACAATCACACACTTGTTACAATCTACATTCATATACTGACATATCATTATCACCCCAAGTCCATAATTTACACTAGGGTTCTCTGGTCATTTACATTCTATGAGTTGTGACAAATATGTAATGATGTATATCACTCATTATAATAACATCTAGGAAAGGTTCAGTGTGCTAAGAATCCAGTGTGTTCTAATTATTCACCCTTACTTCCCCTCGAATAACTAGTACCAATTATTTTTACTGTGTCCATAGTTTTGTCTTTTCCAGAAAGCCATAAAATTGAAAGCACACAGCATGTACACTTTCAGATGGGTTTCTTTCACTTGGTAACATGCTTTTAAAATGTACCCATGTCTTTTTGTGACATAATAGCTTATTACTTTTTAACACTAATCATAATCCGTTGTCTGGATGTATCACAGTTTATCCATTCATCTACGGAAGAATGTATCAGATTCTTTCAAGTTTTGGTCACTATGAATAAAGCTACTTTAAACATCAGTGTCCACTTTTTGTATGACATAAGTCTTAAACTCCCATGGGTAGATACCAAGGAGAATGATTGTCATATCATATGGTAAGAATTTGTTCAGATGTGTCAGAAACAACCCAACTGTCCTCCAAAGTGACCATGTTATTTTGCATTTCCATCAAAAATTAGTGAGAGATCCTGTTCCTCCTCATCATCATCAATGTTTAGTTTTTTCAGTGTTCTAAATCACAGTTATTCAAACAGGTGTGTAGAAAACAACATAGAGGTAACTTGATGTTTTTCTCATTTGTGCTTCCCTGATGGAATATACAACTTTTGGCATTTGTGTGTATGCTTACTGTCATCTTTACATTTTTTTGATGGGCTGTTTTTTTCAGGTCTCTTACTCATTTTTAATAGGGTTATTTGTTTTTATTGTTTAATTTTAAAAATTCTTTGTATTTTTTGTGAGTCCTTTTTCAGATATGTCTTTACAAATATTTTTTTCAGGCCTGTGACATATTTTCTCATTCTTTAGATGAACAGAAGTTTTTTAGCTTAATGAAGTACAGCTTATCAGTTATTTCTTTCACAGATAATGCACTTGACGTTGCGTCTAAAATGTTATCATCAGTAACCCAAGATCATCTAGGTTTTATCGTATGTTATATTCTAGGAGTTTTATACCTTTGTGTTTTACATTTAGATTTGTGACCTGTTTTGAGTTGACATTTGTGGATATATGCTGTCCGTGTCTAGATTTGTTATATATATATATATATATATATACACACACATACATATATACACACACACACACACACACATATATATATCATACATATGTGCAGGTGTTTCAGCATCCTTTGATGAAAGGACCATCATTGCACAATTGTATTGCCTTTGCTCTTTAATCAAAGGTCAGTGGGCAAGATTTGTATGAGGCTGTTTCTGAGCTTTCTATTCTGTTCCATTGATCTTTTTGTTTGCCACACCGTTTTAATTGTTATAACATTATGGTGAGTCTTGATACGCGTTAGTGTGAGTCCTCAAACTTCATTATTCTTTCTGAATGCTGTGTCGGCTATTTTGGGTCATTAGCTTCTCCAAATAAACTTTAATTATTCTGTGAATATTCATAAAATAACTTGCTGATATTCTTATTGGGATTGCATATAATGTATACACCCAATTGGGAAAAATGACATCTTGTCAATATTTAGTCTTCCAATTAATAAACATTGAATATCTCTCAAATTATTTAGATCATTTGTATTTATTGTTAGGTTTATACCTAAGTATTTAGTGTTTTGGAGTGTTAATATAAATAGTATTGAGTTTTAAATTTTAAATTCCACTTGTTTATTGCTGATATATAGGAAAGTCATTGACTTTTGTTTACTGATCTTATATCTACAACGGTACTATACTAGTTTGTTAGTTCCAGTAGTTTTTGTTATTATTGATGATGCCTTTATAATTTCTGCATAGCCAGTCATGTCATCTGTGGACAATAACAGATTTATTTATTCCTTTACAACATGTAAATTTTTTATATTATTTTCCCGTCTTATTTCATTAGCTAAGACTCTCAGGATGATGTTGAGAAAAGAGTGGTAAGAGGTAATGCCATTGTCTGGTTCTTGATCTTTTTGGAAAACCTCTTAGTTTCTCAACATTAAATATTATGTTAGTTATAGGTTTTTGGAGATGTTATTTGTCAAATTGACACAGTTCCCCTCATTCTTCGTTTGTTGGGTGGTTTCCTTTTTCAAGATAAATGAGTCATGTCATCAATGCTTTTTCTGCATCTCTTGATATTACTTTTTAGTTTTTCTTTAGTCTACCTATGTGATGAATTACCTTAATTCATTCCCCCTTTTTTTCAAATTTATGTCAGATTTAGAAGGTATATGTGTAGGTTTGTTAACTGGGCATATTATGTGAAGATGAGGTTTGGGGTACAAATGATTCTCTTACCCAGGTATTGAGTATAGCATCCACTAGCTTTTCAGTCATTGTTCTCTTCTGTCTCCCATATGGAATTCCCATGTTTCCATTATTCTCACCTTTATGAGAACCCAAATATTAGCTCCCACTTACATATGAGAGCATAATGTATTTAATTTTCTATTCCTGTGTTTATCAACTTAGGATAATGGCCTCCAGCTGCATCCACATTGCTTCAAAGAACATGATTTTATTCTATTTTACAGCTGCATAGTATCCTATGGTGTGTGTACATCATTATGTTTTATCCTATTTAATATTGGGGCACCTAGATTGATTCCATGTCTTTGGTATTGTGAACAGTTCTGCAATGAACATGCAAGAGCATGCGTTTTTTGGTAGAAAGAATTATTTTCTTTTGGATCTGTGCCCAGTAATGAAATTTCTGGGTAAAATGGTAGTTCTATTTTAAGTTCTTTGCATGGGAAATGCTAGTCAGAACAATTCGACAAGATAAAGAAATGAAAGACATTCAAAGAGGAATAAAAGAATTCAGACTATCTCTCTTGACATAAAATTGATCCTATACCTAGAAAACATAAAGACTTTGGCAAAAGACTCCTAGAAATCATAAAAAACTTCATTAAACTTTCAGAATACAAAATCAATGCACAAATATCAGTAGCATTTCTTTACACCAATAATGTTCAAGCTGAAAACCAAATGAAGAATGCAATTTAATTTACAATAGCCACTTAAATAAAATATGTAGAAGTACATCTAATCAAGGAGGTGAAAGATTTTTGAAGGAAAACTATAAAACACTGCTGAAAAAAATCACAGGTAACACAAACAATTGGAATAACATTCCATGCTCATGGACTGGATGAATCAATGTTGTTAAAATGGCCATAATCCTCAAAGCAATATACAGATTCAACACTATTCCTGTCAGACTACTAATGTCATTTTTCACAGAATTAGAATAAAACTGTTCAAAAATGCATATGGAGCCCAAAAGGAGCTCAAATCACTAAAATAATCCTAAGCAAAAAGAACAAAACTGGAGGCATTACATTACCAGAGTTAAAGAAAACTATAATGCTACTGTAACCAAAACATTATGGTCCTGGTCCAAAAACAGATAGACCAATGGAACAGATACAGAACCCGGAAATAAAGTCACAAACCTCCATTCATCTGACATTCAACAAAGTTGACAAAAATATGCAGTGGGGGAAAGGACTCGCTATTCAATAAATGGTGTTGGAATAACTGGCTTGCCATATGCAAAAGAATGGAATTGGAACCCTATGATTCACCATATACAAAAACTAACTCAGGTTGGGTTAAAGATTTAAATGTAATCCTCGAAATACAAGAATCCTAGGAGAAAAGCTAGGAAACACAATTCTGGACATCAGCCTTGGGAAAGAATTTATGACTAAGATTCCAAAGACAATTACAACAAAACCAAAATCGAAAAGTAGAGCCTAATTAAACTAAAATCCTTTTGCACAGCAAAAGAAACTATCAGCAGAGTAAACAGACACCCTACAGAATGGGATAAATATTTGTAAAGTATATATCCAACGAAGGTCTAATATCCAGAATCAGTAAGGAACTTAAACAATTGAACAAGCAAAAAACAAATAACTCCATTAAAAAATGAAAAAAAGACATTTCTGAAAAGAACATAAACAAGCAACCAACATACATCAATTGATTAGTATATGTTGAACCAGCCTTGTCTACTTAGAATTAATCACACTTGGTCATGACGTACTAATTATTTTCATAGATTGTTGGATTTGAATTTTGATTTGCTAATATTTTGTTGATAATTTTTGTATTAGTATTCATGGGAGATATTAGTCTGTAGTTTACTTTTTAAATAAGTCTTTAGGTTGATATTAGAATAATTCTGGCATCATAGAATGAATAAAAAACTATTCTTTCTGCTTCTATCTTCTGGAAAAGATGGTACAAAATTGGTATGATTTTTTAAATGTTTTGTAGATTCACCAGTGAACTTATCTGGATTTGTCATATAATATTAATCTCAATTTAGAAATATTAATTGAAAAACTTTCTCTAAAATAAAGTTTTTTAAGTGAAAATTACACAGACATTATGTGTAAGAAAAACAATGAGACACAAAACAAAATATCATTGTTATATTTGTTATAAAATAAAATTACAAAAATATTAGCATATACCTTTGGATATATTCTAAATATGTTACCTTGTATGATGTCATCATAGTTACAATGGTAAATTTTCATTTCTGTTGTAGAAGTTTTATTCAGCAACTCAAGTTAATTAGTAAATAAAAATGTCTAAAATTAATAGGCAAATTTATGATCTTATAAAATGTTAGAATTTAGTAAACTTTACTTTTTCAATTAAGAATCTGCTAGTTCCTAAAAATAAAATGTTAAATAAGAAAAATATTCTTGCCATTATATAATGTTCCTCCCAGTGAGAGAAACATAATATAAGCAACTACACATAGATATCTTGTAATTTCAGAGGTATGATATAAACAATAAAAGACTAAGATAGGAATGAGTTGTAAGGTAAGTTTGAAAAGAAAGGCATCTCTAAGGAAGTGATATTCCTCCATATATTTACAGAATGAAAAAGTGTAGATTATGTAAATGTAACTTAAAAGTTATAAATGAAACTTAACTTCTCTAGGTAAAACTTATTAACAGGACAGGGGTAATTTTTACATCTATCCTCCAATTATAACTTCAGTCTTTCTTTACCCTCATAGGTAGCTCTTTACTCATTGCTTCTAGAATGCTAAAACTTATAGCAAAACTGTTCCTCCATTGAAAATACTACATATGACAAAACTGTCATAAGCCATATATGACATTAAAATTCAAAATTTAAGCTAAATTATCTCACTTTTTTGCTTAAATACCATAAAAGTAATTCAGCATTGTATTCATCTTTTAAGTACTCAAAGTGAATCTAAGACAAGAATGTATGGAATGCAGCATTTTTCAGAAGTGGTTTGACTAAGGAATTTCATGCTGATGGACAAAAAATAAAATAAAATAAATTTATATGGAAACATTGAATAAAAAAAAAAAAAACTTCCTAAGAGATATCTGTACTTTCATGTTTATTACAGCGTGATTCACAATAGCCAAAAGAAACAACCTAAACGTCTATCAACATATGAATGGATTTTTTAAAACGTGGTATACACATACAACAAAATATTATTTAGTATTAAAAAGGAAGAAAATTCAGACACAGGCTATGTTACGGATTAACCTTGAAGACATTACACTGAGTGAAATAAGCCAACCATAGAAAAGCAAATGCTGTATGGCTCAACTTACATAAGGTGTAAGTTTTTTACAGAATGAAAATGTGTAAATGATGTACATATAGCTTTAAAGTTACAAATGAGATTTATAGAGTAGTTAATTCATAAAAACGGAAAGTAGAATAGTGGCTATCAGGTAATGGGCTGGAGGAATGGGGAGTTGTGGTTTAAGGGTTATGGAGTTTCAGTTTTGCAAGTTGAAAAGAGTTCTTTGTATTGATTACCAAACAACGTGAACATACGTAACGCTACTGAACTATACATTTAAAAATGGTTTAGATGATGCATTTTATATCATGTATATTTTACCATACTTTTTAAAAACTGTATATTCACCCATCACTTACTTGTATGATAGAAAATTCATAACAGATAAAAAAATAATTATTATTAAAACCTCAATAGTGTTTAAAATACATTTTAAAAGCATTAGAAAGGTCCATGTAACTGACATTCTAATTAGAGCTCCATAATTAGACCAGGCATGGTGGCTCACCATGTAATCCTAGCACTCTGGGAGGCCCAGGCAGGTGGATCACTCGAGGCTGGGAATTCTCTACTAAAAATACAAAAATTAGCCAGGTGTGGTGCTGCGTGCTGTAATCCCAGCTACTCGGGAGGATGAGGCATGGGAATTGCTTGAGTCCAGGAGGTGGAATTTGCAATGAGCCAAGATTGCACCACTGCCCTCCAGCCTGGATGTCACAGTGAGATTCCATTTCAAAAAATAAATATATATATATATACACACACACACACACATATATACACAAGCATATATATACACACATATGCATGTAAATTAAAGCCCTGCTTCTCCACTCAGCCATAAATTAACTTAATTTGTTTATTTATTTATTTACTTATTTGAGACTGAGTCTCGCTCTGTCACCCAGGCTGGAGTCCAGTGGTGGGATCTCAGCTCCCTTACTGTAAGCTCCACCTCCCAGGTTCATGCCGTTCTCCTACCTCAGCCTCCTGAGTAGTTGGGACTACAGGCGCCTGCCACCATGTCTGGCTAATTTTTTTATTTTAGTAGAGACAGGGTTTCACTGTGTTAGCCAGTGTGTCCAGAATTCATTCCTTCCAGTGGGTTCTTGGTCTCGCTGACTTCAAGAATGAAGCCATGGATCCTCATGGTGAGTGTTACAGTTCTTAAAGATGGTGTGTCCAGAGTTTGCTCCTTCAGATGTTCAGATGTGTCCAGAGTTTCTTCTTTCTGGTGGGTTTGTGGTCTTGCTGACTTCAGGAGTGAAGCCACAGACCTTCGCATTGAGTGTTACAGCTCTTAAAGGTAGCAGGTCTGGAGTTGTTTGTTCCTACCAGTGCATTCATGGTCTCACTGGCTTCAGGAGTGAAGCTGCAGACCTTTGAGGTGAGTGTTACAGCTCATAAAGGTAATGCGGACCCAGAGAGTGAGCAGCAGCAAGATTTATTGCAAAGAGGGAAAGAACACAGCTTCCACAGCATGGATGGGGACCCTAGCAGGTTGCAGCTGCTGGCTTGGGTGGCCAGCTTTTATTCTCTGATTTGGCCCTGCCCACATCCTGTTGATTGGTCCATTTTACAGAGTGCTGATTAGTCCATTAGCTTAAAGGGGAGCTATAGGGAGGCTAGGATATGGGGGTAAGCTGAAAGGTCCTCCTGTGGGATGTAAATTGCAAGCTTTGCATAGTTGTGTATTCTCCTTCAATGAAAAGAAAATTTGGACATAATGTATTTCACTCCATTTGCCTTCCCTCTTACAGTAAAGGTCAAGCTGCAGGGTGGAGGGGAGAGATCTGACCAACACTAGATCTCCTGGTTGAAAAAACTCTGTTCCCTTTTCTCTGTGACTTCTTTCAGGTAGGTTTTAAAGCTTTTGTTGATATTTTGTCAAATAAGTTTTATCTTTGACCAAGTTGGCCATTTCCTGATCAAGTAGGAGGTCATTTGTGAGAAAAGATCATCGCAGGGTATCACTGCAGGGTAGTATTGTAATTTATACTTCCCTCGGGTGTCCATTTTTCCCTATCAGAGAGACAATATTGGGGTCAGGCCATAGTGCAGAAAAAAATGAGCCACCTCTTTCAGGGTTTGCAGGTCAAATTGGTCCCAATGGCGTATGATACATTTCAAGGGTGAGCCTGTTGATGCCTGAGTGTTTCCCATATGAAAGACAAAACCACCTGTGGTTTTCGTTTGTTTGTTTCTCCCCCTGCCCAAGAATCTACAACAGTCCTTGGACCCTGCTGATCAGAATAGTTGCACTCACAGACGCAGGAGCAGAAACCCCTTTTGCCCAAGAACCCTCAACAGTCCTCGGGCCCTGCTGATAGAAATGGTTGCACTCACTGACATAACAGCAGAAACATTAGTTTTCCTCCTAGACCACAAGGAGAACCAAGGAATGTCAGATTTAGTGACACTTACTGACACATTCTCGAAAACCTGCACCCTTGCCTGTCCTCCTAGACCATAAGGAGGACCAAGAAAAATCAGATTTAGTGGCCCTTACTGATGCATTCTCAAAAACCTGTTAGAGTCCTAAGCATTCTGCTGTTAGTATTGGGACTTTACCCATGTCCTATAAAGATGTTATGCCCCAAAAATGAAGTAGAAGGCTGTACCCTGAGAAAAGGGAGTGATCTCCGGAGTTGGAAGAGTGATGGCTTTTGTCCTCAATTGAATAGGAAGGATATCATTTCTGAGGCTCCCCAGATCCTAGCTTCAGGAATAGCTTTTGTTAGGCCTGCTTATCTGAGGAGGGATCCTAAAATTCCAGATAGTCCTCACTACAGTGGAGTTTTGGGCAAAAATTATGTCTTTCTGATTGGTGAGCCCAGGTGCCTAGAAAAGGTAACAGAGTCCTGAAGTTTATACTAGAAATCATTCTTAAAGGAGAAACTGGAAAAGCACCAGAGACAGGGAGTGGGTTTTAGAAGTGGGACTAGCCTCGGAGAAGAGAGGCAAGAGGAGGTTTGTCTGACAGGCATTAGGATGCAGGAGGCAATGGTCAGGATAGATAGGATAGATGGGCAAGTCTCACTTGGGTGACATGACTTTGAGAGTTCTACTCATGGCTGCAGGGTCAACGAACTTGTTGGGTCCCTGGAGCTGTATGGCTTTCCTCTCTGTCAACCTTCAGCTCAGCCCAGAAGTACGGGAAAATTGGAAACTGGTTCCAGGCAAACAAATGCTCCCAACTCCGAACAGTCAGGGGTTGTTAAAGAGCCCTTTCCCAGAAAGCCTGAAACCCATGTGTTTAGTCCAGTAGCCATGACAGTCACTATTAACTGGCCAACAGGTGCCCAGTATTTAGCCCCCGAATTCTCAGGAAAAATAGTGAAAGGGGTCTGATGGTGCTCACCACTCGGCAATAGTCAATGTCCCTTCATGGTCGCCAAAATGTGTCCAGAATTTGTTCCTTCTGGTGGGTTCTTGGTCTCACTGATTTCAAGAATGAAGTCGCAGACCCTCGCGGTGAGTGTTACAGTCCTTAAAGATGGCATGTCCAGAGTTTGTTCCTTCAGATGTTCAGCTGTTCCAGAGTTTCTTCCTTCTGGTGAGGTCATGGTCTTGCTGACTTCAGGAGTGAAGCTGCAGACCTTCACAGTGAGTGTTACAACTCTTAAAGGTGGCACATGCAGAATTGTTCATTCTTCCCAGTGGGTTTGTAGTCTTGCTGACTTCAGGAGTGAAACCGCAGACCTTAGCAGTGAGTGTTACAGCTCTTAAAGGTGGTGCGTCTGGAGTTGTTTGTTCCCCTCTGTGGGTTCATGGTCTCACTGGCTTCAGGAGTGAAGCTGCAGACCTTCGCTGTGAGTGTTACAGCTCACAAAGGCAGTGCAGACCCAAAGAGTGAGCAGCAGCAAGATGTATTCCAAAGAACAAAAGAACAAAGCTTCCACAATGTGGAAGGGGACCCAAGCAGGTTGCCCTTGCTGGCTGGGGTGACCAGCTTTTATTTCCATATCTGGCCCCACCCACATCCTGCTGATTGGTTGATTTTACAGAGTACTGATTGGTCCATTTTTACAGGGTGCTGACTGGTGCATTTTTCAAACCTTTAGCTCCATTTTTACAGGGTGCTGACTGGTGCATTTTTCAAACCTTTAGCTAGACACAGAGCATGGATTGGTCCATTTTTACAGAGTGCTGATTGCGTGTTTATAAACCTTTAGCTAGACACAGAGTGCTGATTGGTGCATTTACACTCCTTTAGCTAGACAGAAAAGGTCTCCAAGTTCCCACCTGACCCAGAAGCCCAGGCAGCTTCACCTCTCAGCAGGATGGTCTCCATCTCCTGACTTCGTGATCTGCCCACTTTGGCCTCCCAAAGTGCTAGGATTACAGGCATGAGCCACCAATCCCAGACAAATTAACTTTATTTTTAAACCATGCATTCTTATTATGTTGCTGTTTCATGTAATTTTATTTTATTTTTTCTGGAAAGCTAAAAAAAAGTTCTTCTAATAACAAAGAAAATAATTTCCTTAAGTTTTTATTTAAATCATAGGAGAAATGGTAAACCAATTGAAATCAGAATTATAATATGCTTCTAAGCATTTATCATAGGAAAAAGGAATAAAAAGAGTTGTATTTAAAATAAACGTTTAACTTTCATTATAGAAAATATTACAGGACTTCCGGTCTTTAACCTGTGAAAAGCTTGGAAGTCATCATTCCCAATCCTATAACAAGAAAAAAGCTTAAAATGAAAATCTATTCACAGACATATCAGAGAATTTAACTCAGAGGGAAAATAACCATCCCAAATCTGTAGAAATGGGCAGATACAGGGAATCACAACCTGTATCTGATTAATTAGAGCAGAAAGACGCTGGTGTCATAAACCAGTAGAAACAGGTGAATTTTAATTGTGATTAATTGCTGGAGGCTGATTGTAGACTAGCAAGAGAGTGAGAAATTCCTGGGTGTTGCAGTCTTAGGGGACCACACACTTTACCTCCAGAAACATCAGATTCTTACCATAAAGTGTAAACAAACAAACAAACAAACAAACAAACAAACAAACAAACAAAAACTCCTAGCATCTCTGCTGAAGGAAAGTGAAAAAAAGTAACTATGTTAAAATAACCTCAGATAATTCTTCCTAAGAAAATCATACTCCCCAAGGCAGATTATTTTAATAAATATTTACCTCACCTAGAGGAAAAATAAATTTCACAGATCCAGTCCTACATAATCTATGTCTCACTAAGATGGGAAAAAAACCTAAGAAATGCACATGAAGGTTCCACACATGGGGACAAGTACACATTTAGCTAAAACAAAAAATAAACATGTCTCAACTCTTAGACAGATTAAAAAATCCTTACATTTAATGCTCATTTATGTCTGTTCTATTAACCCCTTTTTGTGTGTGTGTGTGTGGCAGATGTTCACTCTTGTTGCCCAGGTTGGAGTGCAACAGCATGATCTTGGCTCATTGCAATCTCAGCTCACTGCAGCCTCCACTTCCTGTGTTCAAGCAATTCTCCTGCCTAAGCCTCCTGGGTAGCTGGGATTACAGCATTTGCCACCTCACCCAGTCAATTTTGTATTTTTCATAGAGACAGGGTTTCACCAGGTTGGTCAGGCTGGCTTCAAACTCCTGACCACAGATGATCTGCCTGCCTTGGCTTCTCAAAGTATTGGGATTATAGGCATGAGCCACCGCACTCGGCCTATTACCCAATACTTTATCTCCAGCTTTCAACAAAAAATTACAAAGTAACGCTGAAAGGCCAGAAAAAAGACAAAGCAAGCATCAGAACCAGTCTCCAAGATGACACAGATTTGGAATCATCAGACAAGGTATTTCAAATAACCAATACGGTAAGGTCTGTAACGCTAAAAGAAGAAAACATGCAAAAACAGGTGGGTATGGGAAGCACAGATACTGAAACTCCAAGAACCAGTAGCAAATGCTAAAGTATAAAACGTTGTAACAAAAAGGAAAAATGCCTTTTATGAACTCATGAATAGATAGGATTTGACTGAGAAAAGAATCAGTGAGCTTGAAGGTGAAACTGCCTTTGTGAAAATTATAACAGTGAGAAAATTATGACAATAAAAGAGGAACCTGAAGATATGGAATACCACTATTGTAGATTGGCCTTTCAAATTATTTCTTCGGGTTTTTTGCTTGCCGGACACCCATGGCTCCACCTGGACCCAATAGATCCACCTGGAGCAGCCTACGCCCATGGACTGGTACTGCGGTCCCATCGAGAAGTGATTCAGTGGGCAGGAGGACCATTTTCAACCCCAATGATTACACCACCAACCAATCAGCAGCAAGCCTAGCAACCACCACTCTTTCCCCAAACTGTCTTTGAAAATCCCTACCTAGGGCCTTAGATGAGATTGACATGAGTACTAACTGTCTCCCATGTGGCATGGCCAGCCTCATTGTTAAATTATTTTTGGTCTTTATTTGTGTAGCAGGCAGAAAGAACTCCTCAGACAATTACGAAAGTATGTTAAAGTAAATTTCCCAAATTAAAATGTAAAAAAAAAAAAAAAAAAAAAAAGACACAATAAAGAACAGAATATTCAAAAAATATGGGACAATTTCAAAAATTATATCAACTTCTTTCCTATTCCTCATGAAAGGAGCTTGGAGTCTCCATCCTAAAAAGTAAAATGCTGAACAGACTGAAATGTCAGCAACTCTTGGATTCATCAGCTATAACTGATGAATTGCTGGAGGTTTGGTGTGGATGAATCGGAGACTTAAAAATGCTAAAGGGCCTAGTTATATGGGATGCCCACTGCCTTGTGAGTTTTACTTCCAGGAATCAGACCAGTTTCTCATGGGAAATATCAGAGAACAATCCTCTTGTGCTTCTGGGAGGGGCAGGGGACAAGGAAGACCAGTTGTGAAATACCAGGAGACTCTGTTTTTCTGAACAAGACGTGCCCCCAGGAGAAACTATTTAACCATAGCCTACCCTGCTATGGTTTTATCAGAGCCTAACTGGGCTGAGGGGAGGGAAACACTTAACTCTAGGCACCTCTAGACATCCAAATAAGAGAGGAGAAATACTCAACAGCAGCCCACTCTAGCCATCCTGTCTAACCTAAAGGAGGTGGTGAGGACAGAATTGAAAAGATCCAGGGGAGTTCACAGTCCAGAGGCATAAGCTAACTACAAATTGAGACCTAATTATGGAACTGTAGCATGCTTTCTTTCTGTCACATTTTACCACCACATTACTAAAAGACTATTAACAGCAGCTCCTTTTACCTAGTACATCATGGCTGGCCATTTCTAGCAGGAAAAAAATGCAAGAAATACTAAAAGGCTAAAAACACAATTTAGTGTGAGAGACAGCAGGTATCAGAACCAGACATGGCAGGAATGTTGAAATGATCAGACTGGGAATTTAAAACAACAATGATTGATATGCTAAGGGCTATAATGGATAAAGCAGACAGCATGCAAGGACAGATGGGCAGTGGAGGCAAAAAAGGTTGAAATCTTAAGAACCAAAAAAAAAAAAAAGATAAGAAAACGAATAAAAATGAAGAATGCCTCTGGTGGGATTATTAGACTGGGCATAGCTGAGGAATCTCTGAGGTTGAGATATAGCAATAGAAACACCCAAAACTAAAAAGTAAAAAGAACAAAGACTTGAAAATTAGAACTACGGGACAACAATGAAAGCTGCAATGTACAGAGTGAAAATATCATAAGGAGAAGAAAAACATAAAGAAGCAAAGTAACATTTGAAACAATAATGACAGAAGTTTTCCACTTTAATATCTGCCACCAAACCAACATCAAGGAAGCTCAGAAAATGTCAAACAGGACAAATGCCAAAAATATACACTTAGGCATATTAATTTGAAATTATAGAAAATCAAAGACAAAGAAAAAATTCTGAAAGAAGCCAGAGGGGAAAAAAACACCTTTCCTATAGGGTAACAAAGGATAATTATAACCAACTTCACCACAGAAACCATGCAAGCAAGAAAAGATAGAATAAAATATTTAAAGTGTTGAAAGAGAAAAACACACCAGTAGGAAATTCTGTATTGTGTGAAATTATTCTTCAAACGTAAAGGAGAAATAAAGACTTTCTCAGGCAAACGAAAGTTTAGAATATTTGTTGCCAGTGGACTTGCCTTGAAAATATGATAAAAAATCTTTAGAGAACAGAGACGGTTTATGTAAAGAAAGGACAAACATCAAAGAAGGAATAAAAAGCAAATTAAAACTTTTATTTTTCTTATTCTGAATTCATAACGTATACATATATACACACATACATATATACTCACATAGATATCAATAAGTATAAATATATACACAAGTATATATACACATAAATATGTATTTCTATGTATAAATTTGTATTTACATATATGCACACGCACTTATGCATTCTTACATACAATAGAAATGAGTGACAGCAATGATGCAAGGGATGGGAGCTAGAAATTAGGATTGCTTTGTTATTACGATGTACTTACAGTACCCATAAAATGGCATAGTGTTATTTGAAAGTAGATTTGGATTTGTTATAAGTGTATATTGCAAACCTTAGGGCAACCTTAAAAAATATAAAATGAAGTATAATTGATATTCTAAAAGTAGAAAAAGAAATCATATAAAAAGTACCAACTGAATATTAAAGATTGTGAGCCCAGCTGTGGCTCAGGTGTGTCCAGCTGTAGCTTGAACCACTGCTATAGAGGGTGCAAGGGGTGGGCCTTGGTGGTGTCCACTTGGTGCTAACTATGTAGGTGTTTAGAATGAGAGCTGTTAGAGCATGGTGTCCTCCAATTACATTTCAAAGGATGCCTCATAGATCCTTGGGAGCCATGAAGCAATCTGCCACAAAGACAGAGCCACCACAGAAAGCCCCAACTAGGGCAATGCTTACTGGACTGTGGAGGCAGTGCCAAACCCCTGAGACTTCAGAATGTAGAGCCGCCAGTATCTAGCACCAACCTGGAAAAATCAATCACGTAACTTCAATGTGTAAATGCTGAAATGTGGGCTTATACCCAGCAAAGCCACTGAGGCAGGGCTACCTGAGGTCTTGGGGACCCAACCCCTTCCCCAGTGTGTTTGGAAGGTGGGAAACGTAGTGAAAGAACAATATCCTAAATACATAGGATTTAATATTTTTCAGTCTGTTATGTTATGGACTTACTTGGAATCTGTTACTTCTTTCTTCGGTTTATTGCCTTTTTTTTTTTTATGGCAATGTCTATCCTATTCCTGTCCCACCATTGTATTTTGGAAAAATGTAACTTGTTTGATATCACAGGCTTACAGCTGAAAACAAATTTCTCTCTGTATGAATGGTGCCTTCAGTCTCTCTGATATCTGATTTAAATGACACTTTGAATTTAGACTTTTAAGTTGATGCTTCAATGAGTTAAGATTTTTGGATGTCACTCAAATAAAAGTAGTATGTTTTGTATGTGAGAAGGATGTGAATGTTTTTTGGAGAGGTTAGTGGTAAATTGATAAAAATTCATGTGTTGAAACTTATGGCCTATATGATAATATTAATGGTTGGGATCTTTAAGTAGTGCTTAGGGTCAAGAGGACTTCTCCCTCATGAATGGAATTAGGCTGCCTTATAAAAGGGCTTAAAAGAGGAAGTTCATTCCCTTTTGCCTTTCTGCCTTCTCCCTTTCCTCTTGTCTGGAGAATGTAGCATTCAAGAAAAGATCTTGGAAGTTGAGACCAGGTCCTCACCAGATACTGAACCTGCCAGCACCTTGACCTTGGACTTCCCAGCCTCCAAAACTGTGAGAAATACATTTTTATTGTTTATACATTTCTCATTCTCAGCTATTTTGTTATAGAATTACAATCTAAGACAGCAGTAGTATGATTCCTGTACGTTCTTCCTTATCAGCAACATTTCATGATGAAAAATGGGATATCGGGGCCGGGGCACAGTGGTTCATGACTGTAATCCCAGCACTTTGGGAGGCTGAAGTGGGCAGATCATCTGAGATCAGCCTGGCCGATATGGTGAAACCTTGTCTCTACTAAAAATACAAAAATTAGCCAGGCTCTGTGGCGGGCATCTGTAATCCCAGCTGCTCAGGAGGCTGAGGCAGGAGAGTTGCTTGAATACAGGAGGCAGAGGTTGCAGTGAGCCTATATCCTGCCACTGCACTCTAGCCTGGGTGACAGAGCAAGATTCTAAAAAAAAAAAAAAAGGATATCAGATATTTTCTCAAGTTTAGTCTCTTGGTAATGGCTAGTCCAACACCTGGTAGTTCAATTCAATTCTTTCCAGTTTGGCTGAACTCATAATACTAATAGTAATGTATCAGGCAATTATAAAACATGGATAAATAAAAAGGATGACAGAAATGCTATAAGAGACAGGTAGGAGGGATTGGAAATACTCTAAGGTACCACCCTACTTGCGAAGTGGTAAAGCAAGTGCAATTGGAAAGCAGACTAAGATGAGTTGTAACGCGTATTGCAAATTGTAAGGCAATTACAAAACATTTTAAGAAGTAAAATTCATATGCTAAAACAGGAGTTAAAACTGAATTATAGGCCAGGCATGGTGGCTAACGCCTGTAATCCCAGCACTTTGGGAGGCCGAGGTGGGTGAATCATGAGGTCAGGAGATCGAGACCATCTTGGCTAACACAGTGAAACCCCATCGCTACTAAAAATACAAAAAATTAGCCGAGCGTAGTGGCAGGTGCCTGTAGTCCCAACTACTTGGGAGGTTGAGGCAGGAGAATGATGTGAACCCAGGAGGCGGAGCTTGCAGTGAGCCAAGATCATGCCACTGCACTCCAGCCTGGGCGACAGAGTGAAACTCGGTCTCAAAAAAAAAAAAAAAAAAAAAAAAAACTGAATTATACAAAATGCTTAATTAATGCCAGAAAAAGTAGAAGGAGATGGGGAAAAAAAATTAAAAAAAAAAAAATAAACAAATAAAGGGCAAGTCCATTATATAGTAAATAGTTCTAAATAAATAGATCTCAGTCAATTATTGCAACAATTATTATTATTATTATCTTTATTATTATTATTATTATTTTTTTTTTTTGAGACAGAGTCTTGCTCTGTCGCCCAGGCTGGAGTGCAGTGGTGCCATCTCGGCGCACTGCAAGCTCCTCCGCCTGGGTTAACGCCATTCTCCTGCCTCAGCCTCTTGAGTATCTGGGACTACAGGCACCCGCCACCGCGCCTGGCTAATTTTTTTGTATTTTTAGTAGAGACGGGGTTTCACCGTGGTATAGATTTCCTGACCTCGTGATCCGCCTGCCTCCGCCTCCCAAATTGCTGGGATTACAGGCGTGAGCCACCGCGCCCGGCTGCAACAATAATTTTTAATGTTAATTACCTACATAGCCTAATTAAAAGGCTGTGTGGATAAAATAATAAAATAAGTCAACTATACGTTTTCTGTTTTTCTAATTATTATTCATTTATTTATTTTTGAGATGGAATCTCACTGCAATACTCAGGCTGGAGTGCAATGGTGAAATCTTGGCTCACTACAACCTCTGCTTCCTGGGTTCAACTGATTCTCTTGCCTCAGACTCCTGAGAAGCTGAGATTACAGGCATGCACCACCATACCTGACTAATTTTTGTATTTTTAGTAGAGACAGGGTTTCACCATATTGGGCAGGCTGGTCTCGGGCTCCTGACTTTAGGTGATCTGCCTGCCTTGGCCTCCCAAAGTGCTAGGATTACAGACATGAGCCACCAAGCCTGGCTGTCAACTATATGTTTTATATAGGAAAGCCACTTTAATATAAATATATTTATAAAGTAAAAGTAAAGAGATGAATGAAAATATGCCATGCTAACACTCATTAAATCAAAGCTGTAATATCTATATTAATTTGAGAGAAACAAAGTTCAGACCAAGGAAGATTACTAGGGATAGAGAGATATTACGTAAAGATAAAGGCATTAATTCTCAAAAAGAACCTAATGATTAACAAATATGCATCAAACAATAAAGCATCAAAAATCATTAAAAAATTCAGGTGTTAGAGGCTCACATTTTTAATCCCAACATTTTGGGAGGCCAAGGAGGGTAGATGACTTGAGGTCAGGAGATTGAGACCAGCCTGATCAACATGGTGAAACCCCATCTCTACTAGAAGTACAAAAATTAGCTGAGTGTTGTGGTGGCTGCCTATAGTAGCAGCTACTCAGGAGGCTGAGGCAGGAGAATTGCTTGAACCCAGGAGGCAGAGGTTGAAGTGAGCTGATATCATGCCACAGCAGCCCAGCCTGGGTGATAGAGTGAAACTCTGGCTCAAACATAAATACGTGAACAAATAAATTGTTTAAAAATAGTAAAACTGCATGAATAGACACATTCACTAGTATAATTAAAGACTTCAGCACTCCTTTATCAGTAATTGTCAGATACAGTAGGCAGAAAATCAGTAAGAACACAGTTGAACTGAATAACACCATTAATAATCTGAATCTAATTTATATTTATAGAATACTTTATCCAACAAGATAAGAATACAAATTCCTCTCAACCTCATATATAACACTCACCAATATTGACCATATTCTGGAAGAAAAAATATATCTTATCAAATGTAATATAATAAATTTATGCAAAGCATACACTTAGAACACAATGGGATTATAGTATAAATCAATAATAGGAAAAGAGTCACAAAATTCAAGTATTTGAAACATAAATAATAAATTGCAAAGAAAATGTGTAATGAAAAAAGTATCAAAAAAATATAAAAGTTGTTTGAACTAAATGAAAATTAGGCTACAACTGATCAAAGTTTCAAGGAAAATTAATAGTTTTAAATCCATATTTTAGAAAAAAGAATGTTATATTTACTATTAATTAAATATGTTTCTGCCCAGGAAACTAAAAAAGGAGTGGGAGCAGAAATCAATAAAATTGAAAGCTAATATAGTTTGGGTGTGTCCCTACACAAATCTCATCATGGATTATAGTTCCCATAACTCCCACATGTCAAGGGAGGGAGCTGGTGGGAGGTAATTGAACCATGGAGGTGGTTTCTCCCATGCTGCTCTTATGACAGTAAGTGAGTTATGATGAAATCTGATGATTTGATAAGTGTCTGGCATTTTCCCTGCTGGCATTCATTATCTCTCTTGCTGGCCTGTGAAGAAGTGCTTTCTGCCATGATTGTAAGTTACCTGAGGCTTCCCCAGCCATGCAAAACTGTGAGTCAATTAAACCTATGCTTTTTAAAATTACCCAGTCTCAGATATTTATTTATAACAGCATGAGAATGGACTAATACAGTAAATTAGTACCTAGGAGTGAGGCACTGTTATAAGTAAGGCACTGTTATAAGGATACATGAAAATGTGGAAGTGACTATGGAACTGGATAGCAGAGGCTGGAACAGTTTGTAAGGCTCAGAAGAAGACAGGGAAAGATGTGGGAAAAGGCTCAGAAGAAGACACGGAAGAAATATGGGAAAGTTTGGAACCTCCTAGATACTTAGAGGGGACAGAAGACAGGAAAATTTGGGGTATCTGGAACTCCCTAGGGACTTGCTGAATGGCGTGACCAAAATGCTCATAGTGATATGCACAATGAGGTACACGCTGAGGTTGTCTCAGATGGAGATGGGGAACTTGTTGGAAACTGGAGTAAAGGTCACTCTTGTTATGTAAAGAGACTGGTGGCATTTTGTCCCTGCCCTAGAGATCTGTGGAACATTGAACTTGAGAGAGATGATTTAGGATATCTAGCAGAAGTAATTTCTAAGTGGTAAAACATTCAAGAAGAGGCAGAGCATAAAAATTTTGAAAATTTGCAGCCTGACAATGTAACAGAAAAGAAAACCAATTTTCTGAGGAGAAATTCAAGCTACTCCAGAAATCTGCATATGTAATAAGGAGGCAAATGCTAATCACCAAGACAATAGGGAAATGTCTGTAGGGCCTGTCAGAGATCTTCATGACAGCCCCTCTCATCACAGGCCTGGAGTCCTAGAAGGAAAAAAGTATATCCCGGACCAAGTCCTGGCCTCCCTGCTGTGAGCAGCTTGGACTTGGTGCCCTGCATCCCAGCTGCTCCAGCCATGGCTAAAAGGGGCCAAGGTACAGTTCAGGTCTGCTTCAGAGTGTACAAGCCACAAGTCTGGGAAGTTTCCACATGATGGTGGGCCTGCAGGTACACAGAAGAGAAGAACCGAGGTTTAGGAACTTCTGCCTAGATTTGAGAGGATGTATGGGAACATCTGGATGTCCAGGCAGAAGTTTGCTGCAGGGTTGGAGCCCACATAGAGAACCTCTGCTAGGCCAGTGCAGAAGGGAAATGTAGGGTTGGAGCCCCCACACAGACTTTCCACTGGGGTATGGCCTAGTGGAGTTGTAAGAAGAGGGCAACCATCCTCCAGCCCTCAGAATGGTAGATCCACTGACAGCTTGCATCATGCACCTGGAAAAGCCACAGACACTCAATTACAGCTGTGAAAACAGCAGTGTGGGGGGCTGTGCCCTGCAAAGCCATGGGGACAGAGCTGTCCCAGGTCCTGGGAGTCCACCACTTGCAGTCATGTGCCCTGGATGTGAGACGTGTAGTCAGAGATCATTTTGGAACTTTAACGTTTAATGACTGCCCTATTAGATTTCGGACCTGCACGGGGCCTGTGGACACTTTGTTTTGCCCAATTTCTTCCATTTGGAGTAGTTGTAATTGTCATATGCCTGTACCCCTGTTGTATCTAGAAAATAACTAAGTTGCTTTTGATTTCACAGGCTTATAAGTGGAAGGGTCTTGCCTTATCTCAGATGCGACCTTGAACTTGGGCTTTTGGGTTAAAGCTGGAATTAGTTGACACCTTGAGGGACTGTTGGGAAGGCAATATTGTGTTTTGAAATGTGAGGACATAAGAATTAGAAGGGGCCAGGGGTGAAATAATATGATTTGTCTGTGTCCTCACCTAAATCTCATCTTTCATTGTAATTTCTATAATACCCATTTGTCATGGGATCTGATGGGAGGTAATTGAGTCATGAAAGTGGTTTCCCTGCTGTTCTCATGATAATGAGTGAATGCTCATGAGATCTAATGGTTTTTCAAGCATGTAGCATTTCCCCTGCTGGCACTGTTTCTCTCTCTTGCTGCCCTATAAGGAGGTCACTTCCACCTTGATTGTAAGTTACCTGAGGCCTCCCTGGTGATGCAGAACTGCGAGCCAATTAAACCTCTATCCTTTATAAATTATCCAGTCTCAGGTATTTCTTCATAGCAGCATGAGAATGGACTAATACAAAAGCAGTAAAGCAATAGAAAAAGATAAACAAACAAACAAACAAAAAAAACCTAAGTGTTGGTTCTTTGAAAAGATCAAAATTGACCAATCTCTGGCCAAGCTAATCAAGAAAAAATGAGAAAACAAAAATTATAAATATTACAAATGAAAAACCATTATCACTACTAATCTCATAAACATCAAAAGATAATAAAAATGCCATGAACATTTCTATGTCTATATTATGTAACTTAGATAACAACTGACCATTTCTTTTAAAGAAACCAACTACTAAAACTCATGCAAGTAAAATAATGTGAAGAGTCCAACGTCTATTTAAGATTGACTCAATGATTAAATTAATAAGCTTTTCTCAAAAAAAAAAAAAAAAAAAAAAAAAGCTAGGCCCAAAGGATTTCATTGATGAATTTCATCAAACATTTAAGGAAGAAATAATACTTATGCTGTTTAAATCTCTTTTCTAAAACAGAAGCAGAGGAAACATTTCCTAGTTCAATCTATATTGACAGCAATGCCCGAAAAACAAAACCAGGTAAAGATACTACAAGAATGGAAAAGTACAAACTAATATCTCTACAAACATAGATGCAAAAATTTCCAACAAGGTATTAGTAAATACAATCTCACAATAAATTTAAAAATTGTATACCATGAACAAACAGTATTGATTCCAGATATTCAGACAGATTTGGCATTCAAACATCTAGTGATATCATTTTCTCCACATCAACAGGCTAAAGGAAAAAAATCATATATCCATGTCAGTTGATGAAGACAAAGCCTTTAACAAAACCCCACAGCCATTCATGACCTTATGTACTTTTCAAAACTCACTGAAATTTTCAACATAAATGGTCAAACTTGATGTATACAAATTTATTCCATATATATATATATATATATATATGAATATGAATTTGATGGATCCCAGAAAGGAATACACACTGTGATGTGAGAATCTAATTGTATTCTCATACAGTTATGAGAATGGAGTGGAAGGAAAAGTTGTTGACCTAAATACTTTTGGAAATGAGGTCAGTCTGTAAGACTAAGGGCGAAAGGAGCTGAGCAATGTAATCTACTTGGAAAAGTTGTTTTCCAAGAGATACAGGGAGGTGAATTAATAATTCTGTGACAGCTGTACATATACACTGGAATTGAACAATCAATAATTGAACAGTGGATTGTGGACGCCATATTTCTTACTGTTGGAGAATAGAAACAGATAAACAAGGGGAACAGGATAGAATTAACCATGTGGTAATTGACTAGATTTGGCAAGGTCAGTATCAAGTAATGTTTCAGCTTAGTTCAACATAAATGTTTACATATAGAAATAATAGTACATAAGTGTATACACACTTTAGTATGTACACATATTTTCTTCCTTTGTCAGATGAGAGTGTCTGGAAGAAACAACATCCCAGTAGCAATGATTAAAACCTGGCACCCAGGTCTTTGTTTCTAAAACCATTCTCCAACAAAAAAGGTTAGAACTCTTTGGAGAAAAGGTTAATTCTAGGGCTGGGCCCAAAACTATACAAAATAAATCTCAAGTATGTTGTAGTGCCAGAAAGTAAGGAAATGATGAAAAAACAATTTGTGAGGGGTTGTCAAAGGAGCACTGGAGTCAACTGAAAATGTTTCCAGTGACCAAAGAGAGAAAAATTTAAGCAAAGTGAAAGAGAAAAAAAGAAAGAAGAAAGAAGGGAAACAAGGAAGAAGTGAGGGAAGGAAGAGAGGAAGGGAGGGAAGAAGAAAGCAAGAGAGATTTATATTATTATAACCCAAAGTACAAAACAAATATCCATCAGTTCATACCAATATAAATAAATGATTTAGTAAATTTAAAAATGGGGAGAAGAAACAAATTTTCCATGTTAATGATTTAGATAAAGTATGTTCACTCATCCATAAATGAGGAGAAATATAACTGCTCTCTCTTTAAGTGTGAGCTATAGTGATTTTCTTACAAAGATTGCAACATGGAAAAACAAAATAACTTTCCTCAAGCTTTATAACTAAAATAAACTTTACCTTGAAAAACCTGAAAAGCACAACTTTACCCAGGTATTAAAGTCAATGTCAGTAGTCATAAATCATATTAACAATATGTGCTCTTGATGTGATGTGTTAAAATGGCTTTTTTACCTCAGTGATCTTGTTCCCCAAAACCTATAACCTCAGACTAATTATGATAAACTTCAGAAAAATTCCAATATAAAGGCAACCTATAAAACACTGAAATAGTAAAACTTAGAATTGCCAAGGGCAACAAAACCAACACAACTTTTGAGAAATGTCACAGCCAAGAAGAGCCTAACTAGACATGACAATTAAATGTAATTCCTTCTTTGGATGGAATTCTTGTATAGAAAAGGACATTAGGTAAAAGCTAAAGAAATCTGAAGAAAAATATGGACTTTAATTAATAATAATGCTTCAATGTGAGTTTATTACATGTAAAAATGCACCATAGTAATATATTGTGGTAACAATAGGAAAACTGAATGTGATTTATATAGGATCCCTCTGTACTATCTTCTAAAATTTTCTTTATGTTTAAAACTAAAAAATGAAGTATATTAAAAATGAAATTGTATGTAATAAGAATTTGCCCATTTATTCTTCTAAAATTGAAGATAGGTTAACTTATTTCATAAGGTAACACAAAGAGTTAAGTATTAAGAAGTATATTAATGTAATAAACACATAGGGCTATTGCCATAATTATTATTATGTCTGCTGATTTATCTTTCACACAATTAGTTTCAAATTAGACCATCCTCTATTTCACAATCATTTCAGTAACATAATCCATATAGGTCACATAGGTGCAAAACATAATATAGAATGTCATGGAAATAACATTCAATCTGCAGTGACACAGATATGACCTAAATTCTAACTCTTTATTAGTTGTCACATCATTTAGTAGCATCATTTAGTGTATCCAGGCCCTTGTTTTGTAAAATATTTCCATGTCCTATTGTCCCTATTAGATATTAAATGCAATCAGAAAACTTGCGTTAAATAATATCTGAATTTTGTAATGTGAAAGAAAAATAGAGTCTCAAAACCTCAAACTCACTATACCAAAGGGAAAGTTAAGTTTGGGAACTGAATCATGGCCAAACTGCCTTACTTTTGTTTCCAAACAGATAGCTGTAATTTCACATCCTTACTTTATCTTGTATAAAATATATTATTTACTGAACACAAAATGAATGCATAATTTGCTTTCCCTTCTACTCCTTTTCACAGGTAAAATACAGATTCTCTGAATGGTAATCAAAGCCTCACAAGACTGTAACCATTTGCCTTATTGCCTACCCCCATACATTTTCCCTTCCCATCCTGCCTGTTGTTTTTCTTTTCAGTATTGAAGTTTCCAAAACCCTATTTGGAAAAATCACAGTCCATAGATTTTACTGTAACTTGTATTTCTTTTTCCCAGTCATGTCCTCAACCTTGGCAAAATAATTGAGATCTGCTTCAGTCATTTTTTTGATTTATGTACAAATGTAAACCAAAATTTTACATTTGTATTAAATAGATACATAATACGAATTTTTATTTTCAATTCATTTTCCATTCGTCCTGAGAATGCTCACTGGCAGCACCTGCAGCTGCAGCATTTACTCCAAGATAAGTTTGCCATGAACTATCTCGCTTTTATTCTTATTTTTGCATTGGTCTATTATATCAACTTTGGAAACAGAAGTCATCATTCTATTTATAGAATTATGTTTTTAATAGTGGTATTTTCATTTACAAAATATAATAATTCTCAATTTCTGAAAATGCTAAATCCTAAAAAACATAGCATTCCTATGTGTGGTGTTAACATTGCTCTCCAATAGTAGTTGACTGAAGATAAATTTGATTAATTTGATTTTCCAAAATAGAAGATTCTGATGATTCAGACAACTCTGATGTTACTTCTGTTTAGACATAACTGCAAGAACAGTTTGTATATTTTATTTTCACATTGAAAGTCAGACAGATTTGCTTCAGTCTCACAGAGCATATTTATGTAAAATTAAATGAGCACTGGCAGTGAGCTGCATTTTTTTTCTAAATGGGAAAGAGGTTAAAATAATGTTTAAGTTATTTTTATTATATATTGAATTCACAATGACATGAAAATATGGTAAATATTTTCATTTAGATGTATAATAATGCTATTGTATTAGTGAAAGGAAAACATAATATATAACTTATTAAAGTTACAGAGGAAATAATAGAGCATTAGAATTATTTTACAGATAATATGATGTTAAAATTATATTTTATAAAGCAAAATCAGTCAAATAGATTATATTTGGATCTTTTCTACACAGGTCCATTGCTTTTCTTCTTAAAATGACTGGCTAATAGATGAATGACTCCATCAAATTACTAGTTATATTAATTTGCCAGAGAATTGTCTGATTGCTTAATTCAAATGCCAATTGCTTTTATGTTATAGTAATCTCATACAACATATAATAATATTATATTATATTAAGATACATGTATATGTAATCTTAATATATTAAGACATCTAAGTTTATTTTATGCATCAAAGACAGACAGAACCTGTATACTTTTCTGGACTTTAAATACAGATTTCTAATATTAAATAACTAACAAAATAATTAAACTTATTAATAAGGAGACACATACACAAGAAAGATGCTAAGAAATCTACTCTGAACAATATTAACATCAGATAATGTTAAATTCAATGTTTTGAAAATATTTATAAGCGATTAAAATTATATCAATAAAATATATAATTCACCACAAAACAAGTCAACAAGCATTTATCAACCTAGAAACTTAGCTCTGCAAATACAGAACATCATTTTAGAGTAACAAAACTAACATTTATTATCATATACTTTTATTAATC
Organism: Piliocolobus tephrosceles; assembly: GCF_002776525.5. Taxonomy (NCBI): domain Eukaryota; kingdom Metazoa; phylum Chordata; class Mammalia; order Primates; family Cercopithecidae; genus Piliocolobus; species Piliocolobus tephrosceles. Next base: position 125,277,974 of record NC_045436.1, read on the forward strand.
CTTAATAATTTATATTATAAATTTATTTTCTATATACATCTGTATTTATATGTGCAAGCACTAGATACAGATGTGAATACAGATTTCTTCATATAGATAAGCTCTTCATTAATAGAAATTCCCTTCTCTAGTGTTCAGAACAACTGTATCACATCAGTACTATTATCATTTTATATATGGAAAGTGAGAAACGCAGAGGTAACTTTCATAGAATTTTTAAGAAGGAATGTGGAGTAGCCAGAGTACAGAGGCTTTGAAATTAACCACTACTTTAATGTGTTTGAAAAAAGTAATAAAGTCTAAGAAATCTTTCAGAAACTAATAGATCAAGACTAAAACAAATAAGTCTTTTGGGAATTTGTACACCAAAATTAATTAATTTCATTCAGCAAGAGAGAATGACAATTTGTACCCAAGAAACAAATTGCATATGTTTTTCTAAATACAGGGAAAACAATTTTAGATGCTTATGGGTTGGGCGTTAATGAAAGTTTCAAGGAATTTCATAATGTAGAAATCATTCAGATCATGGCCTCAGTGAGGAGGTACTGTTCATGTTACGGGAAGAAAGGAGTTATTCACTCAAGAGCTGTAAGTCCCTGCTATTATGCACCAGCTGGAATCAGCAAGACACGCCTGGGGCTTTCAAAGGAAAGAGCTGATAAGGTGTCAGAATATAAGACAGAAGACCATACACCAGAGCTTTCTTAAAAAAAATAAAAATAAAAATCTAGAAGACACTCTCAAAAATCAGTATTTAATAACCTGGCAAGCTCATCTTCTGTCAATTCTAATATGCTACTAGAACACTTCTTCAGAACTTAAGAAAAAAATACAAATTACTTGGAGATTCTGGAAGTTCCTTACCAGAGAACAAACAATTTAAAAAGTTCAGGGAGATTGGCATGTTAAGTGGTAAAACTAAAAAATTCACCAGCTGACTATGTTTCTAAGGAGAGCAGAGATCACACTCACTTCACTACAATGATAGGAATATGGTAATGAAGAGAGCAAAAGAATTCTTGAAAATCTTGTCCTCCCTGAACCAGTATTGATTATAGGGGAAACTGCTATGAAACTTGGCTCCTGTACTGGAGAAAATAGGATTTGTAGAGTCCTGGTGGTCTCATGTGATATGGGGGTTTGTGTCAGTGCTTAATAGACTATGTTCTCTTGAAATGAGATATTAATAGATAGGATGGGATTAAGTATGTTTCTTAACTTTCATAACCAAAATATTAAGCGTGATTAGACAGAAGCAATGTCAATTGTAGCAGTGAAAAAATAAAATGTAGCTTAGTTTCCAGACAAAGGCAATTTCTCCAAGACTATAGCTATTGAGATTTTAAAAATTAAAAAGAAATATTTCCCTTACTTCCAGGAAAAGATTGATAACTTTATAGCTTTATAGCCAGTGAATATTAAAAATGGTTTTAACAAGTGCCAGGATGGGTTATAAACTGGTGTGATCAATGACAACTTGCTTCTGCAAGCATACTAGCCAATTAGTACAGCCTCACACTGAACACTAGCCAGAGTGCAGACACTCCAGGGACCACACTTTCTAGACTGAATGTCAACCTGCACTTGCTTTAAACCAATATTAAACATACTTTTCTCGACAACATAAATTATGAGTTTTTTACTGATTTCAACCACTGTGATATTCATAACCATCAAAATCCAAAATAATTTTCCCCAAAACCTTATGCAAGATCAGTTCATTTTTCTTTTTTTTGTTTGTTTGTTTGTTTTTAAATGTGGGTTTTATTATTATTCAGATGTGAAAAGGCCAACAGTTCAAGAGACAGTTGTCATTGAAAAGATATTCATACAGCCAACAGACACATGAAAAAATGCTCATCATCACTCGCCATCAGAGAAATGCAAATCAAAACTATAATGAGATACCATCTCACACCAGTTAGAATGGCAATCATTAAAAAATCAGGAAACAACAGGTGCTGGAGAGGATGTGGAGAAAGAGGAATACTTTTACACTGTTGGTGGGACTGTAAACTAATTCAACCTTGTGGAAAAGAGTGTGGTGATTCCTCAAGGATCTAGAAACTAGAAATACCATTTGACCCAGCCATCCCGTTACTGGGTATATACCCAAAGGATTATAAGTCATGCTGCTATAAAGACACATGCACACGTATGTTTATTGCTGCACTGCTCACAATAGCAAAGACTTGGAATCAACCCAAATGTCCATCAGTGACAGACTGGATTAAGAAAATGTGGCACATATACACCATGGAATGCAGCCATAAAAAAGGATGAGTTTGTGTCCTTTGTAGGGACATGGATACAGCTGGAAACCATCATTCTCAGCAAACTATTGCAAGAACAGAAAACCAAATACCGCATGTTCTCACTCATAGGTGGGAATTGAAAAATGAGATCACTTGGACACAGTTTATTTTTCTTAATGAATTCACGTCTTACCAACTCTTTTGTATTGAAGTAAGCAGCCAACCCATCCTCATGATTTTATGTATTGAGAGACGTTCTCATTCTTTGACAATTTTGGCTATTCCATCAAAATTATATTAAATAAACTTGCTTGGTATCATTTGATGGTAAGTTCAGGTAAACAGAAAGTAGACATATTAACAGCACCCTGTATTCAAATTTCTTTTGTCTTTCCAGTTTGCTGCCAAGTAACTTCATCTCAGACATAATCTAAACTCTGGTTTGATTTGTAGAGTTCATGGTATTTAATTTATTTTGTTATGCTGGAAACTATTACTAACTAACATATTTTAAAAATTGCTTTTTGTTGAAATGGTCTGACTTTTCCTTTGGTGATATATCATGGTTAAATAATTAGATCTGGGTCTTTATACAAAGTTATTAGAACTTTGTATTTGTTAGTATAATGTTTGGTAAGTATTTCTATATTAATCTGATTAGTCAAAGATTGTTGGTCCAAATCTTGCTTTTGCATGACTATTTGTACAGTCTTCCTGTGCTTTAGTCTTGCCTTAAATTTTTGTTGTCTTGAATTTTGTTTTTCTCGAGTGCTTTTATTCTATAGAGAACAGATACAGGCCTGAAATCATAATATCTGTAATTCAAGCTGGCCCTGAAGACTAATACTTTAAAGGTACACTAGACTAGCAAACAATTCATGCGAAGGTGATGAGTAAAGTTTGGCTTTGAGTCCCTTACGTACTATCATAAAGACATTCTTATTTAACAGATTTTGAAAGAATATGGCTTTATTTAATCCATCTTTCAGAATCAACAATATTTAGGTCAACTGTCATATTGCTCTTTTTGAGATTCCCCTTGTTGAGGGAATCTGAAATAATCTTCACAGGCATCAATTTTGACAGACACTGTGTCCTCTTTCCTTTTCATTAAATGTTTTTTCTATGTCAAATCTGCAATTCACTCCTACCAGAGATCTTTATTTTTAGACAAATTTTTAATAAAATAAAATTCTTGCACTTATCTTGGAAAATATCAAAGTTACATTTTATTTGTATATCAATGATCCTCTGGGAAAAGGTTGATAAGTCAAAATTAACATATTTTTAAAAGATTTTAAGAATCTGGAAAAACCATTTAAAAAAATTAGTAGTGTCTAAGACTCTCACTAATCTGAATTGTTGGAATGATAAGCATATACATTTTTGTCTAATTCATGATTTTAGGTTGAAACATTCAGTTTTTCTTTATTAAATGTGTTTTTATCTGTAGGAACTTTCATAGATGTTGTTTATCAAGTTGAGGAAGGTTCTGTTTCTAGTTTTCTGAGAGTGTTTATCATGAATGGATGCTGGATTTTATCATTTTTTTCTGCTTCATTTGATGTGATCATATCATTTTTTATTCTTTACACCAGATATGTTGGTTGACTAACTTTTAAATGTTGAATCAACCTCATATACTTGCCACTTGATAACAGATCATAGCTCTTTTTATAAGTGGTTGGATCTGTTTGCTAATATTTTGTTGAAAAATTTTACCGTAAATTTATGAGAAATCCTGATCAGTTTTCTTTCTTTTCTTGTACTAAGCTTGATTTTGATATTAATGTATTACTTACTATTCTCATAAAATAAATCGAGAATCTATTTTCTGGAAGATAAAGCATAATGTTTTAAAATATTTACTAGAATTTTCCAGGCGAAATCATTTGGGCATGGAGATTTATTTTTTGAGAGCTTTTAAGTTACTTAGTTTCTTTAGTGATATAATTCTTTCTAGATTGTCTGTTTTATCTAAATTGAATTCTGATACTATATTAGTTCTCTATTGCTAATGTAACAAATTATCTCAAAATTAGTGACTTCAAAATACCACAAATGTTTTATATTTAAGTTCTGGATGTCAGAAGTCCTAAATGCAAGACATCAGCAAGGCATCATTCCTCTGGGAAACTCTAGGGAAGAATCCTTTTCTTTGCCCTTTCCAACTTTTAGAGGTCACCTAAATTCCTGGGTTCATGACCTCTTCCACTTTCTTCAATGTCAGCAGTATAGCATATTTACATCTTTCTTTCTATGACTTCTGCTTCTGTTGTCACATATTTTCTGAATTTCACACTCCTACTTTCTTCTTATAATCCTTTGTGATTACGTTGTTCCTACTGAAATAATCCAGTGTAATACTCCCTATCTAAAGAGTCTTAATTTAATCAGATATGCTAATTTCCTTTTACTATGTAAGGTAACATATTGACAGGCTTCAGGTATCAGAAGAAAGATAACCTGGGTAAGGAGTATTTTTCTGTCCACCACACGTATTTTTTGATTTTCGATGAATTTATTTATTTTTACCAAATTGTCAATTTTATGGACATAAAGTTATTTGTAGATCTCTTTATTATCCTCTTAATGTCTACAGAATCTGCACTGATATCATCTTTCTGTTCCTGATATTGAAGATTTGTGTCTTATTTTTTGATTTTTGCCACTCTCACTAGCAATTTGTCTATTTTAACAGTTTTTTAAAGAACTAATTTTTTGTATTATTGATTTGTCTACTCTTTCTGATTTAATTTCTTCAATTTCTGCTCTTGTTTTTATTTTTCTTTATTTTTAATTGCTCTTTGCTGGTTTCTTGGGGTAGGAATTTTAGATTATTGACCTGAGATATGTCTTTTTTTCTAATGAAAGCAAGCCTTTCTTAGTACTGCTTTATCTGTGCCTCATGCAATTTGATGTGTTGCATTTTTATTTTCATTTATTTATATATATATTTCTTTGAGACTTCCTCTTTGACCTATGAATTATTTATAAATGTGTTGTTTAATTTCTTGATATCTGGAGCTTTTCCTGATGTATTTTTCTTATTTATTTCTAGTTTGATTTTATTATAGTCCATTGTGGTATAATTATAGTAGCTTAATTTTTGATGTCTCCTTCATGGCTCAATATACAGTTTGTCTTGGTAGAAGATGACCCCTAAAAAATATTCTGAGGACTGAAATATTGGTGGAATGGTTAGAAGTCTAGTGATCTGAGTCGTATTAATATATCCTTTCTAAGAGAACAATTTATTGTGCCTTGCAGCTACCATTTTTTAGAAAAGTGGTACAACTTTTGGTTGGCATATTAAGGTTTTGGCCACAGTGCATACCACAACTGAGTCTGTTCTTCTAGCCCTGTTTACCAGGAGACTCATAAGGCTATCAATTTCAGTGTGGGTCATTATATCCAATGACTGTTCAGAGGGTTTAGGCTGTAATACAAATAGCCCTGCTCTTGGGCCATAAGTCCTGGTAGATTCAGTGGTGTTACAGATTTCTTTAGTGGATGAAAACACACTGAAGAATACTCAGAGGAGTGATTAAGCTTATACTTATTGGGTTTTAGAATAAATTCTTACCTTCTGCAGAAAAGAAATATTTGTCACTCAAAAAGCAACTCATGAATGCCATTGCACCATATTGGAAACTAAACATTAGATCATGGACTATGATATGATTATGTAACCAGAGTTGCATTCACAATCTGAGTCATGTGAACTCCAGAAATCATTATTTGGGACAGACACAACAGTAATCTATCACACAACAGAATCTGGTCTTAGTACATACAGAAGGAACACAGAGTACATACATGCATTTCTGGACAATAGCAAATACCTTAGGTAGTTGGTAGAAGGTCTGTAGGAGGTAAGTAAGAAGAGTGGAAACAAAGAACTTCCGAAATAGGAATGGACTGGGTACTAAACTATATGTATCTTTCTATCTTGTATCAGAATCCATAAAAGGACATTCACTGCAAAGGACACATAGATTAACCAAATTTAAAAGAAAAATAAAAACAAACAAAAAGCCTCTGTTCTTACTGACTCTGGTGTCTACACAATTAGTTCATACAGTTGTTTTGGTAGGAATGGACACATATAATGAGGCCCTTAGTAGCTATTTTGATAGAAATGGACATATAACATGAGGCCAATAGTAAGAAGACTATTTTGTCAGGGCTGATTTATCTACTGCTGATATTAAATGTTCAACCCGTTAGCAGCACAGCAAAGACTAAAGCAATAATCACAGCCAAGATTATGCTACCATGGTAATGCCGTTGTATTTTGGCTCATCGTTATATCATGGGAGTTGTCAGTAGTACTGAAATAATATAACTTAAAAGATTATCACCCAAGTATCCCACCCTATCTCCGAAATATGCCTGGCCTTTCTAAGCTGTTACGTGTCGCTCAGAATGTGATGCTTCACAGAGAAGTTTCATGTATTTCTTCAGCTAATCAAAATGACATGAATCTGTCTCATAAATAGTATTTCAGTAGGCCTGGTGTGTTGCTAATTTTTTGGTGTGATGCTTGTGGATGCCACTATAGTAATTTTTTTTTCATTTGCAACTATATAAAGTCATACATATAACCTAATATAAGGTCAAGGCATAATATGAACTCTTATCTTATAAAACAGCAATATCTAATTAACAAATATAATTTATACATACTGGTTTACAATAACAATTTAAAATAAAAAACATTTACAAAGAATAAAATTCCTCAAATGTTTGACATCTGTTTGAAGTATGGTCTATGAAATTTTATTAGACTTACATATTTGTATGTGTATATATGTGTTTGTGTTTATGTTCTTATCTTTTAAAGAATTAAATCTACTGAAATAAACCTTTAAATGGAAAGAAATTCTTTTGAATAACCTTGTATTTTATGTAACTTGGTAGAAGATCCTCAGGTTCATTTGAAAGAGACTATTTGAAGAGTAGACACTGATTTTTAGAAAATTATATCGCCACTTAGCAAAGCTTAGTATTTAGCCAGAATGATATTAGCATAAAAATGGAAACTATTTAGAACTATATAAAAGTTTACAGGATCTAAAAACTGATCCTATGTATATTTGAAAATATACTATTCTAGCCTATAAAATATTTTTCTAGAAGGATAGCATTTAGCTCAATAGAAAATGAAGATTTCTTTATTAATTTCTTGGAGACAATTGTTATTCTATGTGGAGAATAATAAAGTCTCAATTTACAACTCACACTCTTTAGAAATAATGAATTATAAGTAGATTGAGAACTCAATATTACAAAAAGTAAGCTACAAAATTGTGGCAGTACGTATTTTATAAATTGAGTTTGGCTTTCCTACAAAAGGCAGAAAGTGAAAAAGTTATTAAAGATAGATGGCAGATAGATGAACACATAGACAATCATATGCATAGATGTGTACAGACATAAACAGATATAGTGGTCATTCTGATATCATATATTACATGTATTCCTAAACAGTCTTGAATTACAAAAACTCATACATTAAATTTCAGGGCTTAAGAGAAATCACACACACACACACACACACACACACACACACACGTGTATTTATACATACATATACACATACACACAAACACACACAACCCAAATACTATGCAATTTTATAACAAAAGTGATGCAAAAATGCTTATACTTCTCTAAAAACAAAACAAAAGAAAAAAATAGCAATAGTAATTGAGAAGATAATTGGAGTACCCAAGAAAGCGGGAAATTGTCTCTGTAGGTATTGAAAATAAAACAGTAGAATGAATATGCTTACCATCCTTTAACTCAAGCAGGGTAGATTCTAAGGCAAGACTGGGGTCATCTTTAACATAGGCAAGGCTGGCATTGTAATTTCCCATGAATCCAAAGTTGTGTCTTCACATAAATGTCTATGAGTTAGGATTTCTGTAGACAAGCCCATGTTTGTAATTTTATTTAAATATAGCACAACAGTCTATACCACTAGTGCAGCTGGTTTTTGTTTGTGTGCTTGCTTGTTTTTATTTTCTATAGAAGAGTATAATGCAATTTCTGCTATTCTAGCAGCAATTGCCTATGAAAAAGCGCATATGGAAAACAGGAACTCTCCTTATATGACATGTTTATCATATTTTCTAATCACATGTGAGCTAATTCACATTGCAAAGGTATCTATTGTATATGGAAGTGAGTGAGAAAAATAGTAAAGATAGAGACCGAGACAGAGATAAAGAAAGAGACAGAGGCCCAGCACAGTGGCTTATGCCAGTAATCCCAGTATTTTGGGAGGCCAAGGTGGGTGGATCATTTTGAGATCAGGAGTTCAAGACTAACCTGGGCAACATGGTGAAACCCCATCTCTATTAAAAATACAAAAACTAGCCGGGCTTATTGGGAGAACCTGCTCCCGATGTTTAATGTGGGTTCTTTTCTATTTCCTAAGTGTCTCAGCTGAGTTGAGAAATAAAGGGAAAGAGCACAAGAGAGAAAAATCTAAATCTGGGTGTCTGGGGGAGACATCACATGTGGGCAGGATCCGTGATGTTCCCCCAGCCATAAAACCAGCAAGTTTTTATTAGCAATTTTCGAAAGGGGAGGGAGTGCACGAATAGGGTGTGGGTCACAGAGATCACATACTTCACAAGGTAATAAAATATCACAAAGCAAATGGAGGCAGGGTGAGCTCACAGGACCACCGGATGAGGTGAAATTAAAATTGCTAATGAAGTTTCAGGCACTCATTGTCATCGATAATATCTTATCAGGAAACAGGGTTTGAGAGCAGGTAACCTGTCTGACCACAATTTATTAGGTGGGAATTTTTGTCCACCTGATAAGCCTGGGAGCACTATAGGAGACCGGGGCTTATTTCATCCCATCGGTTTCACCCATAAAAAACGGGACGCCTTAAAAAGGGGCCGTCTATAGATCTACCTTCAGGGCTCATTCTCTTTCTCAGGGATATTCCTTGCTGAGAAAAAGAATTCAGCGATATTTCTCCTATTTGCTTATGAAAGAGGAGGAATAAAGCTCTGTTCCTTCCGGCTCACTGGCGACCAGTTTAAAATTACCTCTCTTGTTCCCTGAACATTTCTGTTATCCTGTTCTTTTTTAAAGATGCCCAGATTTCATATTCAAACACACATGCTCTACAAACAATTTGTGCAGTTGACACAATAACAGGGTCCTGAGGCGACATTCGTCCTCCTCAGTTTACAAAGAAGATGAGGGGATTAAGAGATTAAAGTAAAGACAGGCATAGGAAATCACAAAGATATTCATTGGGTAAGTGATAAGTGTCCATGAAATCTTCACAATTTATGTTCTTCTGCCGCGGCTTCAGCTGGTCCCTCCATTCGGGGTGCCTGACTTCCCCTAACATGGGCGTGCTGGCAGGCACCTGTAGTCTCAGCTACTCCGGAGGCTGATGCCAGACCTAGGAGGTGGAGGTTGTAGTGAGCCAAGATCACACCACTGCACTCTAGCCTGGGTGATAGAGCGAGACTCTATCTGAGAAAAAAAAAAAAAAAAAATAGAAGAAATGAATATAAATAAGTGTAGGTGTGTAATCTACTTATGTAAGAGTCCCTGAAGGGAACAGATGACACTACAAAATGGTGTAATTGAGGATAACATAATTGAAAGACTATTTTTAAAAATATAGGAAGATTTGGGGAAATGACAAGAAAAAAAAAGGGGGGGAGTGTAACATGGTCACTAAGAGCTTTTCCCACCAGAACCCTTAAAAAGAACAATATACAAGGAGGAAATCATGACAAAAATCATGGAGATTTTCACAGAGAGAAGGAGCCAAATATTGTCCACCCAACAGAGAGGGAGCAGGGAATATAAAACTCACCTCACCCTCTTTCTACTCTCTGATAGCCAGTAGCAGAATGCTAGTAACTGATATAATCTATATCACCCTCATGGGTTAGAGAACAGAGTGTCGGAAGATGGACAGGCCATCATATTTGTAAGGAAAATATAAACATGTATGAGGAGTGTGTGCATGTATGTGTGATAAAACTCTTTAATGGTAACTGTTTTATATTTGAATCTGAGAGAGTAAGTTTGCAAAAGAGAACTTTGCCTCTATACTCTCCATTGCATTGCATAATTGAAATTTTTATTTAAAAAGTAAATTTGTTCAACATTTAAATATATGAATGACTTTTTAGAAACATAAATTTAGAAAATTTATCCACATAGTGCTACTGAAATATTTTATATATTCTTGTCTTTATTTCTTAGTACTGCAGGTTTTAGGGTTCGTTAACTCTTAAAATTAAAGAACAAATCATCTTTACACTAAGGCCTTTAGTAAAAAGCCTTTAAATAGAATGAAGAAAAGTTTTATATACATTTTCTGAATTTGCTTTCCAAGGCGAGGAGAGAAATAACTGCATTTTTGTTTTTAAGAGAGGAAGTTACTATCTTTGTATGGTTTTATAGCTACTTGAGTGAAAAAGAAAAATCTGTAATTTTACTGTTTGTATTTTCAGGAGTAAAGGCACATTGAAGCAGCTCTTTGAATAGAAAGGGAAGCTATAAAAATCTGTCTTACATCAAAGAAATACAGTATGTACATCTGTCAGACTCTGAATTTCCCCTGCTCTGAGACAATGATTGTTTTAAGCACATTATTTCTGGTAGTGATATCAACAATAGAAAAATGTACATCCTTTAAAATCACATCTTGGTGTTTTATTATTTCTCCAAAAGCAAAAACAGAAATACTAACTCACTATTATTCTTACAAGTCCATTTTTTCATGATATGACATGTCTATTTGTTCCAAAGGTATTCACCCAGAATCACAAAGAAATTGTTTCCCACCAAATTATCAAAATTGTGCCAAATTTTTAGCTATTTTATTTGAGTGCTGCGAGAGACAAAAGACATGTGTATCCTGAAAAATAACTGTATTCGTATGTAATTTATTCAACCTTATTTACAAGATGAAAAAAGTCAATTTTATGAGCACAAGTTTTTATGGAATTATATTATTTAATTTACATCACAATTTTCAGCTCTTTACAACTTCTCAAGATGATAATAGTGATTATATTATTGCAATTCCTTATTGAGTACTCCTAAGCTGCACACTAGCACTCAGGTAGAATATAAGAAAATATAGATTAATTTTAGTTTGTGTGTGTGTGTGTGTGTTTTATCTAAAACTTTTTTTAAAGTTCACGGGTACATGTGCAGATTTGTTACATAAGTTAACTTGTGTTATGGGGTTTGATGTACAGATTTTTCATCACTCTAGAATTAAGCCTAGTACCCATTAGATATTTCTCCTGATCCTTTCTCTCATCCCACCACCCACCCTCTAATAGGTCCAAGTGTGTGTTGTTTCCCTCTATGTGTCCGTGGGTTCTCGTCATTTAGCTCCCACTTATAAGTAAGAACATTTGGTATTTGGTTTTCTGTTTCTGCATTAGTTTGCTAAGAATAATGGCCTTCAGCTCTATCTGTGTACCTACAAAGGATATGAGCTCATTCTTTTTTATGACTGCATAGTGTTCCATGGTGCATATATGCCACATTTTCTTTATTCAGTCTATCACTGATGGGCATGTAGATTGATTTTGTGTCTTTGCTAGAAAATAAGCAAATATAGTTTATGTAATAAACATGTACTAAATTTAGATAATGAAAACATATATGAATCTACAACTATGTGTTTCATTAAAAATGTCATGGACATGTTACTATGTTCAAAAAATTCAGACTGAAGTTGGGAGCAAGATGGCCAAATAGGAACAGCTTCAGCCTCCAGCTCCAAGCAAGAGCGACACAGAAGACGGGTGATTTCTGCATTTTCAACTGAGGTACCGGGTTCATCTCACTGGGGAGTGCCAGACAATTGGTGCTGGTCAGCTAGTGCAGCCCCACCAGCAAGAGCTGAAGCAGGGCGAGGCATCGCCTCACCTGGGAAGCACAAGGGAGAAGGGAATCTCTTTTCCTAGCCAAGGGAAGCTGAGACACACAACATCTGGAAAATCGAGTAACTCCCACCCTAATACTTCATTTTATCAAGGGTTTTAGCAAATGGCACACCAGGAGATTATATCCAACACCTAGCTCAGAGGGTCCCATGCCCAGGGAGTCTCCCTCATTGCTAGCACAGTAGTCTGAGATCTAACTGCAAGGCAGCAGTGAGACGGGGGGAGGGGTGCCGGCCATTGCTGAGGCTTAAGTAGGTAAACAAAGCCTCCAGGAAGCTCCAACTGGGTGGAACCCACTACAGCTCAAGGAAGCCTGCCTATCTCTGTAGACTCCACCTCTGGGTGGAGTATGACAGCTGTCTGACAGCTTTGAAGAGAGCAGTGGATCTCCCAGCATGGAGGTTGAGATCTGAGAACGGACAGACTGCCTGCTTAAGTGGATCCCTGACCCCTGAGTAGCCTAACTGGGAGACATCCCCCACTAGGTGCAGACTCACATCTCACACGGCAGGGTGCACCCTGAAATGAAGATTCCAGAACAAAAATAAGACGGCAGCACTCACTGTTCAGCAATATTCTATCTTCTGCAGCCTCTGCTACTGATACCCACGCAAACAGGGTCTGGAGTGGACCTCAAGCAATCGCCAACAGACTTACAGCTGAGGGTATTGACTGTTAGAGGGAAAACTAACAAGCAGAAAGGACACCCACACCAAAACCCCATCAGTACATCACCAGCATCAAAGACCAAGGCATATAATACCACAAAGATGGGGAAAAAGCAGGGCAGAAAAGCTGGAAATTCAAAAACTCAGAGCACATCTCCCCCTCAAAAGGAACACAGCCCATCGCCAGCAATGGATCAAAGCTGGACAGAGAATGACTTTGACGAGTTGAGAGGAGAAGTCTTCAGTTGATTAAACTTCTCAGAGCTAAAGGAGAAACGACGTACCCAGTGCAAAGAAACTAAAACTCTTGAAAAAAGAATGGATGAATGGATAACTAGAATAATCAAAGCAGAGAAGGCCATAAATGAACTGACAGAGATAAAAACCATGACATGAGAAATACGTGACAAATGCACAAGCTTCAGTAACCGACTTGATCAACTGGAAGAAAGAGTATCAATGATTGAAGATCAAATGAATGAAATGAAGTGAGAAGAGAAATCTAGAGAAAAAAAAAGGAAAAAGAAATGAACAAAGCCTCCAAGAAATATGTGATTATGTGAAAATACCAAATCTACGTCTGATTGGGGTGCCTGAAAGTGATGGGGAAAATGGAACCAAGCTGGAAAACACTCTTCAGGATATCATCCAGGAGAACTTCCCCAACCTAGTAGGGCAGGCCAACATTCAAATTCAGGAAATACAGAGAACGCCACAAAGATACTCCTCGAGAAGAGCAACTCCAAGACACATAATTGCCAGATTCACCAAAGTTGAAATGAAGGAAAAAATCTTAAGGGCAGCCAGAGAGAAAGGTCAGGTGACACACAAAGGGAAGCCCATCAGACTAACAGCAGATCTCTCGGCAGAAACTCTACAAGCCAGAAGAGAGTGGGGGCCAATATTCAACATTCTTAAAGAAAATAATTTTAAACCCAGAATTTCATATCCAGCCAAACTAAGTTTCATAAGTGGAGGAGAAATAAAATCCTTTATAGACAAGCAAATGCTTAGAGATTTTGTCACCACTAGGCCTGCCCTACAAAAGATCCTGAAGGAAGCACTAAACATGGAAAGGAACAACCAGTACCAGCCATTGCAAAAACATGCCAAAGTGTAAAGACCATTGATGCTAGGAAGAAATTGCATTAACTAGCGAGCAAAATAACCAGCTAATATCACAATGACAGTAACAAGTTCACACATAACAATATTAACCTTAAATGTAAATGGAATAAATTGTCCAATTAAAAGACACTGACTGGCAATTTGGATAGAGTCAAGACCCATCAGTTTGCTGTATTCAGGAGACCTATCTCACATGCAGAGACACACATAGGCTCAAAATAAAGGGATGGAGGAAGATCTACCAAGCAAATGGAAAACAAAAAAAAGCAGGGGTTGCAATCCTAGTCTCTGATAAAACAGACTTTAAACCATCAAAGATCAAAAGAGACAAAGAAGGCCATTACATAATGGTAAAGGGATCAATCAACAGGAAGAGCTAACTATCCTAACTATATATGCACTCAATATAGGAGTACCCAGATTCATAAAGCAAGTCCTTGGAGACTTACAAAGAGACTTAGACTCCCATGCAATAATAATGGGAGACTTCAACACCCCCTATCAACATTAGACAGATCAATGAGATGGAAAGTTAACAAGGTTATCAAGGAATTGAACTCACCTCTGCACCAAGAGGACCTAATAGACATCTACAGAACTCTTCACCCCAAATCAACAGAATACACATTCTTCTCAGCACCACATCACACTTATTCCAAAATTGACGTCACAGTTGGATGTAAAGTACACCTCAGCAAATGTAAAAGAACAGAAATTATAACAAACTGTCTCTCAGACCACAGTGCAATTAAACTAGAACTCAGGACTAAGAAAATCAATCAAAACTGCTCAACTACATGGAAACTGAACAACATGCTCCTGAATGACTACTGGGTACATAAAGAAATGAAGGCAGAAATAAAGATGTTCTTTGAAACCAATGAGAACAAAGATAAAACATACCAGAATCTCTGGGACACATTTAAAGCAGTGTGTAGAGGGAAATTTGTAGCACTAAATGCCCACAAGAGAAAGCTGGAAAGATCTAAAATTGACACCCTAACATCACAAGTGAAAGAACTAGAGAAGCTAGAGAAAACATATTCAAAAGCTAGCAGAAGACAAGAAATAACTAAGATCAGAGCAGAACTGAAGGAGATAAACAAACAAACAAAAAAAAATCAATGAATCCAGGAGTTGGTTTTTTGAAAAGATCAACAAAATTGATAGACTGCTAGCGAGACTAAAGAAGAAAAGAGAGAAGAATCAAATAGACACAATAAAAAATGATAAAGGAGATATCACCAATGACCCAACAGAAATACAACCTACCATCAGAGAATACTATAAACACTTCTACGCAAATAAATTAGAAAACCTAGAAGAAATGGATAATTTCCTGGACACGTATACTCTCCCAAGACTAAACCAGGAATAAGCTGAATCCCTGAATAGACCAATAGTAGGCTCTGAAATTGAGGCAATAATTAATGGCCTAGAAATCAAATAAAGTCCAGGACCAGACGGATTCACAGCCAAATTCTACCAGAAGTACTAGGAGGAGCTGGTACCCTTCCTTCTGAAACTATTTCAATCAATAGAAAAAGAGGGAATCCTCCCTAACTCATTTTATGAGGCCAACATCATCCTGATACCAAAGTGGGGCAGAGACACAACAAAAAAAGAGAATTTTAGACCAATATCCCTGATGAACATCGATGCAAAAATCTTCAATAAAATACTGGCAAACCGAATCCAGCAGCACATCAAAAAGCTTATCCACCATGATCAAGTAGGCTTCATCCCTGGGATGCAAGGCTGGTTCAACATACGAAAATCAATAAACATAATCCAGCATATAAACAGAACCAAAGACCAAAACCACATGATTATCTCAATAGATGCAGAAAAGGCCTATGACAAAATTCAACAGCCCTTCACGCTAAAATCTCTCAATAAATTCACTATTGATGGAACATATCTCAAAATAATAAGAGCTATTTATGACAAACCCACAGCCAATATCATACTGAATGGGCAAAAACTGGAAGCATTCCCTTTGAAAACTGGCACAAGAGAGGGATGCCCTCTCTCACCACTCCTGTTCAACATAGTGTTGGAAGTTCTGGCTAGGGTAATCAGGCAAGAGAAAGAAATAAAGGATATTCAGTTAGGAAAAGAAGAAGTCAAATTGTCCCTGTTTGCAGATGACATGATTGTATATTTAGAAAACACCATTGTCTCAGCCGAAAATCTCCTTAAGCTGATAAGCAACTTCAGCAAAGTCTCAGGATACAAAATTAATGTGCAAAAATCACAAGCATTCTTATACACCAGTAACAGACAAACAGAGAGCCAAATCATGAATGAACTTCCATTCACAATTGCTTCAAAGAGAATACAATACCTAAGAATCCTACTTACAATGGATGTAAAGGACTTCTTCAAGGAGAATTACAAACTACTGTTCAATGAAATAAAAGAGGACACAAACAAATGGAAGAACATACTATGCTCATGGATAGGAAGAATCAATATCATGAAAATGGCCATACTGCCCAAGGTCATTTATAGATTCAATGCCATCCCCATCAAGCTACCAATGACTTTCTTCACAGAATTTGAAAAAAACTGCTTTAAAGTTTGCATGGAACCAAAAAAGAGCCCACATTGCCAAGACAATCCTAAGTCAAAAGAACAAAGCTGGAAGTATCATGCTACCTGACTTCAAATTATACTACAAGGCTACAGTAACCAAAACAGCATGGTACTGGTACCAAAACAGAGATATACACCAATGGAACAGAAAAGAGCCCTCAGAAATAATACCACACATCTACAACCATCGGATCTTTGACAAATCTGAAAAAAACAAGAAATGGGGAAAGGATTCCCTATTGAATAAATGGTGCTGGGAAAATTGGCTAGCCATAAGTAGAAAGCTGAAACTGGATCCTTTCCTTACTCCTTATACGAAATTCAATTTAACATGGATTACAGACTTAAATGTTAGACCTAATACCATAAAAACCCTAGAAGAAAACCTAGATAATATTATTCAGGACATAGGCAAGGGCAAGGACTTCTTATCTAAAACACCAAAAGCAATGGCAAGAAAAGCCAAAATTCACAAATGGGATCTAATTAAACTAAAGAGCTTCTGCACAGCAAAAGAAACTACCATCAAAGTGAACAGGTAACCTACAGAATGGGAGGAAATTTTTGCAATCTACTCATCTGAAAAAGGGCTAATATCCAGAACCCACAAAGAACTCAAACAAATTTACAACAAAAAAAACAAACAACCCCATCAAAAAGTGGGCAAAGGATATGAACAGACATTTCTCAAAAGAAGACATGCATAAGGCCAACAGATACATGAGAAAATGCACGTCATCACTGGCCATCAGAGAAATGCAAATCAAAACTACAATGAGATACCATCTCACACCAGTTAGAATGGCAATCATTCAAAAGTCAGGAAACAACAGGTGCTGGAGAGGATGTGGAGAAATAAGAACACTTTTACACTGTTGGTGGGATTGTAAACTGCTTCAACCATTGTGGAAAACAGTATGGTAATTCCTCAAGGATCTAGAACTAGAAATACCATTTGACCCAGCCATCCCATTACCGGGTATATACCCAAAGGATTATAAATCATGCCACTATAAAGACACATGCACACGTATGTTTATTGCAGCACTATTCACAATAGCAAAGACTTGGAATCAACCCAAATGTTCATCAGTGACAGACTGGATCAAGAAAATGTGGCACATATACACCATGGAATACTATGCAGCCATAAAAAAGGATGAGTTCATGTTCTTTTTAGGGACATGGATGCAGCTGGAAACCATCATTCTCTGCAAACCATCACAAGAACAGAAAACCAAACACCATATGTTCTCACTCATAGGTGGGAACTGATCAATGAGATCACTCGGACTCTGGAAGGGAAACATCACACACTGGGTCCTATTATGGGGAGTGGGGAGGGGGAAAGGATGCCATTGGGAGTTATACCTGATGTAAATGACGAGTTGATGAGTGCTGACATGTTGTATAAATATGTAACAAATCTGCACCTTGTGCACATGTACCCTAGAACTTAAAGTATAATAAAAAATAAAAAATAAAATTCAGACTGAAGCAAAAGTAAAATGTAATTTCTAAACAAATATATTGGTTTGGTGAATATTTAAATCATTTATAAAATATAGATGAAGATTTTTAGAAAGAAGCACTTTAATTCATTTTCACTGAATATAATCATAGTCAAATATGACAGTCATTTCATTATATTTTAAATTTAGTTTTCCTAGCACGTGAGAAACTAAAATAATGAAAAAGCAACATTGTTTTACATCTAACTATAACAGGATATATTGAGGTTGTTTTTAGAGTTTTATTATTATGCATGGTATTTAATGTGTATTATGTGTATATGTATATATACATGCAAACACACCCGTACAAATTGTTTATCAGAGATATTACTAGCTGTGTTATATACTAAGATTTCTTACCAAAAACTGATGATATATTTAACAATAATTTTGGTATTTATAAAGATAAGTTACCTTTTGTCATTTTGACTATTAAAATTGTACATTGTTATTTGTAGCCTAAATGATTTATATTAATAGACATAATGTATATAATTTGCTTACTAATTCTAAAATATGATCTATAATATTGATACAGGCACTCATAATTTGCATGATGCTTGGTCAAAAGTATACTATTTTAATATACTACTGGAGTTAATTTGCCAGTCTCTATTACTTAAGCAGCTATAGTAAAAAGTGAGAAGAGTCTTTTTCCATATTAATGACATTTTCATATCAAATATAAAAAATAGAAATGTATAATCTCTGATATGGAAAATATGAAAAACATCGACTTTCTGTGAATGAATATTCTGAAAATAATGCACAAAACACTCTGAGCAAGATTATTTTTTCACAAGGTCCTCATTGAATATTAACAGAATTCTCTATTTTTTCTATGGCTATCAGTCTGTATTCCTACTGTATCTTGACTCAAATTTAATACTTTCTATTATGCAAGAGAGAAATTACTTTTACCTGGGTATTTAAATACATTAATATAAAATTGTACAGCAATAAATATAATTAAGTATACAACATACATATAGCTATTTGATCTTTCTTATTTCCCTTAGAGCATATATATGTGGAAGTGTTGTTGTATTTTATGTAATTGTTTTTTATTTAGGGCTTTTTAGCAATCTCTTGTTATCTTTATTTATTTATCAAGTGTCTTACTGAATCCTTATTTTATTGATTTTTTAAAGAAATTGCTCCAATTTCCCAATATTTAAGGGTATTTTGTTTCTATATTTATTCCTTTTTTCTGCCTTCCTTTTGTTTGAATATTGATTGGATATTGGTTTTATTTGGATGAGATATTTTAATCCCTAAGGATATAATTACAAAACAGGGCTTATTCTTATACCTGAACATGACTGGAGCAGATCATCATCTGCCCCCAAAACAGCCACAAAGGTGAGGAAAGGAACTCCCAAGAGAATATGTTTGAGGATCAGCTAAGGAAAAATAAGATCGTTTTGTGTGTAGTTACAGAGAAAATACTTGATAAACTTCACATAATGAGGAAAAATAATAGAAGGCCCTTACTCTCATTGCACTTACAGTCTGATTTTTAAAAGAGTGAAAAAAAATGTTTAATTTCTATAAAATCTGATACATGCAAAGGCAGAGCAAATTCATGGGTCTAGGGCAACTCCCCAAAGTTGCATCTAATCAAAACATAAAGAGCTTGAGAAAACTTTCTGAAAGTGATATCTAAATTGAGAGCTGAAAAATAAGTCAGCATTACATAGGTAAAAAGTGACAGAAAAATAAATATATATAGGAAAAGAAATAAGCACATTTCATGGCAGAGAGACAGTATAACATAGTACATGTGATGAATACAAATAAGTTCCACATATTTGGAACATAGGGTTTGGGTGTTGGAATTTATCTAAAGAGCTTGGAAGTGGGAGAGTCTTTAAAATTACAGTAAGCACTTTGAAATCCATCATGAAGACAATTTGAAGTAAAAAAAATTAAATAGGAGAATGTAATAGTACCACTTTATTTTTATAATGGCCTAGAGTTAAAAGAGGAAGCGAGATGAGTTAGGGTGCCATTATAATGTAGACAACAGTGCTCTGAATTAAAGTAGGGCCATTGGAGATGAAGAGAAGTAAGTGAATTCAAAGTATTTGGAGGACTTGGTGAATAATTTGATATAAATTGTGTAAAATAATGAAGTAGACTGTTATGGATTTAATTGCAGTCCCCTAAAGTTCATATGTTGAAATCCCAAACACCAATACCTCAGGATGTAACCTGGTTTGGCTATAGGGATATTGCAGATATAGTTAGTTAAGACAAAGTTATTACCATGGGCCTTAATGCAGTATAATTGCTGTCCTTATAAAAAGAAGATATTTGGACAAAGATATCTGCACATAGGGGGAACATGTGACATCATAGATAAGGGATGATGCTTCTACAAGCCAAGTAGTGCCAAAGATTGCCAGCAAACCACCAGAAACAGAAAGAGATACTGAAAAGATTCTTCTTCACTGTTCCTAGAAGGAACTAAATGTGTTGTTACTTTCATCGTGGACTTCCAGTCTCTAGAGCTGTGAGACAATAAATGCTTTCGTTTATGCCACCCAGTTCATGCTACTTTGTTAGGACATCTTCAGCAAACTGTTTCAGACACAGAAAGTTTGAATACAATAGCTATCTTTCTGGCTTGGGAAACTGTATGAATAATGGTGCCTTTCACTTAAAGGGAATATTGAGGGGGTGAAATAACTTCGAGAGAGGTTAAGTGTTGAGTTTGATATGTCTGTGGATAAATCAGTTGGAAATAACACTGTGCTTTTATATATATTGGAGAATTATCAACATGTAGATATATACTGATTTCTTGGAAGTGGTTAAGGAGAATGTATGGAATTAAAAAGAGAGAATATTCAGGATTGATTTCTTATCAACACCAAGGAACATGTTAGGAATATAAAATAAAGAGGATTATTCTGTGAATTGCAGACAAATGGGGAATTATGAAGGCATACATATAGGAAAATTAGACATTAAGGAAAACACTTTCAAATAAAGTTTTAAAAAATGGTTGGGGATATATATAAATACATAGTTTCAATAACATTAATAACTATATATTAAACCTTTGACCCAATAATCTTCTATGAAGAAGATTTACATCAGCCCTGTTTTTTTACATCACACACACACACACACACACACACACACACACACACACACACACAAATAGGTGATAGTATCACAGCCCTTTTTAAAGTTACAAAATAAATCTATAAAGAAAAACAATTTATAATCATAAATCTAAGACCTCAAATCGTATTTTGGTATAATTTCACAGGATATATTCTATTAATAAAGTCCATATTTTTACAATTGGTAAAGCTCTCCATATACTGATTAATTCATAATTTTACTTTATAATTTGATTACTTTTCCTATTGTCATATAAATTGGACATTATTATCATTTTTAGTTGTGTAATATTCCATTATTTGGATATTCAGAAGTTATCATTCTGTGCTTAGAAGGTTGAGTGCAAGTTTTACATTTTATAAAAAATGTGATAAATATATTTTATTACCATTAATATGCAATGCTTAATATTAAAGCAAAAGTTAAACAAGGTTTTCAAAATCAAATAATTGTGTAAGACCTATTACGTAAAAACAGCAATCCACAGTCTCACCTGCCTGCACTTTTGTCCCATTCTACTGAATTAACCTGTCCCAAATCTTTTTTACTGCGTTTCTTCCTTGTTTTCTTTTTAAGTGTAAGTTTAAACAACATAATGACACTGCTCCATTTTGATCTTTCATCTTGATAAATCATCTAGATATTTCTAATTTTATTCAAGAAAATATAACTTGTTATGAGCAATCTCAAAATCTCACTATCTTAACAATATTTTAAAGATTATTTGCCGTGTTGTGCTAAGCAGGATTTTCCAAAAATGATGCTTGGAGCTCACTGTTGATTGGTTAGACAAAGAACCAACTGGGATTTGAGGCTCTACTCTTCTTGTTGTATTCAACTTCTTATGGGAACACTGGCTAATTTTCCATGGTAGAACAAGCTGCAAAATCCACAAGCCTCCAAGTCTTCCAAAAACGAAGCAGCTGGATAACAGCTGTCAACTCCCAATAGCAGCTGGTACAGCTTGGGTTCACATGGTCTATTTGTACCCCTAAATGACTGCTGTGCTCCTATACTTTTTCAAAAAGAAGCTAGAGCAAAAACAAACA
>NC_045436.1:125300292-125416456 GCF_002776525.5 Piliocolobus tephrosceles
AAAACAAACAAACAAAAATAATGAAAAAAGTGAGGGAACAGGCAAAGACTCTTCACTTACCAAACATCATTCAGGTTTCCAAACCATTCTATTTCTGAGAGGCATCTTCAGTTCTAGCACACCTCTTTGTAAAATGATATGGGTTGGAGAACTCACATCTCTTCTTGTTGAACGTTGCTTGTTATATATTCATCATCACCAAAAACAAACAAACAAAAATGTATTCTTTAATCCATAACATCCAAAATCTTGCAGCATATCACCTGGAGACACATATAATTATACTCGTACATAATCCAATCATAAAATCCTAGTTGAATAGATCTCATGGTTGGTTCTCTACTGAGATATGATCTTAAGCAAAAGCTTGTAATCTGTTGCTAGATTGTCTGTAAAGGCTTGCTAATGAGGGAAGGGAAGTGAGAGAAAGGGGCTTAAAGCTTGGAGTATTTGCAAGGACAAGGTTGACATGTGTTATCTATCACTCCAGGCCATGCTCCAATACACAGAAATACAAATGACCCACTTATGGGTATAAAAATACTATACAACTGTTATTTAGCTATTTCCCAGAAACTGAATTCTTGAAGATCGAGCCAGCTTCTGCCAACCACATTTGAAAAGACTGAGCACTTTTATCAGTCTCTGCATATATGCACACAGACATCAGTCACCCGCATTTTCCAGTATCTCTTGTAACAAAATAATGTCAGTGATTACATCATAGTTATAAGTGATATTTACAAATGGAATAAATAAGGATGTGTATTTGTCTCCCAGGTCTGCCATAATAAACTACCATACATTTGTTGGCTTAAAACTACAGAAAATGTACTCTCTCTCTGTTCAGGGAGTCAGTATTCTGAGTTCAAGATGTCAGTAGGGTCGCTTTCTTCTGGAGGCTTTGAGGAAGAACGACTCCATGACTCAACCAACTTCTAGAGATTGCCGGCAATCCTTGGCATTACTTGGCTTGTAGACAAAACTCTCCAATTTCTGCCTTCATCTTCACATCACATTCTTCTCTGTGCCTCTCTGTGCATCCCTTTGTCTCCTATAAAGACATTTCCATTGGAATTAGGGCCCAGTCTGGTCCAGTGTGATCTCATCTTAATCCTTAATTACATCTGCAAAGAGTTTATTTCCAAATACATTTTCTGAGTTTCTGAGTGGACATACATTTTTAAGGGACAACATTCAACCCATTATAGAGATATTATTAAATTAATTTTATTATACAACTTTAATTTCTCTGGAGATAGTATTGCTTTATGTATTTCCTTTTAACTTTCTATGCACTCAATAATTTAGTATACAATTTTCCAATGGTTTCTAAAACAGTTCTCGATACAGTAAAACACAGGAGGGCAAAAGATCTGTTCTATATTTAGCTCCCTTTTAGAGCATCCGTATCTCTGATCCAAGCTGGAATGTACTTTAATCATATTGTAAAGCCACATTTCTAGAACTCTTTTCACTACATTCTAGGGAAAAAAATTATTTTGATTATTTGTCTTCTGTACTTTCATTTTGCAAATATGTGTCTGGGAGCAAGTATTTTTAGAATTAGAATATCATTAAAATTATTTTATTTACCTTCATACTTGATTGATACTCTGGCTTAATTAGGAGTTCTAGGTCAAAAATCACTTTCATTTAGATTGTTTAAAACTTTGATATTAAGATACTAACTTTCAGTGTTGGTGTTGAATTTCTGTGATCTACCTCCTCATTTCTTCTCTCTCTCTCTCTCTCTCTCTCTCTCTCTCTCCTCTCTCTCTCTCTCTCTCTCCCTCCCCTAGATAGATAGATAGATAGATAGATAGATAGATAGATAGATAGATAGATAGATAGATAGACAGATAGACAGACAGACATATATTTCTGGAAGCTTGAAACACAAAAATCTGACAGTTTAATTGGATTCAAATTAAATCATTGAATGTAAATTATCATCCATTTCTGGAATTACTTACATAAACTACATTTTCATTTGTGTAATTACTGGGCAGAATCTCACAATTCTTGATACCTTCTTGACACGGCACTTTTCTGAAAGATTGTAATAATACTGAGGCTATGAAAACCATTAATCACCATCAACATTGTAACATTGAGTTATACTACTTATTTAAATGTTTTCTCATTCAACGTGCCTAAAATGGTGTATACGTTTCTTTTACTTTCTCATTGATAGCTGATTATCATTAAAGCTGAAAATTCTTTTATATATTCACCTGGTCGTATTTCCAGGTCTGTAGTCATGGAGATTTCTTCTATTGGGTGCCAATTTGTATGGATTTTTAGTTATTTACATTGGATATTTGTAAATTTCATAACAAATGTCTTTCATTTCTTGTCTGCTTCTTAATTTTTGAAATTGTTAATTATCTGCTAGTATGTGCAAAGGTGTTTTGTTTTTGTTTTGCTTGAAGTTTTTGTTTTGCTTGAAGTTTTCTATTTCTGCATTACCTCATAGAATGGGCTTGTTGCGTCTCCTCCTGTTTTGAGTCCTGCTACTCCTCTGGGCTGAAGGGTGACTTTTATCTCGGAGTGCTTGCTCCTAGAAAACCAGCTAGAGTCAAACGCTAGAGCCAACGCTTCTAATTTGACCAATTCCTCTACTATGCTCTGTCAATTACTGACTATCCAAATGCTTTGATTATGGGTTCTGTAGATGGGCTCTTTTAAGATAATCAGAAGAGAAAGTTATTTTATTTTGCTTTGGAAGGGTATCTTTTTCATAAATACTACCATCTGTTATTCAAAACTTACCATATTTTATGAGTTTCTATGTTGATTACCCTGGTTAGATGAACAAGTATTCCATATAATCCTTTCTACCTTTAATTCAATGTAACAGTTAGATTGAACTTGACATCATTTTCAAATTAGTTATCCATGCAAGACAATTTGAATAACTGACACATGGTGAGACTGAAAAATTGCTGCTGTTATTACCTTTAACTAAATTATATGGTCACCTTTGACAATATCTTGCCATATCTATGAGATTAGGGATGATGAAACATCATATTTAGAATAAAAGATATTGGAGTTTGGGTTTTAGAATACTAGCTTTAGATGTGAGTTCTCTGTCCCTTAAGAGACATAAAAATGAACAAAAACTTACCTCATTACTGAAGTAAATATGATAAGTCTCATAGTATTGATTAATTAACAAAATTACCTATCCATTAATTCACAGATATTTATTAAACATTTACTCTGTGGCAGGCACAACATTAGATAAAGATTTTTTGGCAGACATCTCTCTATCTTGATGAGTTCAATTGCTTTAATTTTTAGTTCCCACAAATGAATGAAAACATGTGAAGCTTGTTTTTCTGTGCCTGACATATTTTACTTAACATAATGATAACCATTTTTTTTTCCATGTTGTTGCAAATGACTGGATTTCATTCCTTTATATGGCTGAACAGTAGTTCATCATGCATATTTACCACATTTTCTTTATCCATTAATCTGCGATGGACACTTAGGTTGCTTTCAAATCTTAGCTATGTGCATTGTGCTGCAATAAACATGGGAGTTCAGATATCTGTCTGAAATACTGATTACCTTTCTTTTGGGTATATATGTATCATTTTTATTATTTTATTTATTTAGAGACAGGGTGTTGCTCTGTCTCCCAGGTTGTAGTGCAAGAGGTATGATCATATCTCACTGCAACCTTGAATGTATCAATAGGATTGCTAGATCATGTGGTAGCTCTATTTTGAGGTTTTTTGAGAACTGTTTGGAAACAGTTCTCCATAGTGATTGTATTAATTTACATGCCCACTAACAGTGAAAATAGATTCCCTTTTCTTCACATTGTCACCAGAATTTGTCATTGCCTGTCTTTTGGATATAAGCCATCTTAATTGGAGTGAGATGACATGTCATTGTATTTTTGACTTGAATTTCATTGATGATAAATTATGCTGAACACCTTCTCATATACTTGATTGCCATTTGTATGTCTTCTTTTCAGAAATTTCTATTCAGATCTTTTGCTCATTTTTAATTGGATCATTAGATGTTTTTTCTAGTGACTTGAGAGTTTTATATATGCTGGTTGTCAATCCATTGCCAGATGGATAGTTTGCAAATATTTCTCTCATTCTGTGTGTTGTCTCTTCACTTTGTTGGTCATTTCCTTTGCTGTGCAGAAGCCATTTAGATTGATGTCATCCTATCTGTCCATGTTTTGATTTAGTTGCCTGTGCTTATGGTGTATTACTCAAGAAATATTTACTCAGATCAATGTTCAACAGAGTTTCCCAAATAATTTCCTATAGTAGTTATATAGTTAGAGGTTTTAGATTTAATTTTTTATTCTATTTGGTATGATCTTTGTTTATGATGAGGAATATAATCTAGTTTCATTATTCCACATATGAATATTCAGTTTTCCCAGTACAATTTGCTGAACAGTACAATTTATAGACTGTCCTTTCCCCAGTGTAAGTTCTAGGCACCTTAGTCAAAAATGAGTTTACTAGAGATAAATGGATTTACTTTTGAGTTTTCTATGCTACTACTGTTCTATGTGTCTGTTTTGATGCCAGCAGCATGCTGTTTTGGCTACTATAGCTCTGTAGAATAATTTGAAGTTAAGTAATAAGATTCCTCCAGTTTTGTTCCTTTTGTTTAGGATAGCTTTGGCTATTCAGGGTCTTTGGTGGTTCCATACAAATTTTAAAATTGTTTTTTCTATTTCTGTGAAAAAATATCATTGGTATTTTGATAGAAATGGAATTGAGTCTGTAGATGGCTATGGACATTTTAACAATATTGATTCTTCTAATATATAAATATAAAATATATTTTATTTTCTTGTGTCCTCTTCAATTTCTTGATTCCATATTTTATAGTTTTCATTGTTTATATATTTCACAGAAATCTTTCACTTTATGTTTAAGTATATTCCCAGATATTTTATTTCCTTTGTAGCTATTTAAAATGGGATTACTTCCTTGAATTCTTTTTCAGATTGTTCACTGCTCACATATAAAATTGCTACGAATTTTTGTATGTAGATTTGTATTCTGCAACCTTACTGAATTTATCAATTCTATTAGTTTTTTGGTGGAGATTTTAGGTTTTGCAAATATAATATTATATCATCTGCAAACAAGGATGATTTTATTTATTCATTTCCAATTTGGATTCCTTTTATTTGCTTATCTTTTCTAATTGCTCTAACTAGAACTTCCATTACTAAGTTAAATAGTAGTGGTAAAAGTGTTTTGGATTCTGGTCTTGTTTTGAATTTCAGAGGAAAGGTTTTCAGTTATTTTCCGTTGTGGGTCTATCATATATGGCTTTTGTTGTATTGAGGTATGTTCCTTCTATCCCCTATTTTTTGAAGTTTTTACCAAGAAGGGATATTGAATTTTATCAAATGCAGTGGGATCTAAACTAAAGAGCTTCTGCACAGTAAAATAATCAACAGAGGAAACAGAAAATCTACAGAATCGGAGAAAATGTTTGTAAACTATACAGATTACAAAGGTCTAATATTCAGCATCTATAAAGAACTTAAACAAATGTACAAGAAAAAAAAAAAAAAAACTCCATTGAAAAGTAGGCAAAGTTCATGAACAGATGCTCAAAGAAGATTTATGGACAAAAAAAAAAAAGGAAAATGCTATACAGAAAATGGAAGTGAGGTACACAAACAGCCAGATTGGTTATAGCTTGGTGTGCTTGGTGTTTGCCTTATTTGACCATGGTTTGAAAAGTTGGACACCTTTGATTGGCCAAAACTTGGTGATTGGCACAAAAGTAGACTATAGTCTATATAGAAGTCTGTTCAAATTTTATCTCACTATGTAAAGAAAAACCTTTAGACTGAAGTTACAATATGTGAGGAGGCAGCTTTAGGCTAAACTTGATTTAACAATTCCCCCAGTTTGGTCATCCTCTCAATTTTGAGAGATGGACCAAAACTTTAGTCATTGATGTCACTATCACCATCGTAAATGCACTCATTTGGTCTTGAAATCCACTGGGAAGTAGCAGAACAATGTTTTTTTGTAAAGTGGGAACAATTACTTCAGGTTATTGTTATTGTTTCTTTTCATAGGGGTTACAGCAAAGAGTACTTCCTTATGCAGGAATGCCCTGCTTACAGGAGAAAAAACAAACCTGGTCTGGTCTGGGATCTATGTGTTTCCTTAATGTCTTAGTTTGATTATGTCACATTCAACATAACTAACTTAAATTTAGTTTGGTCTGGTTTGTTGGAGCCTAGTGCATGAGTTCAGTCCAAAAACAATGACCTCTCATAACTTTGTTTAAAAATTTCCCAATTTTGGCCAAGCTCTCAATTAGGTGAAAGCATGACCAAGGCTTAGGGCATTAGCGCCATTCTCAGTTAGAATTATTTTGGGTTTCCAACCTCAGCACGTCATTCATAGGTTACAGTGTCCTCATGGTCACACATTTCTTTCACCTCTTCCCATTCCAGTTGAAAAGAGATCAGAGACCATTGGACAACCCTGTAGATGGCTGCATGCTAACATTTAAAACTTTTAAAAGAATACAGTGCAACAGGGAGATTACTATCATAACTACCAGGAAGATAATACCAAGAGTTTGGAGTATGCTGCTTAGCCAGGGTCCCCACAAACCAAACCAACTAAAATAAAATAGATCAAAGAATGAACTAGATGAACAGTCTACTCACTTTAAGAAGTCTCTTTGTTAATTTCTACAACTGAATATCTATAATACTTAATGTGATGTATTTCTCCATGGGCAGCAAATACTAGCTGCTACACAGATACTTCTCTGTTTAGTCAGTAAGTAATGTAGAGCAATTATATTATTTCACCTAACTTTCACAAGAAATTTAGTCTTTTGTGTAACAATAGTCTTTATAGTAGAATCTGCAATGCAGTCTATTATGAGGGATAAATTTCTAATTATTTCTTTCTTTACTCCAAACAATGAGAAAAACGACCTAACACATGATTTCCTTCTAGAAGAGTTTAGATCTTCTGGCAATATTCTCTTTAACCCATGATGTATGTTAAGAGGAGTGAACCAATGTTCTGTTTCTGACTGATTATGAGGCAACATACATACCATTAAAACTTCTCACCTATTTTGGGCCTTTATTTTCCATCTATCAAGGCATCTATCATCTTCTATCTATCAAGGCATCCTTATCCATGTAGAAGGCTGGCTTCAAAACCCTTTAAAAATAAAAGTATATTCCATCAGTGCACATAGCAGATGACCTTTTCACTTCTATTGTTCATAGAGGCATAAACAAGGTAAAAAAAAAAAAAAAAAAAAAATCAAAGATAACAGTCTCCTTACAGTAGAGAAGTTTTGATCTGTGATTTTGGATAAAAATGCTGTCTGCATCAAGGATGCCATCTCTTTTTGGGGATAAAGTTCCCTGGTTAGCTTTATCTTAAGGTTCCTTATGGGTGTACAGTTCCAAGAGTGTAGAGGGACCCTTCTTATTTGTGAGATTATGAACCCAAAGTTCAAACTTGAAGTTTTGTTGTTGCAGTGTGGATGGCAAGGCAGTCTTTGATGTTCTTGGAAGATCCAATCTTCCAGTTCTAGACTGTGAAGGAGCTGATTGTCTTCAGTCAGTAAATCATGAAAAGCTTTCTTTACCTGGTGAAAATACACTATGGCATAATGAGCTACTTCAATAATATCAGTCCTTTTGCATGGGGAAGCTTTTATAAAACCAGAAAACATTCATTTAAAATGACAATTGAATGAAATCCCTCTATAAATGTTTAAATGGCCCATCAGCTAGTGGAATTTACCTGAAGTTCTTATTTTCTTCCCAGGAATATGGGTTTGACAAAGCAAATATTAGCCATAAACTATTTTATCAATTTAGAAGCACCATGAGAAAATATACATACTTAATTTGGATAACTTTTAATAGCAAATGCTTTAAGGACTCAGGAAGGACAAGGTGGACTTCCTGGTTCTCCATGAATCCCTGCTTAATGTTAGACTAATGTCCTCTTGAATACCAGTTGTTTCTCCAATTTAGAGGCATAGCGTTGATAGCTGATGGGTTATGATAGGTAGTTTGATGTAGACCATAGAATTCATTTAAATTGTAAATCTAAAAAATTTCAATATTGGCTGATTTAGCATGAAAATCTGGAAAAGTATCTTCTTAGTATTCAATTAATTTTTGTTCTGCTCAGGTTAGCAGTTTTATACAGCCTGTATACAGAATTGCTTCTCTCAACTTCAGTAGTTTTCAACTCTTATTAACCCTCATTTCTAATGAAAAGTCTAGAAAGTTACTTTTAAAGTGTATATGTCAGTATTTGTAGACAAAACCATTTTATAATTTTTAGAAAAGTAGTTTTTTAAATTATTTGTTAACAGGTCTAAATATATTTAGCTTTTCTATACCATATAAAAATAACATGTCGAGATATATAGACTTAAACTCATATTTAATAATATTTTAGTATCTTAACTTAGAGATGACTTAGGCATTTTATGATTATTTATTACTTTATTTAATATAACATGACTCTAAGATTTTGAATTGCTGAAAATAATTTTGAAACCATGACACACATAGCTTCCTTAATATCTTTTCCCAGTAATTCTAGGTCACAAATAGTCATGCAGCACCCAGGAGGACTGTGAAGGTCAGGATCTTTCTCAGTCCATGAGGGCAGAAGACAGAGCTTTGAAGATTCTACCTGGAGGACCCAATTGCCCCCAAAATAGCCAGGAGGCAAAACAGGTAAGGCAGAGGAAGAAGAGGCCATATTGAGCTTGATTCTGTCTTGTAGTCTTTGGTTTAGGCACTTGTAGTCTTTGGTTTAGGCACTAAGAACATGTCTCCAGACCTCATCATGGTCACCGATCTAGAAACTTGAATCCGGATACTCTAAACAAAAGATATAATCTCAGTCAAATCAAGCATGTGTCTAATTATATTTAACTGATAATTTTGAAAACATTTCTATTTGAAACAATTTCTAAACTAGCTTTATTTACCAAATATCTTATACACACATATAGACAAACATAGAGAAGCAGATCTGACAGCTCCCATAAAGGATTTTCATTTGCTGCCTTTTTAATAGTTTTTCTTTTCCCCTTTCCGTCTATCAATCTTACAATTACCGGTTTCATTGCCCTAAGCAATTGTTAACTAGGCAATTTGCATTTCCTAAAGGAACAACTCTTAGGTAGAACAAAAAAATATATATTTCATGAGTACAGAACTAAAATATTAGGTCTAAATACTATACCCTTATTCTCTCATCATTTACTCAAACCAAGGGGGGAAAAACTGCTGAAATAAAAGTTTACTTAAGATGGCCAGAAAAGCACCTTAAACAAGAAATATGACTTATTATGTAAATTGAAAAGAACAATAAGCATTTCTAATATACATAGGTGGATATCCTTAAAAATGGAGATTCCCTTTACATGTGATCTTTTTTTTTTTTTTTACAAAAGATGGTCAATATAGCCAATTTAATTTCAGAAAGGTGCATTTTAGTTCAAGAGTGTTCTTTTTAACTTAGGTACTGTTTCTAGGCTAAAATTGCTAAATTCAGGGTAACGGGTGGAGCCCATTAAGGAATGGGCAAGAAAGCATTTTATGCCAAGACTCAGCATGGATAGATCTGAAAAACAAGAAAGGCTCTTTTACCTGAGAGCCTGTCTTTTATAAACACCTTATCTAAGATAGCTTTCTACTTTTTGGATGGGATAGTAACTAAGCCAAAAGGTTAGCAGATTTAATTTTCTTTTAATCAGTTAGTCACTAAAGCTTTTTACCTGCCTTACATAGTCTGCAAATAAAAATATTGAAATACTTTTAGAAGCTTCTTCAGTGTTGTTAATTTAGAATGTTCTACTCTAACTCTAATTTTTAGTAAGATTTTGCAATTTCTGTATGACTTTGGAGCTTCCAGGGCCTAATATTTATGCATGTATAAGCCAGAAGCAGCTCAGTTCTTCACAAATTAAGGATCCCATTTTACTTCAATGTTAGCTTTAGCTCTTAGGTTCCCTTGATCAATTTAGCCAATGATTTGTTTTCTATACCTAAGTCTGCAAGAAAAATAAAACAAAGGGGGTAGAATATAAAAATTCTTGCAAATTCCCAAAAGCCAAATTTTATATCCTTTGCAATATTGCCATTTATTACTGGTTCTTTCTGACCTAGTCAGATGTAATAGGTCTCTAATTTTATCCAAGTCAGTAAATTATCAGATCCAATCCAATCCTGTACCTATTCCAGTTTTGGTCATGACTTCCAAACCCAATTTGGATAAGAAATGTTCAGAGAGCTCAAAACCCAAATCTGTGGAGCTTCAGAATCCTAGAGAGAACTTACCACAGTCTCTAGCTGCTCCTAGAGAGCAATGGGCACAGTGGGTCCACCAGGTACCTGACTTGTTCCCTCAGCACTCCTGGGGGTCGCTGGAAGCTCTACTTCAGATTTCATTTCTAATGCCATATTTTTTAAAAAAATCGACAAATTAAATTTAAATGAGTTTAGTTGAGCAAATAATAATTCATAAATTCATTAATATTGAGCTAGAGTTGTCTCAGAGACTTCAGTCACATGGTGGAAGATTTATGGACAGAAAAAGGGAAGTGTCAAACGGAAAGTGGCAATGAGGCACAGAAACAGCTGGATTGGTTATAGCTTAGTGTATGCCTTATTTGAACAAGGTTTGAAGTTGGCCACCTTTGATTGCCCAAACCTTGGTGATTGGCCCAAGAATAGACTATAGTCTGTATAGAACTCCATTTAGGATATAGTTCATGATGTACAGAGAAAACTTTAGGCCAAATGTAAAATACGTGAGTCCGCAGCTTTAGGCTAAACTTGATTTAACAATACTTACTGGTTTCCATAGAAGAATCTAGAACTATATCTGTAAGAAACAATTATCAGGTTTCAAGAAGGGCAAGATATGACTTAGGTAAAAAAAATTATCGCGGTGGCTCAAGCTTGTAATCCCAGCACTTTGGGAGGCCGAGACGGGCGGATCACAAGGTCAGGAGATCGAGACCATCCTGGCTAACACAGTGAAACCCCCATCTCTACTAAAATACAAAAAACTAGCCGGGCGAGATGGCGGGCGCCTGTAGTCCCAGCTACTCAGGAGTCTGAGGCAGGAGAATGGCATGAACCTGGGAGACGGAGCTTACAGTGAGCTGAGATCCGGCCACTGCACTCCAGCCCGGGTGACAGAACAAGACTCCGTCTCAAAAAGAAAAAAAAAAAAAAAAGTCGTGGTATGTTGTTTTTAATATGTGTTTTTATTATATATGTATATGTGTTTGTGTGAATTTTTATAAATAATTTCTCAAGTATTTTTATACAAAAATTATCATAAAAATTCCCATTTTAATGAGCTAAAATCTTTGAAATTAACATTGAATAACCTTTTCTTTCACTCTGTATAGCTAATCAGAAAAGTCTGTTGCGCCTATAGGAAAGTTAAAACTTTTTCTCTGAAGGTTGAGTGTAAGTCTGTTGAAATGAATTGCAAAAAGACAAATTAAGTGGAAAAAAGATATATAAATTTATTAACGTGTACATGAACATGAGAGTCCCATAAATATGAGATTCAAAGGAAAGTCAGATGACTGAAGTGTTTATATTGTACAGAAGAGAAGAGAAGTGTGGAAGATGAAGACAAGTTAGGGACAGGGGAGACGAAGAAAGGAGGGGTGAGAAAATGCTGGCTTGTTATGCGGATAAAATCTCCCAGGTAATCTTCAAGATGCCCTGAGGGGAAAAAAAAAAAAAAAAATACATGGTAGCCGGTAGTAAAACTTTCTTTGTCATACCTTTAAAAGTGTTAGACTTTCAGTCTCTTTTTGCTGTGAGTTAATCTTTCCTAGATCCCCATAAGGCAGATGTGGGAAACTCAGAGAAAGCCTATTGTATCTGCTATTTACCTTACTAATGTAAATTTTCTCTACAGATGCAGATCTTCCTTACAAATGAAAGCTTTTCAGAGCTGTTTTTGTGGTATGCAGCCCCTCTAAATTCCCATATCAAAATATGCCAAGGAAGTATATTCTGGGGTGAAATATCCTGATCTTCATTATTATCTTCAAAATCTATCCTAAATCTGATACTTTCTCAGCAACTCCACTTCTCTCACCATCATCTCTCACCTTGATCATTCCAACTATGTCCTGCTAAAACAGTTATCACTCACAGACTATTATCCAACATTAGCCAAAAAGAACATTTTAAATATAAATCTGATTTATGACAACTTTCTGATTCTTAGCAGGCTTAGTGTGTTGCATATAATCTGGTTTCTGCCTACATATCCAAGCTCACCTCCTAGGATTTTCCTCCAGCTTTCAAATTGGCTTCTTTGCCTTGAACACACAAGCATATTGCTTGGGAGTAGAGAATGTTAAAGGTTTTTCTTTTTGCCAAAGTCATTTTCACTGGGATAGCTACATGACTATTTCCCTTATTCAATCA
This sequence comes from Piliocolobus tephrosceles, assembly GCF_002776525.5. Taxonomy (NCBI): domain Eukaryota; kingdom Metazoa; phylum Chordata; class Mammalia; order Primates; family Cercopithecidae; genus Piliocolobus; species Piliocolobus tephrosceles. The sequence continues at coordinate 125,312,783 of NC_045436.1, forward strand.
TGGTCTTTGTTCTAATATTATTTCCTCTGAGTAAACCACATTAAGCAGACTCCTTGTCATTTTCCAGCCACTCACTATAATTTGTCTTTGTCTTTGTTTTATTTCATTAACAGTACATGTTCCTGCCTCATATACATAGCTAAATTTGTCAATATACCTACCTTTTGTAGTTTTTCTTAGTTGCCTTTCTTGTCCAGTGGAAAACCCATATCATGCAAATGAGAAGTTTATCTCTTCTGTTTATTGTTATATCTCTAGTTCCTCGAATGAAACTTGACACACAGCCACTATTCAGTTTATGTTTCTTGGATGAATAAGAAAATAAGTACAAATTGTAAATGTCTAATCAAACATCAAACAGATATCAGAGATACACGTTACAACTCCATCATAATGATTAGAAGTTACCCTAAAAGTGGTGCCATTTATATTCAGGACAGTAATACAATGGTCGTATTCATAAAGTGTGACAATATATGGAACTTATTTTAGATAAAATAGAAATAGAAATATGAATAACATGCTTTCTGGCATTTATATATAGTGCTACTGTTAGATTATTCATTATTTCCTAACTCCTAGTTTTATATACAGTTTGCTTTTGATACTGCACTTTCTGTTTGCACACAGCGTGCACCCTTGGGGTTCACCTTACATGCAGTGCTTTGCCTGAAGAGCTGAGGTTGTGGAAAAGCATTCAACTTTTCTCTCCTCTGATAAACTGTATATTCCCTGTAACCTCTGTGATCCTCATTCATCAATGAACAGATAGATCTGAAGCACTGCAGGATTCAGTGGTACAGCATTGGAGCAGAGAAAACATTACCTGCATTTCCAAAAAAGGACCACTTTGTTAAGGAGTGCTTTACGGAAATAAAAAGCATGCCCCAAACTATCAACAGGTTTATAGTATTAATGACCTAATAAAATACTTTTTAAACATAACATTCCCTATTTTGAATCATAATTATATCTTTTAAAAAATCAACAGTAAAGGAAGTATAATTTAGTGCCATTTTAAATTTATTTATTGAGTGCTTGCTGGAGGCATTGTTCTATATGCTATATATTCTGGTCTTACATTGGATTAGTTAAAAATGTGAATTGTCATTTTTACATATTTCTGTTATCTTATTATCTCCAAACAAAATTGGTATGGATAAATTTTATATTATGATTCCTTAGATATATTTTTTAGTTTAACAATAGGTACTTTTTCTTATGTTTGATATCATGCTGTAACTATATTATTAAAAATAGGGAAATCAATATTTAGATGACATGGTAATTTAATTTATTTAAAATGTACTAACTAAAGACTTAAAATATTGAAGATATTATGCTAGTTGTATAAGATAAAATGAAAAGCATGAAACAAGAGTCCTGTCATGAAGTTTGCAGTTTACAAGAATGATAGATATTAATTAAATAATCCATAATGAGAGAAATCTAAATAAAAATAAGTGCAATGAGGAAGCTTGCAAAATACTACAAATACACTAATCGGCATCTTGCCTTAAATTGCCGCATATGGAATGAATTGTGAATGACACAAATGATTTAAAATATGAAAGCAAATTAGAAATTAATTACATGAGAAAATTGAAGGAGATGGACACCGTTTCAGGTACTGGAGACAGCACTTGGAAAGCCTAAGATTTGGAATAAGTGTTGACATTTAAAAAGTTCAAATATTGTTCTTATTGCATTATTAATGGAACATAGAGTGTTCCATAGAGAGAGGCATGGAGTGAACTGGAATGGGGCTGGAGTGACAGGCACATGCTGAGATGTGGAAGATTATACTACCCAGGCTAATCTTATTGAGAGCCCTTGTTAAGTACTCTGGTGTTTTTATCTTAAAGCCGCAGAAAGACATTAAAAGACTTCTAGGAGAAAAATGACATAATCATTTCTAAAAGATCATTTTGGACCTAATGTGAAAATGATTGAGTAGAAAATTGTTAATATAGTGAGGGCATTTAAAAAGGCTATTTCAGTAGTTTAGACAATCAATAACCTTACAAATTTTATGTAATATAATTATTAAAACTCAGAAATGAAGAAGGCATAGAGAATGTATGTGTCTATAGTCCTATTTTGACTTAACATTAGACATAAGAAGGAAAATATGTCAGGACTGATCAATAAAGTAAAACCATTGAAAAAACCATGAGACTTTCAGATCATTTAGTGAGAATGAAAGACTTGCAATTTTTTTTAAGAGTCAAAATGATGGATACAATTTCATAGATCTCTTTCATATATTTCACTAATAAAATGGAGACACAAAGTTCTAATAATTTCACAAGAATATTAGATTTCTAGATCAACTTTATATTACTAAATTACGACAGGCATTTATAGCCACAATATAATGAATACTTTGGAATCTAGAATCAAGGAACTATCAAAAAAATTGATTGATTAATTCTTTTTTTTTATTTTTTGAGATGGAGTGTTACTCTGTCATCCAGGCTGGAGTGCAGTGGCATGATTGTGATTCCCTGCGGTCTCCACCTCCAGTGTTGAGGCAGTTCTCCTGCCTCAGCCCAGCGAGTAGCTGGGATTACAGGTGGGCGCCATCATGCCTGGCTAATTTTTGTAATTTTAGTAGAGATTAGGTTTCATCACGTTGTCCAGGCTGGCCTTGAACTTCTGACCTCAGGTGATCTGCCCACTGTCGGCCTCCCAAACTGCTGGGATTACAGGTGTAAGCAACCGTACCTGCTTGATTGATTGATTCTTTTACTGTGAAATGAAAAGTCTCAGTAGTGTTTAAATAATCATTTTTGTTGAATGATACCTATAGTAGAAAACTAAAGCGAATGCTGAAATAATTAAAGGTATTTTCAATGAGAAAAATAACTGATTAATGATGTTTTGACAATAGGCTACAAAAAATGGAATATATATTAAAGAGTGGTACATTGTAATTTGGAAGAATTATGAAAATATTTTATACATATAATAATATTCTACTGAGAAAAGTATATCTAGCTACCTTTAATTATCAGCAGAAAAAGTAATTGTAAAATTCATAGCTCATAATATGGTATTCTAAAGCAAAATATTAAGAGATGAGAAACATATAAATTGAAAAAACCAAAATATTTTAATTCATCAGGGTTTACACACATTATGAAAAAGTGTTTGAAAAATACTTGTTCTGAACAAGATAGACATTCTAATTATAAAATATGTAAATAGCAATGAGCAAAAATCATCGTTCTCCACAGCCCATTTCTAAAATGTGTCTATTGTATGTCAAGATCAACGAGGCACACTGTCTGCACCTAATATACAATTGCATGAATTCAGATTTTACACTACATGTACAAAGAAAGTAAAGGTAAGTTGGTGATTTCTAACAAGGTTTTCTTTTAAAAGAAAATTGGCCAGCTGTGCAGAGTGTTTGATAATTTATCACAACAGATAGAAACATACTAAACACATAAATAGGCAAACAAGAAATTTAATTACATTGTGAATGAATATAAGTTAAGTAGCAGAATATATCAGAATCCATATGTTGTAAAACTTAGAATTAGAAATTGTTTTGTCCTTTTTCCTTTTGTTCTATTTCATGGCAAGTGCTCATTCTGGAAAGTAACTACTTACAGAAAATTTAAGGACTTGCTATTTAATGTTTATGGTTCTGTGTAAGAATGTCTATTGACTCCACTCTTTCCTTATCCTTCCCAATTAAAGGAGCATTTTATTTCACCTACTGTCAAAAGCTATTCCCAAGAACAGGCCCTGACAGTTCTTAAAAGTACCCTCTGCATCACCATTTGTTGCTCCATTTCTATTGATTCTTCAGTACAAGTTACTATCAACTGTTAGCTAGATAGCTACTAGAGTTTCCGAGTTTTGTTTCTCTATAATCCAATTTCCATTTAGCATCGATAATTAAATTTTATGAGGTTATATTGAGATATAACACTCTATGTTGCACAAATATTAAGAATAAAGCTGTCATTTGGTCAATATATAGAACATGGATAGCCACCCAAAGGGCTTTCATTAGTCATATCCTTGTCCAGCACTCCCAGAAGTAACCACAGCACTGACTTCTATCACCATAGGTAAATATTTCCCTGTTCTTAAAATCTATATAAATAGAATTACGTGTCACATGTCCCTTTTGCACTTTGTTTCATTTGCCCAATATTAGGTATATAAAGTCTACCAATATTTTGTGTAGTTTTTAGTTTTCATTGCAATATATTCTTTCAATAAATATGCCACAATTAATTTTTCTGTTCCATTGTAAATGAACATTTGAGTTTTTTCCAATTCAGGACTATGATGAGTAAAGACGCTATGATCATTCTTTAACATATGTGTTGGTGACTTGAAAGTCACTCATTTTGTGGAATTCATATCTAGGAGTAGAATTGCTAAGTGACAGAATAGGGATAGGTTTGACTTTAGTGGATAACACGAAACACTTTTCCAAAATTGCCCATTTATAAGAGAGTTCTGATTGCTTTGCACTTTTACTAGTGCTTTGATATATCTAACGATATTATTTTTGCATATTGTATTAATTTCAGTGATTAAATTAAATGATTGGTACCTTATTGTGGTTTGATTTACACACTATAATAACTCAATGTTGAACACTCTCTCATAGGCTTATTGGCTATTTGTAAAAATATTACTCTGAAGTGATTTGAGATTTTTTTTCCAATTTTTTCTGTCTTCTTATGGATCAATAGATACTCTTTACATATTCTGAATAGAATTCATTTGTTGATGTAGACAGTTAGAAAATATATACACATAAATATATCTACATACATATATGTATGACAAATACATACATCTGTATATTAATATATTTGGCAAATATGTGTTTTCAGTGTATATCTTGATTTATCATTCTTATTGTGTTTTTTTTGTAAAACAATTCCATTCAAAAATTCAATTTTTATAGTTAATTGAAAACATTTTATATCCTAATATTTTCTTTTTTCTTCTAGGAATTTATTATCTTTTGCATGTTGGGCTATGAAGCTTTTTGAATGAATTTGAGGTTTTAGTGTGGAGCTTATGATTCATTCTTTTTCCGTTAGATAATTATTTGAACTAGCTTCATTATTTTAAAAAAATCAAAATTTTTCCACTGAGATAAAATACTTTTTTAAAATTAATCATGTGACCCATAGAACTGTGAGTCTGTTTCCAGACTATGTATTAGGTTTCAGTGGTCTCTCTGTTTATCCTTGTGTATGCATTTTACTTGTCTTGGACATTAAGTAAAACACTTTAAAGTGCTAATATTACAATCTTTTCTACTTCTGAATATATTAAATATGATATTAACTGAAAGATTTTCTAAGATACCCTTTAAGAAATTCCAGATACTCTCTTCTATTTCTAATTAACTGAACACTTTATTTTTTATGAGAAAAGGGTATTGGATGTTATCAAATGTTTTCTTGTGGTATCAATTAAGATAATCATATAGTTTACCTTATTTAAATATTAACGAACAAAATTACATTAAGTGATTTTCAAACATTAATGCAAACTTGCATTGCCAAAATAAAACCCACAATGTTACTAATTTATTTAAATTTCTAGATTTACTTTGTACATGTTTGTTTAGAATTTTTGTATCTGTAATTCCCTTCTTATGACTTGGTCCAGTGGTGCTGTGCTTACACTGACCTCGTAAAATGAGTCAGATACTATTTTCTAGTGTTTGACAGATTTGATTTTCTGTTTAATATTGGATAAAATGTACTAGTAAATCTACCAGGATAAAGATATTTCTTTCTTATTTTTATTTTTTAATTGAAAAAATTTTATAGATTTCTGGGATAGAATGCTATGTTTTGTGTATGTTTATATCACTCAATAATTATATCAATCAGATTAACATATCCAGCACCTCCCATACTTAATCTATTTTTGTGATGAGAACATTTCAAATTTAATCTTTCAGCAATTTTGAGGTATACTGTGGATTATTATTAATTATAGTCAATATTCTGTGCAATAAATCACTAAAACTTAATCTTCCTGTCTAGCCGAAAATTTTTACCCCTTGATCAAAATCTCCCATTTTCCCATTCACCCTTCTCCCTCAGTCTTGGGTAACCACAATTCTAGTCTCCCCTTTTATGAGTTCAACTTTTTTAGATTCCCCATATAAGTAAGATCATGCAGTATTTGTTTCTTTGCCTGGCTTATTTCATGTTATATAACGTCCTCCAAGTTCATCCATGCTGCAAATGACAGTATTTCCTTTCCTTTCAAAGCTGAATTGTATAGCTCAGTGTGTTTGTGTGTGTGTGCGTGCGCGCGCGCGCGCGCGTGTGTGTGTGTGTGTGTGTTGATAGGTTGATGCCACATCTTGGCTGTTGTAAATAGTTCTGCAATGTACATGGAAGTGCAGCTATCATTTTAACATACTGATATCAAATCCTTTGACTATACCCCAAAGTGGGATTCCTAGATCACATGGTAGCTCTATTTTTAATTGTTTGAGAAACGTTTATACTGTTTTCCATAATTGATGTACTAATTAGCATTCTCATCAACGGTGTACAAGGGATCCCCTTTCTCCACATCTTTGCCAACATTTATCATTTTTTAAAATAAAAGCAATTCTAACGTGTGAGGTGATATTGCTTTAATATAAATTAATTTAAATGTTTTAATTTACATTTTCCTAATGATTAGTGGTTTTGAACATCTTTTCAGGTATCTGTTGCATATTTGCATGTCTTCTTTTGAGAAAAGTCTGTTGAATATCTTTGCCTATGTTTTATTAGGTTGTTTTACTTCTATAGAATTGAGTTGATTATGCATTTTGGAAATTAACCCCTGATCAGATATATGATTTGCGAATATTGTCCCCCAATTCCTGAGTTTTCTCTTCACTCCATTATTGTTTCCTTTGCTGTGCTAAAGGTTTTTTAGTATGATGTAATCCTATTTGTTTTTGTTTGTTTGTTTGTTTGTTTTTGTTTTCTATAATTTCAGGATCATATTAAAGAAATACTTTCCCAGACCAGTATTGTGGAGCTTTACCCTGGATTTTCTTGTAGTAATTTTATATTCTGATGTCCTATACTAATTCTTAATACATTTTGAATGGATTTTTGTATATGCTTTGAGATAAGGGTTCCATTGGTTAATGTTCCATTGGTTAATGTGTCCTCCTATTTTTATGCCAGCATCGTGTTGTTTCTTTTAATATAGCTTTGTAATAGATTTTGAAATCAGGTAGTGTGGGCGCCTTCAGCTTTATTCTTTCTGTTCATTATTTATTTGGCTATTCAAAGAGCTTTCCCCTGTGTTTTCTTGTAGTAATCTTATATTTTGAGGTCCTATGCTAATTCTTAATACATTTTGAGTAGATTTTTGCATATGATTTGAGATAAGCATTCCATTGGTTAATGTTCGGTTGGTTAATGTGTCTTTTTTTTTTTTTTTTTTTTTTTGAGACGGAGTCTCGCTCTGTCCCCCAGGCTGGAGTGCAGTGGCCGGATCTCAGCTCACTGCAAGCTCCGCTTCCCTGGTTTACTCCATTCTCCTGCCTCAGTCTCCCGAGTAGCTGGGGCTACAGGCGCCCGCCACCTCGCCCGGCTAGTTTTTTGTATTTTTTTTTTAGTAGAGACGAGGTTTCACCGTGTTAGCCAGGATAGTCTCCATCTCCCGACCTCGTGATCCGCCCGTCTTGGCCTCCCAAAGTGCTGGGATTACAGGCTTGAGCCACCGCGCCTGGTCAATGTGTCTTATTTTTATGCCAGTATCATGTTGTTTCTTTTACTATAGATTTGTAATAGGTTTTGAAATCAGGTAATGTGATGCCTTCAGCTTTATTCTTTTTGTTCATTATTTCTTTGGCTCTTCAGGGTGTTTTGTGGATCTATATGAATTTAAGGAGCATATTTTCTATTTTTTGAAAAATTACATTGGGATTTTTGTAGTGGTTACATTGACTTTGTAGGTCACTTTGGGTTTTATGGAAGTTTTAACAGTATTAATTCTTCTAGTATGTGAAAACAGAATATCATTACACTTGTTTACATGTTCTTCATTTTTTATCAATATTGTATAGTTTTCAGTATAAAAGTCTTTCATTGTCTTGATTAAATTTATGTTTAAGTATTTTAATGCTATTATAAATGGGATTAATTTCTCAATTTTTTTCTGAGAGTTTATTCTCAGTGTAAAGAAACACTACTGATTTTTGTGTGTTGACTTTTTGTTGGAAATGGTTAAGAGTGAGCAACCTTGTGTCGTTCCTAATCATAGAGGAAAAACGTTCAAGTTTTCACCTTTAAGTATGATGTTAGTTGTGTTTTTTTTAATATATGTCCTTCATTGTGTTGAGGTACGTTTCTCCTAAGCCTAATGTGTTTAGTCGTTTTTTTCATGAAAAGAGATTAAAGTTTGTTAAAGTATTTTTCTACATCTTTTGAGAAGATCATCTGCTTTTTGTTTTTCATTCTCTTAATGTGGTTTATCGTATTTTTTGGTTTGCATATGTGGAATCTTTCTTGCATTCCAGGGCTAAATTCCCGTTGATCATGGTAAATGATATTTTCAGTGTCCTGTTAAATTTAATTTGCTAGTATTTTGTTAAGCATTTTTGTATCTATATTTATTAGGAATATTGGCCAGATTTTCTTTTTTTAGGGGGCTTATCTGACTTTTGTATCATGGTAATGCTTGCATTGAAAAACTAGTTTGGAAATATTTTCTCTTCTTTAATTTTTTAGAAGAGTTTGAGGATTATTGATATTAGTTCTCTAAATCTTTGCTACAATTCTGCTGTGAAGCCATCAGTTCCTGGACTTTTCTTTGATAGGCGATTTTTAATTATTAATTTAATCTCCTTAATAATGGTCTGTTTAGATTCTCTACTTCTTCATGATTTCATTTTGGTAGGTAAGTTTTTAGAAATTTATCCATTTCTTCCAGGTTATCCAATTTGTTTGTGTACATTGTTGTCTTTTGTAATTCTTTATATTTCTGTAGCATCAATTGCAATAGCTCCTCTTTCATTTCCTGTTTTACTTGAATCTTCTTTCTCTCTCTCTTTTTTCAGTCTGGTTAAAGATTTGTTGATTTTGATTATATTTTCACGGAATGAATTATTTTTCTTTTGATCTGTTATATTGCCTTTCTAGTATTTATTCTATTTAGTTCTGTTTATTTTTTTTAAATTATTATTTCTTTCCTTCTACTGATACTCAATTTGGTTTGTTTTTTTTTCTAGTTTCTTGGATTGTAGTGTTAGGTTATTTGAATTTTTTTATATATAGGCATTTATTGCTATAAACCTAGCCCTTAGAACTACTTTTGCTATATCCTTTAAGTTTTGACATGCTGTGTTTTTATTTTCATTTATCTCCAGATATTTTTCAATCTCCCTTTCATTTTTTTCTTCGACCTATAAGCTGCTCAACAGCACATTACTTTAAAACATTTGTGATTTTTCCAAAATTCTTCCTGCTATTGACGTTCAGATCTATTCCATTGTGATTAAAAAAGGTATTTTATATGATTTCAACCTTCTTACAATTGTTGAGATTTGTTTCGTGGTCTACTATATAATTTAACCTAAAGAATGTTTCCTGTGCACTTAAGAATGTGCATTATGCTGCTGTTTGATTAAATGCTTTGTAAATGTCTGCTAGGTCCATTTGCACGGAAGTGTAGTTCAAGTCCAATGTCTTATTAATTATCTGTCTAGATAATTTGCCTATTGTTGAAAGTGGAGTATTTAAATCTCCTGTTATTGTATTGCAGTCTATCTCACTCTTCAGGCCTATTAAGATTTGCTGTATATAGTTAGTTGCTCCAGTGTTGGATGTATATATATTTAAAATGTTATGTCCTCTTGATATATACAACCCTTTATCATTATATAATGAGTTTATTCGTTACTTTTTAGTTTGTTACTAAAGTCCATTTTTATATAAGTATTTGTGGGGGTTTTCCCTTATTTTCTTGATCAGTGTTAGAGTTTGTTAGTTGTATTTATTCATCTAAAAACAACTAAAATTTTATTTTCTTGACCTAAACTTGCTTTCTATTTTACTAATTTCAGTTCTTATTTTCATTTTTCCCTGTTTTCTACTTTCTTGGCTTCCACTGGTTATATGTTGAAGATTTTTGAAAAAATTTAGGTATTTGATTTTTATAAGTTAAAAATTTTTATTTCTCTAATGTATTCATTAAAAATACGCATTTTTCTGGGGCTGGGCGCGGTGGCTCATGCCTGTAATCCCAGCACTTTGGGAGGCCAAGTCGGGTGGATCATAAGGTCAGGAGATAGAGACCATCCTGGCTAACATGATGAAACCCCGTCTCCACTAAAAATACAAAAAATTAGCCGGGCATGGTGGCGGGCGCCTGTAGTCCCAGCTACTCAGGAGGCTGAGGCAGGAGAATGGCGTAAACTGGGGAGGTGGAGGTTGCAGTGAGCCGAGATCACTCCACTGCACTCCAGCCTGGGCGACAGAGGGAGACTCCACCTTAAAAAAAAAAAAAAAAAAAAAAAAATGCATTTTCTGTAAGCACTACTTTAGTTTCATTCTGCTAGATTTTTAGGTCATACTTTAATTTTTATTCATTTCAATGTTTACTTTTCTAATTACTATTATTATTTTTATTTTTCTTCCTGAATGATTTACAACAATATTGCTTAATATTAAATATTTGTGGAATCAAAAATTATATTTATGTCATTAACATTTAGTTTATTTCAAACATAATCTGGCTATTTATTGTTTATTTAAACTTGTTTTATGGCTAACATATGACTGACTATAATAAATAGTGCTTTTTTGGATAATTATTTTGCATCTTTAAGGTATAAGATTATGAAATGTCAGGATAATTTGGTTGATATGGTTACTGCAATCTTCATATACACACCAACTTTTTGGTGGTGGGGGATTTGCTTGTTGTCTGTCAAAACCTTTAAGTCTATGGATTTGCTTTTATTTTTAGTTCTGCTTTTTTTCTGTGTATAAATTAAAACTATGTCATACAAGTTTAAAATTTCCATTGGAATAGTCCTTTTTGCATTATAAATTTTTCTTTTGACATTTAGTAATACATATTGCCTAAGAATCTGTTTTGATATTAATATGTTCATACCACTTACTTTGTTTTTTATTAGTGACTGCGTGGTATATTCTTTTCAAGGAAGGAGAACGACCTTGGGTGACTCAGTTCTTGAACCTGAAGCAATCACTGAAATGCTGAAAGCTGAAGACTGTGGACCAGTGGCACTCAGCAGTTGAAGCAATAAAGACTTCAGTTCGGGATATAAATTATCTGTTCCAAATATATCAAACTCACAGTAAAACTCTAAGTTCCTAGAGCATCTTATTGAGATATTTGGATGAGGGGGATATGGATAACTTTTCCATTTTTAATTGGTGTCTTATTTGGTATATATCTTCTTTGAAAATTGGCATTTTATTATTTTAAGTAAATCTATCTATAGAGTTTTTAATGTATAGGTAATTAAATTGACTTTAAGTGAAAAATCTCTGTACTCCAAAGAAATTTTTGAAGAGCAAAAGATAATAGAATTCTTCTCACAATATCTTTATTTCCTATCAGGGAGTAAAAGGAAAAAAATAAAAAAATGCTTGGCTCTTGCACCTCTGTAAAGTGTGAAGAACTGGGAAGGGTCTTTTTTCTTTTCCTTCCTTCCTTCCTTCCTTCCTTCCTTCCTTCCTTCCTTCCCTCCCTCCTTCCTTCCTTCCTTCCTTCCTTCCTTCCTTCCTTCCTTCTTTCCTGTCTTCCTGCCTGCCTTCCTTTCTTCCTTCTTTCCTGTCTTCTTTCCTTCCTTCCTTCCTTCTTTCCTTCCTTCCTTCCTTCCTTCCTTCCTTCCTTCCATCCTTCCCTTTCTTTCTTCCTCCATTCCTTCCTTCCTTTTTCTTTCTCTCTTTCACCCCCTCCCTTCCTTCTTTCCTTCCTTCCTTCTTGCTTCCTTTCCTTCCTCCCTTTTCTTCTTCTTCCTTTCATTCCTCCCTCTCTTGCCTATTTTCTTCATTTCCTCTTTCCATCCTTTCATCCTTTCCTCTTTTTGTTATTTCTTCATTCCCTTTGTTTTCTTGCTCTAAAATTATGAACGAAGACATTTAATATAAAGAGGTTTATTTCAGACACTTTTGCTTTCCTCAAGAAACTAGAGACCACGGAACACAAGAAAACAGATACTTTTTCTTCAGAAAAAAAGTATACTATATTTTATTTGTGATTTTATACTTTAAATTTATTTGCTCATAGAGCATTACCCCATAATATAGATAAAATCCTTCAACCAGGCTATATAAAAATAATTATAAAAAATTTAATTTTGATATAAAATATTTTTCCAAAATTATATAACTACACATTAATGAAGATTGGGATATGTTTTTCTATGTTATTTTCACTGCAATAATTGAAGAAACTTGCATATTTATAGGTAATTAATTGCTATCTTAAGCAAGTGATAAAATAATTATGAATCTTATGTAAGTTCACAGTTGTATCAACATTATTGTACTTTTTACGTATTCCAATGTCATTGATTAAAAATTATTTTCTAGTGTAATTGGTATAGAAACAGTGGGTAACTTCAGTGACTTTGAATCCATACTGGGCTTATAACATTTCACTTTTGTCATTTAAAGTGAAGAGGTTTATTCTTAGTAGATAACAACAGTCAGATATTTGACAAATATGCGGTTATTTCTGAAGAAGAATGCTATTTTGAAAAGCAATACTATGATATTTTAAAACACAAAAGACTACAGTTTTTCTGAAGAACTTTTTGCAATTTGTCAAAATGTGCTTATTGTTATTTCTACAATGCCTTATCAAGCAATTTATGTTTTGCATACTTTTGTAGTGTTTAAAAATCTGGAAGCAGGAAATACTTTTAAAAACTGTTGAATACTTTGATAACAATTAATCATTACTGAATTTTAAGGCATTGCATTTAATCTGGAAAAATATCTGTACATTATTCTAGCTTTTAAAAACATGCACACTTACAGTAAGTATGCCTATGATTAACTCTTGCTTTATTAAACTTTCCTCAAACTTCTTTGTTAAATACAACACTTTTTATTCATTGAATTACTCTTAACAGTAATCAAAATCACACGAGGATACTAAGCAGTTGGTTTTATTTAATATTATATATTAAGGAAATATCTTTTTAATTGGGAATCTGTAGACATTTTAAGCTGATAGTATTTTCTTTAGGAAGTAAAGACATATGTTTACATATACAGAAGCATGAATTTTAGCATTCACGTGATTCCTGATATTGTTTTGCAACTTATCCTTGAAGGAAATAATACTGTATCCACTTCTTAGAAATGTGTCTGATATTTAAGAAAAGCTCTTTTCCAGCATATTAGAGTCATACATTGGTGAAAAACTAGTATTTCAATTATGAAACACAGAATATTCACTCATCAATGAATTTATCTTTATATATAAATGTCACTTTTATAGTATTTGCTAAATATAACTGTCAAAAAACATACAGTTGAGTTCCAAGCTCCTGCCCTTCAAGAATCTACAGGAGTTGTAGGCAAGTAAAGAAAGACAGGCGGCCGGGTGTGGTGACTCACACCTGTAATCTCAGTACTTTGCAGGTGTAGACAGGTGATTCACAAGGTCAGAAGTTCAAAACCAGCCTGGCCAACATGGTGAAAACCCATCTCTACCAAAAATAAACTAAAAATTAGTCAGGGGTGGTGACGTCATGCACCTGTAATACCATCTACTCAGGAGGCTGAAGCAGGAGAATTGTTTGAACACAGGAGACAGAAGTTGCAGTGAGCCAAAATGGTGCCACTGCACTCCAGCCTGGGTGACAGAGTGAGACTCCATCTCAAAAACAAAGAAGAAAAAAAAAATAAAGACAAGCCTCAGACAGCTCTCCTGGAAGGGAAAAGTAGCAGATGTGAGGTGGAAGTATGAAACAGTCATGTTCATTTCTGAAAGTTGACACATATTAAAAAATCACTAGTATTTAATAATTGAGTTTATAAAGTATAAATATAATAAAGTGTGATAAGTATGATAGTCAAACAATGCATTTAGTACAGTTAATACCTAAGATTAAGTTAAATATTATTAAAATGACTACTATTAGTTATTATATCACCATTTGACAATAATTAGTTATCATAGTTCCACTTGATAAAGTAGATTCACATATCCAGGTTCTTTCAAACACACTTAAATATTTCCAAATTACTGGACAAAATAGGTATAAAAACTTAAGTTTAAATTAATTAAAATGAATAAAATTGCAAATTCAATTTTGCCACTGTTGTAGCCACACTTACAGCTAGTCATATGGTTACATGGTGAGTAACTACCATGTAAGACAGTGTAGGTTTAGAGAATATCCAGAGGAAAAAAAAATGTTTAAAATAATACAGCTCCATGGCTTACTTTTGTAGAAATTATTTCCATCTCACACTAAATGACAACATAACTCTAACTTACTATTGTTAAGATAGCAGTACTCTCCAGATTGATCTGCAGATTCAAGACATTTCTATCAATATTCCAGATGGCTTTTTGCAGAAATTGACAATTGCATACTAAATTTATGTGGAAATGCAGGGGACTCAGAATAGCCAAAGAATCTTAAAAAAGAGATATAAAATTGGAAAAAATCACATCTCCTCATTTCAAACCCTAGTATAAAACTAAATATTCAAGACAATGTAGTACTGACATAAGAATAGATATACAGATCAATAAGACATAATTCAGAGTTCAGAATTAAGCCCTTACATTTATGGTTAATTGATTATCAATAAGCATGTCAAGACAATTCAATAGGAAAAAAATCGTCTTTGTAACATATGGTGCTGAGGCAAACAGATACATGCAAAGCAATAGTTTGACTTTTACCTTACACAATACATACACATTACTCAAACTATATCACAGACCCAAATATAAGAGATTAATTAAATTATAATACTCTTAGAAGAAAAGTTACAATAATTTTTTGTGACCTTCAGTTAGATACTGAATTCTTAAATAAGACACCAGAGGCAGAAGAGACAAAAGAGAAAATGAGATAGGTAAAATGAATTAGTTGATATAATAATAACAAATTTTGTGCTGTAAACAATACCATCACAAAAGTGAAAAAGCAACCAACAGAATGGGAGAGAATATTTTCAAATCCTGTATTTGATATGGGACTTGTATTCAGAATATATAAAATACTCATAATTCCATAATAAAAATAAGAAAAACATTGACAAATTATATGAACAGCCATTCATCCAAAGAAGGTAAACAAATGATCAACAACCCTTGAAAGAACACTGAGCAATATTAGTCAATAAAAAAACCTAAATACAAATTATGGTGGGTAATCTTCACACCCACTAGAATAGCTAAATAACAATACATAAACTTTGAAAAAATTACACTAAGTGAAAGAAGCTAGTCACAAAACACCACATATTGTATGATTCCATTTCATTTATATGAAATGTCCAGAACAGGTAGATTTTTAGAAACACAAAGTTAATAAGTGGTGGCTTAAAGATGAGAATAGGGAATTTTGAGGGGTGGGAATGTAATAGATATAAGTTTCCTTTTAGAGAGCATGAAATTATGTCAAATCAGATTGCGCTATCGTTTTCAGAACTTGCAGACATACTACAATACATTGAATTAATACTTTAAATCAGTGAATTGTATGGCATATGAATTATATCTCAATAAAGCTGCTCAAAACAGCAAAAGCACAGAACTTGCACATAACATGGTTTTCTTTAAGTCAGCATCTTACATAACCATAGCATACACATTAAAGCTAAGAAATTAACCTTAGTCTGATATTTTTAACAAGTTTTCAAAAGGTATTTGAATTTCTAAGTTTTTACACTAATGTTTTTCTCTCTCACTCTCTTCCCAGAATTCCCACTGAGTTTAATTTTCTTCCAATCTGTGACAATTCCCCAATATGTTCTTGTCCATTACAACTTTGACAATTTTAAAGAGTACCATTGAGTTACTTTATAGAATGCTTTTTATTTGGATTTGTCTAATGTTTTCTTATGACTGGATTAAGTTATTGCTTATGAAGAAGGATATCACTTAGATGATGTGCCCTTCTCAGTGCATTATACTGAGTGGCACATTACCTCAACATGCCTGGTTATGTTCACTTTTATCACCTGACTAATGTGAGTCTGCCTGTATTACACAAGATAAAATTATCACTTTGCCATTTGTAAATATCAAATATTTGGGGGAAGAGAAGTCTTTGATATATGTAAATTTCCTATTTCTGTTTAAACTTTTTCCCAGTAATTTTAGGATCGTAGAAGAATTTTGCTTGTGAAAATTATTATTTTAACTTAGTGGTGAATTTCCATT
The DNA here is from genome assembly GCF_002776525.5 of Piliocolobus tephrosceles. NCBI lineage: Eukaryota > Metazoa > Chordata > Mammalia > Primates > Cercopithecidae > Piliocolobus > Piliocolobus tephrosceles. The sequence goes on from NC_045436.1 coordinate 125,329,187, forward strand.
TCCCTTAATTCTTCTATATGTATTAACTGTTTTTCTGTAAGAAAAAGTTGGCATTTTCTCCTTTAACCTATGTGTTCACTCAGGTGTAAACATATGGACTAAGGGTTATTTATTTTTTATGGAGGTTGTAATTCAATATTGTATTTATTTAATTGGTTCAAGTTGCTCTAATTTTGGCTGTTGGGGGAATGTTCAGGTGGATTATGTGCCCTTTGATATGCTCCCTTTATTTATTTTTTATTTTTATTTTGTGCTCTCTGTTACTTTCAGGCACTAAAGATACCCCAACTTCATCTTTTAATTCCCCTATTTCAGTCCATCACTCAACAAGTTACCCAAGGAGTCTGGCTTTTTTATATTGGAGAATTTTGATATTGATTTCTGCAACTATCTTCCAACATCATACTTTTTATTCTAGTTATCTCTTTTCCTTATAACTCACCTTCATTCTTCAACAGTGAGAAATCTGGCTTTCGTTATCTACAATATAGTATTTATTATCTATTCAACTCTATAATATGATTAGTTAATTTCTAACTCATGCTCTGTAAAAACAAATTGACAATAAACTAGGTCGCAATGTATATGAAAAATTATTTTTGTCTGTAATTCTACAATATTCAATTAAAATGCAATTTTACAAAGTAATGTAGGTCAGCTCTTATGCTTCTCTTCCTTTTTACTTGAAACACAGATTCATTTGTAACAATCTGCATTCCTTCTCTCCCCTTATACATAGCTGATATTTTTAGACACGTGCATTGAGTAAAATCCAGGTTTTTTGTGATGTACTCTTCTATGGGTCATAAAGAATGCATTGAATTGTGTAGCTACCACCACAGTTTTTTACAGCTCCATCACATCCAGTGATCTTTTCATTTTATCCTTTTACGGATAACCTCTCTCTTACTCCCAGCAAATCACATTTTAAAAAATGTTTTATTAATTAATGATCAATTAGGCTGTTATGCATAAAATTGCTTGATATTTGTGTACAATTCTTTGTAAAGCTATTAATTTTTCATCTAATAGCTGTGGTATTAAATATGTGTAATTATTTAATTACATAGGTATAAAATCTATGAGTCTGTGGTAGATGGATGTTTATCTCTGTGAAAAAGTGTAAAACCATTTTCCAAAGTTGTTGTTCCATTTTATGATAATTCACATTGTTCTTCATTCTCATGGGCACTTGATAGTAACTTTTTAAACATTTTAATATGTATGAAGTCAAACATTTTTGTGTTTTTAATTCAAATTTTCATAAAGATTAATAATGTTCAATATATATCCATATGTTTATTTGACATTTCTTTATCTTCTTCGGTGAAATATCTATTCAGATTCTTTGTTCACTTTTAATTGGGTATGAATGAATCTTAATTTTCTTCTTCTACAGGACAGAAGTAAACCACTGTATGAGAAGTAAACTCATATGTTATTATCAGGAGTGCAGAAAATATATAATGTAAAATAAGATCTAGCATATTTTTAAAAACTATATATACATTTATCCTTTGAAACACTGATCTCTTTTCTAGAAACTAACTGTGGTAATACATTCTGCCAATACACTCACACACACGTACACACACAAATACAACCACATATACTTAATGCAAAGTCACCAATGAAGGTGTTATTTGTAATAATAGAATACTGTATTAGTAATACAGTAATTACAGAAATAGTAGTAATATAAATAATACCCTTTTTTTGTTTTTGAGACAGAGTCTCACTCTGTCACCCAGGTTGGAGTGCAGTGGTGAAATAGCTCACTGCAATGTCCATCTCCCAGGTTCAAGTGATTCTCCTGCCTCAGTCTGCCAAGTAGCTGGGACTACAGGTGTGTGCCACCATGCCAGGCTATTTTTTTTTTAAGTAGAGACAGGGTTTCTTTATATTAGCCAAGCTGTTCTTAAACTCCTGACCTTGTGATCTGCTGTCTTTGGCCTCCCAAGGTACTAGGATTACAGGTGTAAGCCACCACACCTGGCCATAAATAATACTCTTAATACTCCTCTTAATACTCACAATATCCCAATACTCACAGTACTCTTAAAACTCATCCATATTATGGTGGTAGAAGGCAGACAGATTCCTGGGTGGCAAGAGGTAGGCACCTGGTAAGGCCCAACTTTCAAGTCAAGGATGGTCTGAAGACTGGGGGAAGGGCTGCCAGTTCTGGGTGCAGTCCAACACTAGAATGGGAACTTCCTTGATTCCTTTTGGTAAGTTGGGAAGAGCTTTTTCTGGGCCCTCCCATAGACCAATCAGCTTGCACTTCCTCGATTCTGAGCTCATAAAAACCCTAGACTCAGCCGGACTCAGACACAGGTTGGGACTATCTGTCTGCAGCTAGGACCTACCCACTTTGTGTCTCCTCTCCACTGATAGCTGTTCTGTCACTCAATAAAACTCTTCTTCATCTTGCTTATCCTCCAGTTGTCCATGTAACATCATTTTTCCTGGATGCAGGACAAGAACTCAAGACCCACCCAATCATGAGCACGAAAAGGACTGTAACACTTTTCTGGCTGGCTTGCCTAGCTGTGGACAGTGACATGCTTCCATTCACTGAACTATGGAAGGGAAGAGCCATGGCCCTTTTGGGGGCCCAGACCTTGGGATTCCCCAAGCCAGAGCTTTAACGCTATAGCCCTCATGCCCTCAAACAGAGTTAGGCAGCTGCTGCACATGACAGGAAGCAATGGTAGGGCTAGGCCAGCCCACAAGTGGGGCTAAAGGACTGAATGAACTGTAACACAAAGGGGCTGAAACAGTCCCTGACATATTTGCTGCCCTGTGGGCGGTGGGAAGGACACAGCTGTAACATACCTCCCACCCCTACCCTTTGGGGCTCTGCAGTTGCTGGCATCTTCAAGGTTTCGGGTGCCACCATGTTCTTCTTGTCCAGATGCTGGCACCAGCAGTAGAATCCCCTTGTGGTATGCTTGGTCCAACAGCAGTCAGCACCTGTGATGGTGCCTGGAGCTGTCTGCCCCAACACAGCAGCCACTAAACCTGGTTATGTGCAACGACCAGACTCTGTGCTCTTTCACTCACATACCTCTCACCACTCTGTGTCTGGTTTGCCCTTGCAGAGCATGGGATCCAGGCTGGTAACATGAGCCAAGTGCAACCTACTAGGCCAAGTGTGCAGGACAAGTCCAGCCAATGTGAGCAAAATTCAAGCAGAAGTGCCGCCAGCCCCAGAGGTTTCTGGCTGGCAAAACAACATGCAAAGGATCCTGTGACACATAGAAGGCTTGTTAATTAAACCATGGAACACCTACACAATGGAGAAACATGCAGCTATAAAAAAGAATGAGAAAATATTGGTTAGGTGTATATAGATTTTGCAGCACAGAATCTTTTGTTTAATAATGTAGAATAAATATTACGCCTGTAATCCCAGTACTTTGGGAGGCCAAGGCAAGCAGATCACAAGGTCAAGAGATCAAGGCCATCCTGACCAACATAGTGAAACCCTGTCTCTACTAAAAATACAAAAACTAGCTGGGCATGGTGGTGCAGACCTGTAGTCCCAGCTACTTGGAAGTCTGAGGTAGGAGAATCACTTGAGTCCAGGAGGCAGAGGTTGCAGTGAGCCAAGATTGTGTCACTGCACTCCAGCCTGGTGACAGAGCAAGACTCTGTCTCAAAAAAAAAAAAAAACAAACAAACAAAAAAACAACAACAACAACAAAAAAAAAACAAAACAAACAAAAAAAAAACAAAAAACCCAAATATAAGATAGAATATATTTGCTTGTTTTGAAAAGTAAACATAGGAAAGTTAAATCAGAAGCAAACAGAAATACTGAGCCATAAAGAATGATAGAGAATGGGACAGGCATGATAGAGATATCTATAATTTTAATGTCATTTACACATTCATGTAGTTTTCTTTTAATATAATAAAATTACCTAAAAATCATCACAAACAACTCTAAAATTGCATTCAACAGTAAGAAATATATATATTGATATCAAGTTGATAATATAACCACACATACAGGCACACACACATGCACTTCCAAAAAAAAAAAAAAAGAACAACAAACAACATAAAACAACTACAATTTGAATGCAGTCAACACATCCTATATGTGAATCTATCCTAATAAAAAAAAAAAAAGGCAACATATCTTGAATGTTAATTTTTTTCTTTTGGACATGCCATTGCTGTACTGATTTTGAAATTATGTTGTGTGTATTGTAGGATAAAGCAGATGAGTAAATATACTTATGCTGGGGGAAGCAGTATTCTTACTCTGAGAAAAGAAAGTTACAGCAATGGGAGTTGGAAGATGGGAAAATGCTATGATTTATTTATATGAATTGGAAGTAGTGGTATGAATTCATCATATTTTAGAAATACATGTCATCTTTGTACTCTTAAAGGATTTAAAAGCTACACTACTCCAGTAGCAAAGCTCTCATATTACCTCTATATTTGCTATCTATACGTCTTGACTCAAATAAATCAAGACTTTTTGAATAAGTTGAAAATTTTAGGTCAGCTTCAGGGAAAATAAGGTAAGTCTGGAATACTTTATTTTGCCAGAAAGCAGGAACAAGTTAGGAGACTAAGAAAAACATATGAACAGGACACAGGACTCCCTTGAACTGCTTGACTTGGCTCCTGAATTTGAAAGTATTTCAACAACCAGAAAACAGAAAAAGTGAAATGCAAATTATAACATGTTGAATTTTTAAAATTCACGTATTCTATTGACATTTGAAAAGTGGGAAAAAAGAAGGCTCTTTATAGAAGAATGTTAGCTACTAAACATAAAAGAACCATAAACCTAGAAAATCACTATTGTAAGTTCTCAAAATTATTATTGCTTGAATTACTTATAAGTAACAAAAGAAAATAAAAATAAGGCACCCTTACAATAGAGAGTTCTGGTGAATACTCATTTAATCAAGGAATCAAATTTAGCCTCACCAATAAGATGAAATGACAATGTGTCTTCCAGTGTGATGCAATGGAAAGTAAATAATATTTACTTATTATAATAATAGCATATTACCCAGTACTTCAATAGTGTTAGAAAAAATCTTTAACTGGAATCTAAGACTCATTCAGATTCAGATTGTGACATTCTATAAAACAGCTAGCCTCAACTCTTCAAGTATTCATGTTAAACACAAACATACACCCACACACACACACGTACACATACACATGGTGAGACGCTGCAGGCTAATCCGTATTGAAGGGTATGAAGGAAAAGTGATAATTAAACAATTAGTTATTTAGGTGGATACTGGATGTGAAAAATTAAAAAAAAAAAAAAGCACATTGATATTTTAGAATAATTAAACTTAAATGCATTATAATATATAGGACAATTAGAAACAATTTAATAGGGCTGGGTGCAGTGGCTCCATGCCTGTAACCCAGCAAGTTGGGAGACCTAAGTGTGAGGATCACCTGAGGTCAGGAGTTCAAGACCAGCCTGGCCAACATGGTGAAATCCATCTCTATTAAAAATACAAAAATTAGTAGGCATGGTGGCGGGCACCTATAATCCCAGCTACTTGGGAGGCTGAGGCAGGAGAATCTCTTGAATCTGTGAGGTGGAGGTTAGGCAGAGGTTGCAGAGAGCCATGACCGTGCCACTGCACTCCAGCCTGGGCAAGAGAGTGAGACACCATCTCAAAATAATAATAATAATAATAATAATAATAATAATAATAATAATAATAATAATTAAACAAAGATGTGCTATGCCAGAGATTATGCCATACAAGAGTAATATAAATTAATCTAAAATATCTAATTAAAATGCTTTTTAATCAAGCAGATGATGATGTATGTTTCTAAAGGATTTCAGGAGTTTGGTCTGTTGGTTTCTATGTATATCTCCTTTTAGCATATGTCTATTGGAAATGAAATAACATTATTTCATTGAAGTTTTCATAAATGGTTGCATTTGTTTCTAAATTGCTTGTGAGTGCTTTTGAAATTTAATAACATGATAACTAGATTTATAAGTATTTTCATGAACTAGTCAACATATGGAAATTTTTAGACTCATTCCCTTGTAGGAAAAATAAAAATGAAAATATATGCTCTAAAGGGAAACAAATAAACAGAAATCAGAGAAGACTATTGCAATTCACTTGCTTATATCAGAAAGTGAGAATATTGTCTACAAAAGAAAGACCTTTTTCCCTCTTAAATGCGTATATTTTAATATAAAAAATTCAGTGTCTTCATCTTGAGTAATATTACACTCTACAATCGTTACAGAATAACAAAACAAATGACGATGTGCCAGGTATTGGCAACAAAATTAAAAGATTTATCAATGTTACTCTACATTAATAAAATACAATGACATTTTTCAGAATTAATATAATATCATCCATTGCTCTCTATTGCAAAATATATGTTAGAAATAAAAAACAAAAATTCAGGACCGTAAATAGAAAGAGGAAGTTAAAATGGGATATTGGCTATGTTGAAATACATAAAAATAAAACCAAATAAGATGCCATATTTTATTTCTCAAAACTTCTATTTAATGTGAAATAGTGCCAAGAGCAGCATAAATAAATGTTGCATCTAATATTCAAAATGCCAATTTAGATGCAATATAGTATGCTATTGGTGATTGAGGATTTTAAATCCACTGCAGCTCAAAATAAAATATAATTTTCACTTGGAATATTGGAAACAGATTTGCAAATGTATTTATTATTAAATAAGAATGTATGAAAGTATTTGCATGTGTATCTGTGTAATTTTATGGCACCTCATTTTCAAGTGGCCTGAGCTATGCCAAGAATATCTCTCTAAAAATGTTTATTTCTTTTTGTCTGTCTGGAGAGTTGCAACTACTTATATTGCTCTAATATCTGCTTCTTTCTAATGTCTTTTGTGGTTCATTTAGAAAAAAATGATTATACTCACTCTTGAACTCTCACAATATTTTGAATGTATTCTTATTACATCATTTAATACTGTATTATAATCATTGCTTGTTTCAGCTAAGTTACCAGAGAAGTAATCTATGCATTTTCAATGAACAATGACAATTTGCTGAAAAGATGCACATCTGTTGTGAGGTAACATTTGCAAATCATCATAGGCCAAGAACTCCCACGTCTGGACATATCATTAATGTGGGTCCTCAATACAGTGGATCAAACACAGTCTTTGGGGTTCTAGTCAATGTATTTTTTGGAGGTACAAATACCTTTGATTAGCCAAGTAGAGGCCAGTAACTTCTACAGGCAATACTCTTCTAAGCAGAACAAATTGTTTATTGCATACCAGAAAGACATTGTAAAGCATTGCTTTCAGTTCACCATTGCTCTCTATAACTCCCGTACTAAGAGTTACTACAATTTTCTCAGTCAAATATCCACAGCAGCTCTTAGGGGACCCTAGTGAATCAAGGATGTAAGAGGATGGAGATTCTTGTTGTCCAAACTTTATATTTGACTATAGCATAGATGTGGAGTAGGTCTGTATGTACATGTGGTCTGTTTGTATGCACATGCTTGTATTCACATCTGTTAAGCATTAAGCAGGGCTTTGACAAAAATCAGTGGCACTATAATATATACTTTTCTTCCCAATTATTCCATGAAAATTTTAAAAAGTAGAAACCACAGATTCTCCATTTTTATATCCATTGCACCTAATAGTGATAGGTATAATAATTTAATGAATGAAAGAATATTTTTCAGGCTCACTAACATTCTAGGTAGATGAGAATATTAAAAAGGAGTAAAGTGGTTCTAGAGAGAGATGGCTCAACTAACATTGTGATATATTTCACAAGAGATACATCTGAATATGTTAATTATTTCTTCTAAACCCTCCTCTAAGATTTGGCTATCTAATACATGTTTATGGCTAACAAGACACTGGAGATCATTAACATTAAAACCAATACTTAAATGTATTCAATTTGATTATACTAAGACCCATAATATTTAAAAATGTTTAAAGATATATGGGTTAAAAAATGTCAAATTGGATTTGTCACATAGATCTTTTCTTGCTGCAATCCCTAAAGCTCAAGAAAGAGAATATTCAGGCCACCGCTGGTGAAAATTAATGCATTAGAAAATAACTGCTAAAAGTGGGTGCACTATTGACAGGTATAGTTAATTGCTAAGGTTAAAAATTAACAACATCAACCACTACAGAATTAAAAGTCAAGTTTACATAGTGGAGACAAAGTCATAAATATACAAGGGCTACATTAAAATAAGGTGTGATTAATTTATACAGTATATTCTTTAAGAAGAAAGAAAATTATTCAGTGATGGCATTTTCAATTATGAAAATGAAAGAAGATTCTCTTAAGAATTATGCAGGGACAATAGCATAAACCAATACTATACCAGAGGTAGGTCAACCAGGACATAGGTTTACTCTAATAACAAACACATAATTTCTTTATATTTTAGAGATGAGTAAGTTTTACACGTAAATATCGCTGTATTTCAGATAAATCACAGATAGGTTGAATTTTTTTTTCTTAATTAGATATTTGTTTTTAAGTTAAATAATTTTAGTTTTTGTTGACAAAGAGATAAGCATCATCCTTGGCAAAATCTATTCTTTTGTTTAAAAAAACACATTTCAGTAAAGTATTAGTCATACAAAAAATGCCAAAATTTTGTCCCTCAATATAAAATTTGATATATTGAAAAATTCCTCTTTATGGTCCAGTATAAGACTTTACATATTGCAAACTTTCATGTTTTAAACTTTTTTTTGCAGAGATGATTAGGTTGATTTACTGCTTGATTACCAGTCCTAAGGCTTTTGATTAGTAATAGTTACTGATATATTTTAGATAGTAATCACTGTTCTCCAGAAACAAATGTATTGATAATTCAGTAACGATGACATATACGTATGCATATTATTTCTATGCTATACTTCCTACTATCTTCACCAAATGCTTTCATTGTCAAAAGAAAAATCACTTTCTACAGAAATCTACACACAGGCATGAATAAGGCCACTTACAACTAAAAATAAATAAATAAAAATTAAAAAAAAAAAAGACTGAAATGTTCTGTGTTTAGTTTCTAAATGAGCTGCTCTTTTTAGAGACAGACCAAAAAAATTGGATTTAGAAAGCATTTTATTTTTCTACTTAGCACTCAGATACATGACTGAAGCCTTGGGAAGGTGTTAAAATTACTGAGGGATAATGAGTCCTGGAGAGCTTCAGAAGGAAAATTTGGACCCGCCAGTGACACCAAAGTACACGTGTGAAAACTGCCCACTGCGGGCATTTGGAGTCAGTTTCTCTTTATGTGTCAAAATGTGTACAGTTCTTCGTCAGCCTATGTGAACAAATCCTGTCTAAAGAAATAGAACGCCAGAATTGTTGGACCCCAGAAAAAATCAAGAAAGGTTGGTCTTTTTGCTTTATCTTGTTAAAACACTTGAATAACTTATAGGGAGATTCTGTGCAGTGATATTTTGGCTTCTTAACCTAGATGAAACTGTAAGGTATTTCACAGAAATTGTAAACTCACTAAGCCAATGGAGTGTTGGAGTGCTTCACAGAATGGCAGAGGAGTCGAGAATATATTAGTGTCATTGTTTTTAATTTATAAACTTAAATGAATTCATAGAATAGAATGAGTACATACTATTAATATTTTCAAGTAGAAGACAGTATCGTGGAAGACATTTAAATAAATTTCTATGAGACCTGAGAACATGGAATGGTATGATTAACTTTGGAGAAAATGTTATTTGAATTTAAATGATAGATAAGAAATGAAATTATATTTGTGTGGGGCAAGGTGGGAATATTGCATAAATCATCATCTACTGAACATACATTCTTTCCTTTTTTTTTTTCTTTTTTGAGAAAGAGTCTCGCTCTGTAGCCCAGGCTGGAGTGCGATGGTGCAATCTCGGCTCACTGCAACCTCCACCTTCCAGGTTCAAGCGATTCTCCTGCCCCAGCCTCCTGAGTAGCTGGGATTACAGACATGCACCACCATGCTCTGCTAATTTTTGTATTTTTAGTAGAGATGTGGTTTCACCATGTTGGTCAGGTTGGTCTCGAATTCCTGACCTTGTGATCCACCCATTTCCACTTCCCAAAGTGCTGGGATTAAAGGCATGAGCCACCAAGCCTGGCCCTTTCCTCCTTTCTTAAAAAGAGATCCATTTTTTTTTTTTTTTTCTTTGTCTCTGGGTGGTGGCAGCAATGAACATTTAAAGTAGGTACGACCTAAATGTCTTTGAGAGGAGGTGTCAGCTGGGTTTCTTGGGTCAAGTAGGAGCTCAGAAAGCTGTGAAACTCACTCATTTCCTGCATCAGGAGTTACTTCAGTCCTGGATGAATAATATTGAAGATATATGCTTGAACTATTTCTAACACAGGATTTGTGCATGTGTTTTCTTCCCCAAGAAAGCTATAAACAGAAATAATTTTGCTTTAAGTTTCCCTGTGTCCTCTGTCCCTCTCTCCTTTCCCCCTTCCTCAAAACTAAAGTTAAAGGAATGTTAACTGCCTGTTTTCTGTGACCAGCGGACCTTATCTATACTCCCAATTCCCATTCCTTGTAAACATACTTTGTAAAGTCCTGTAAGATCGTCTCCTTTGCCATGCTGCTGCCAGGTCATAAAATAGATAAAACCTAAGTTGCACTTCTGATTTTCCTCAAAATCTAAAACATGTCACAAAATAATTTACTGTCTTTGTTTCTCGCTCTGGTGACATCTTCCCGCCTCACATATTTCCCACCTTAAAGAATTTAAAAGCAGTCATCCAAAACCAGCAGTGACAACCTATTTGGGACTCTTTCCATGCTGTGGAAGCTTTGTACTCTTTGTCTGCTCAATAAAACCTACTGCTCACTCTCTCAGTCCAAGTCTCTGTCACTTGCTGTGATCAGCCATTGCACAAATTCTTTGGTGTGGCTAGGCCTTACGCATTACATCTTTACACCAAGAGTTGCATACAGGAACTAATTCTGAATGGACTTCTGGGAATTCTCCTGAATAGGAGTCCTGGGACATTTATTATGTTTATCATAAAATACACAAACACAACTGGTTTATCCATTTCTCTGTGTTTTTTTCCTAGAGTGAAATATGATGGATGGAGGCACCACCTTCCAAACTTGAGAATAGTAGCAATCAATCAAGAATAGGGAGTGAATAGTGGGGCAATTAAAGAGCAGGATCTTGGGCCTGGTGCGTTGGATCATGCTTGTAATCCCAGCAACTTGGGAGGCCAAGGCGGGTGAATCACGAGATCAGGAGCTTGAGAACAGCTTGACTAACATGGTGAAACTCCATCTCTACTAAAATTATAAAAAAATTAGCTGGGAGTGGTGGTGGCTGCCTGTAATCTCAGCTACTCAGGAGGCTAAGGCAGGAGAATTGCTTGAACCCAGTAGACAGAGGTTGCACTAACACAAACCCAATGCTATTACACTTAAAACATCTTGTTAAATGAGTAAAATGAAACTTCTATTGTTGTTAAGATTGTAGTCAACTACCTAGTACCAGCTGTTTGAACCCATTCTTAACAAACACAGGGCACAAGTTAGGATATTCCAAAAAAGGAAACAGCATGAAAAATTTATGATGGAAATGAGAATTACATAACACATACATTAATGGGGAAGTGTTTCAGTAAATGATATGTAAACAAAGAGTATGCAAAATCATTTTATGACATTATATTTTGAGACTACAACTGAGTCCTAAAATTCCATAGGTTTACATTTTATTCAGTAGGCCACTGGAGCTCTGGAATGATATGATCAGAGCTGTGTTATAGGAAGATAATCTTGCAGGATTTTCAAGGATAACTTCTTGATGAAAAAGACTGCTGAGATTACATTGAGATATTGAGAACTGGCATTTGGGTCCTGGCCAGAAGAAGGGACATGTAAGACATGATGCATAAAATATATGGAAAATAAGTTGAATGGAGTGTGGGGTGCATAGTCTGGGGAGGAAGAAAAACTAAGGTGTTAAGAACAAAACTGAGGGTACTATCTTATTATGAAGGGAAACAGGGGTCAAAGGGTAAAACAAACTTGGAAATTAAGGTTAGCTCATTAGTTAAGGCTTGAATGTTTAAGTAATGAAACATCAACTACGTTTTGAAACATTAATAAATAACAGTCTATTTGGTTAATTAAAATAAATTACATGCAACGCAAAGTTGACAAGATAATGTTACTGGTGGGTCTTTGCTCCCAGAGCTCCCAAGATGGGGGTGGCTGCTCCCAAGATGGCAGCAGCTGCTCCCAAGATGGCAGCAGCTGCTCCCAAGATGGCAGCAAGCCTTTGTTCTCTGACCTGGGGTTCTTGGCCTCACAAATTACAAGGAATGGAACCTTGGGTCATGTGGTGAGTGTTATAGCTCTATTAGAAGCCGTGGGTCATGGAAGAGAACCGTAGAACCCAGCGACTAGTGTTCAGCTCAATTAGGATAAACTCGGGCACTTAGCCGTGCAGGAACAACAGTGAGCCTTTGTTTAGCCCAGTTGGGAGCTGCAATGGGTACCTTGCTGGATCAGAAGTGCATCAGACACCCTGCTAGATCCGGAGGGGTGGAAGTCAGTGGCAGTCTGTGACAGCAGCGATCAGCAGTGATGGACAGCGAGCAAAAGCTCAGCTCCAGCTGGAACAAACACGGACCACAAGAGTGCACAGTTTCAAGATTTAATAGCGTGAAAACAGAGCTTCCATACAATGGGAGAGGACCCAAATGGGGCTGCCACTGCTGGCATGAATGTCTGGGTTTGTATCCCAATTATTGTCCTTCCCACTGTGCTCTCAGGAGATAGATGATTGAGTATTTATTTACCTCCTGCTTTTAACTTAATTGGTATATTAATGAGCTCTCTTTACTACCTGATTGGTCGGGTGTAAGCTGAGTTACAAGCCCCTTGTTTAAAGGTGGGTGAGGTTACCTTCCCCAGCTAGGCTTAGGGATTCTTAGTCGGCCTAGGAAATCCAGCTAGTCCTGTCTCTCAGTACCCCTCTCAATAGGAGAACCCAAGTGCTGTTGGGGAGGTTGACCGACAACTGCTCTGTTTCTTGATGAATTGGGGTGTAGTAGGGGTTGTGCAGTTGACATTTCTTCTTGAGGGGTGCCTTCAATGTCATTCACATAGGAGCATGGACTAGCAGGCTGGTCCAGGGAACTGCAATAGATCTTATTCATGGTCATGGGCTGCATCTGGGGTTCCATTTGAAGAATGATTTGTAGTTTTACAGCTTCAATTCTGGAAGAGACAAACTTACCAAGGAAGTTAAAGATGCAGGGATTGAAATGTATGGCCTGAAGTGCAGCGGGAGGCACATCCAACAGTTAGTAGGGTTTGGGCCAAGGCTTCATGGAGCCCAGTGAGGGTGGTATTAAATAGGCTTACCTGGCAAGTATGGGTATGGAGGATCTTCAAAGGCAAACAAGAATTGAGAGTCAGATGTATAAGGATGCAGAAAAAGGCATCCTTAAGGTCCAGACTATAAACCACTCTGCTTCCTCTGGTATTTGGGAAAGCAAAGTGTAAGGGTTAGATACAGCTGGGTGTAGAGGGACAATGACCTCATTGATAATCCTGAGATCTTGCACTAACCTCCACTGTCTGTTGGGCTTCTGTACTCCTAAAATTGGAATATTGCAGGGGCAACTGCATGGTTTTACTAGGCCTTGGGTTTTAAGTCCTTAACAATCTTTTGGAGTCCTTGCTGGGCCTCAGGTCTAAGAGGGTACTGTCTTTGGTAGGGAAAGGAGGCAGAAACCTTTAGTTTAACTTGAATGGGATGGGCATTCTTCGCTCATCCATATTGTCCTTCTGTTGCCCAGACTTCAGGATTAATTTCTTCCTCAAGTAGGGAAAAACAAATAGGTGTTCCTTCTTCTATGTTCAGGTGTATAATGGCCCCTGCTTTTGCTAGGATGTCTCTCCTTAACAAAGGAGTGAGCCTTTCAGGCATAATTAGAAAGGCATGTGAAAAGAGTAAAGTTCCCCAGTCACAACTTAGTGACTGGGAGAAGTATCTGTGACGGCCTGTCCTAGGACCCCTCAATAGTGAAAGACCTGGAGGGCAATTGTCCAGGACAGGAGAGTAAAACTGAGAAGGCCAAGCCAGTGTCTAGGAGACAGTTAACTTCCTGACCCTCAATGGTCAAGCATACCCGGGAATCTGTGAGGGTGATGGCATGGGCTGGCGCTTGCCCTAGGCACCCTCAGTCCTGCTGCTGGATCATCTGGTTAGTGGTTTCTGACTCAGAGGACCTTGCTCCCCTGGGGCAGTGGGCCTTCCAGTGACTCCCTTGACATAAGGGACATGGATGAGGGGGCAGTTTATTTCTATTAGGACAATCTTTTTTAAAGTGTCCTTGTAGACCACACTGGAAGCAAGCCCTATTAGACATTCAATTTGCCCAGCCTTTCTGTGTTCCACAGCCTCCAAAGTCCATTTGCCTGAGGGCCATGACCAAAGTGGTGGCCTGTTTTTTTTTTTTATCCCATTTGTCCCGTTTGCCTCCTCCTCCTGATCTCTATATAAAAAAAACGATGTTGCCAAATTCAGTAGAGATTCTAAGTTTTGCTCTGGGCCTAAGGTGGGCTTTTGAGGTTTTTTTCCTAATGTCTGCAGCTGACTGAGTGATAAACGTATCCTTTAAGATTAGTTGGCCTTCAATAGAGTCAGGTGACGGAGAGGTATGTGGGGAAAAGAAAGAGATCAGCTTGTTACCGTGTCTATATAGAAGGAAGTAGACATAAGAGACTCCATTTAGTTCTGTATTTGAGATGCTGTTAATCTGTGACCCTACCCCCAACTTTGTCCTTGCAAGAGACATGTGCGAAGGTGATTTAAGGTTAAAACGATATTGGGCTGTGCAGGATGTGTCTTTGTTAAACAAGTACCTGAAAGAAGCTTGATGGTTAAAAATCCTGCCCCTCCCTGGGATTGGAACATCTCCGGGTAATACCCATTGTGTGTCTTGTTTACTGAGTAAGGAGAAAACGCCTTTAGGAATAAGGTGGGACTTGCTGGAATAAGGTGGGACTTGCTGGAGCAATACAGCTAAAAGGTTTATGAAGATGTCGCATATACATCTCAAGGCACAGCATTTTCCTTTAAACTTATTCATGTTACAAGGATTTTTTCATACATCTTACTGCCGATTTCCTCCCTACAATAATCCTATTGTCCAGCCACTCCCTTATCCTTTTAATGGTAAAGATAATTCTCAATAAATACTAAGGGAACTCAGAGGCCGGTGCCAGTGTGGGTCCTCTGAAAACATAGCACTGGTCCCCTGGGTCCCGCTTTTCTTTCTCAATACTTTGTCTCTGTGTATTATTTCCTTTTCTCAAGTCTCTCGTCCCACCTAATGAGAAGCACCCACAGGTGTGGAGGGGCAGGCCACTCCTTCAGAGGTATGCTTCCTCAGTGCCTCCGTTAGTCTCTCCAGAAAGGCAGTAGGAATTCCTTCCTTTCCCTGTGTGATAGTGGACATCATTGAATAATTCACAGGCTTCTTTCTAGTTTTCCTTAGTCCTTCTAGCATGCAAGTTAGAAATGTCTACAACACCAATTTCCATGATCTGATTCTGCATCCCAATGAGGGTCTACACTGGGAACTGCCTGCTGGCCTGTGGGGAATTATTCTCTTTCCTCTTTTGTCATCCTGTCATTGACCTGACTGAGACACCAGAGATCACCAAACTCTAGGGCTGCATTTATGGTGGCACTTCTCTCATTTGGGGTTATTTTCTGATCTAGCAGTAACATTATATCTCTCCAGAATGCATCTTAGGGGCATTTTTGCTTTGGGGGAACGTTTTCCATCTGAACGAAGAACATAGGGATGCCAGCACCCCTAGTCATTCTTCAATGAACATTAGTCCTAGAGCGTCCTCTATGGTTCTAATGTTTATTCCTTTTCCAGGGTGTGTAACCACTCATGGACCTCTGCTCATCAGATTAGTTACACTCACCAATGTAGCACTCCTATACCTGTTTTCCCACCTTTCTTGACCACAAAGAAAGGGGTCGGGGCTACTGGATTCTAGTGGTCCTTTACCAGGGTGCCCTACATTGTCTTTGCACTCAGGGGTGAGTTCTAGAGCTGGGCTAGGTTCCTGAGTATTTCATAACAACCCAGTTGCCCCATCAAGATGCATTCCCATAAACAACAATTCTTATGCAAATTTGTTTCAAGAGGGTGTAAGTAACCTTTTGAGTCAGGATTGAGATAGAGGTATTTTTAAGATGGTAACCAATTTTTCTAAAGCGAACTTCCTTTGTATCTGTGGAGTAGATTGTCTAAATGTAACGCCAAAGGTTCTTGCCTTAGCCACCCCAAAGAATTGGTGTGGCAGCAGCCTATGGCAAGAGAGAGACATGGATCTGACTGAGAGGTAAAAAAAAGCAGTAGGATTTATTGAGCAGAGTGAAAGTACAAAGTTTCTACAGCATGGAAGGGCTTCCGAGCAGTAGCCATTGCTGGATTTTTTGATCACCTTTTAAACTCTTTAAGGTGGGAAATACCTGCCGAGGGAAGATGTTACCAGATTAAGAAACAAAGACAATTAGTATGTCTCAGATCTTGAGGAAAAACGGAATTGCAACTTAAGTTTTATCTGCTTTATGACTTTGCAGGAGCATGGCAAAGGAGATAGGATCTCACAGGATTTTACAAATTATGTTTACAAGGAATTGGAATTGGGAGCATAGATAAGGTCTGCTAGTCACAGAAAAATGGGCTTTTAATGTTCCTTTTAGTTTCAGGGGAGCGGGAAAAGAGAGAGGGAGAGAGGACATAGGGAAGTGTACAGCAAAATTTTTGCTGTTTATAGCTTTCTTGGGGAAGAAAACACATGCACAAATTCTGATATTAGAAATATTTTAAGCATATATCTTCAATATTAATCATCCTGGACCGAAGTACGTTCTGATGCAGGAAATGAGTGAGTTTCACAGCTTTATGAGCCCCTACTTGATACAAGAAGCCCAGCTGGCACCTCCTCCTATAAGCCCACAAGATTAGAAGTTAGGATAATATAGGTTACACTGTTAACTTTGAACAAACTTTACTTTTGTTGAAAACCTTGTAAGTTTAGGATTTCAATTATCCTTTGCTATTAATAAGACCTTGTTTAGTCCAAATTAACTTAGAATTGGTATAAATGTTGTTTTTTATTCTGCAAGTACTTTAAGGCTAGGCTGAGTGCAAACAGCTCACACATTTGAGCAGACCAGTTATTAGGCAATTTTCCTCTCTGCTTTTACAAGAGTTTCCCTATCACTTACTGAATATCTTTTTTTTTTTTTTTTCCCCTCAATCTCCCATGAGGAACAATCTATCTTCCTGTCCTGAAGGGACTTCCTCCTAGGTCTGGTCGGACCTTTGTATGGTAATTAAGATTTAAATCCCCTGTTAGGAAATCTGCTGGGTTAAGGGAATTTTCAGTAATTAATGTTAAATCATCTTTTTCTAACAGAATAGCCCTATACTTTAAGATTTTTGAGTTAGTAAGCTACCTTTTTGCTTTTTTGACTTAGGATAGTTCTGAACTGGTGAGGTGTGCTCACAGTGAGGTTTTCTCTAAAAGTTTTTTTTCTACTTTCTTCTGCTAACAAAGTAGTTGCCACTACTTTGTTAGGATTTCTGATATGAAGGCTATGGGTTGTTAGTGGTCTCAGTGCTTTCAGGCTACACCCTTGTTTGCACTGACAATGAGGTGGTATTGAAGTGTTATAGGGTCATGGAGAAGACCTTCAATTATCAATTATAGGTTTTAAATTTACTCTGGCTTTTACAGGAATAGGGTACACTGTTTTTTTTTCTTTACTACTTCTATCTCTCTCTCTCTTTGACTATCTCTTTCATTTCTTTCTCTCTTTTCTTTCCTTCTTTGCATTTCTCTCTCTCTTCCCCTCTCTCTCTCCCTTCTCTCTCTCTCTCCCTCGTGGTAGATAGATTTTGGAAACACAGCAGAAGGACGTTCACTCGTTACCCCCATTTGCCACTATAGGAATATGTGCCTCCCTTTAATTTACTTAATTTGCTTTCATCCTGATCTGTTACGTTGCCGTAGACCCAGTTCCAGTTGTTAAAGTACTAGGTCATCAGTTCTAAGGCCCTGGTCAAGGAACCAAGGCTTAGAGATTGTATTGCAGGGGGTAAGCTGGGTAGAAATTGCGGGAGGAAAGCCTCTTACACAATGGGAGAGCAATCCTCCTAGCCATTCACAAACTTGGTGTCCTGGAAAGGTGGTAGGGAACGGGTTCCACATAACCGCCCATGTCGAGAGCTGTATACCTAAATTGGGAGGGATACCAGGAGCAAGACTCCCTGGGTTCATACCCTAGGTGCCTAAGGATGCAGCATAGAGCTTCATAGATCCCTTTGGAAGATACAGCTTGCTCTAATACTTGACAGAGAAAGTGAAAGTCTGAAGTGTTAGCACCTAGGAGGCAGGGATCGGAGCAAATAGATTCAGAGGTAAGGAGAATTTGGGGGCTACACTTTCAAGAAAGTCGTGGTCAGGACCCAGAAGGTAAGGGTCAGAAGGAGAGGTAGGGGCACACACATGAGCAACTGTTGAGAAGAGACTTCTGGCTGCCCCATGATCTTGACTGGCCAATGCCGGGAGTTTGGGACGACAGCTTTCTGCCTCTAGTGGGCCCTCGGCTTCCCCCAAGAATACTGTGAAAGGAGAAGCTGGTTCCAGCAGACCAACACTCCCAACCGAGAGGAGTGAAGGTTGTTAGAAAGCCTTTTCCCAGAAAGCCTCACATCTGAGTCTTAAGTCCAGCAGCCACACTAATTGTTTTTAACCGGCTGACAGCTGTCCGGTATTTTCCTTTGATTCTAAGGAAGGATAGGACTGAATAGCAAGCAAAAGCCATCCGATACTACTCACCACTTTGGAGAATCCTTGTTTGGGCCACCAGGGATTACCGGCAGGTATTTACTCCCAGACACTCCCAAGAAGGGGGCAGGCTGCTCCCAAGATGGTGGCAAGCCTTTTGTTCTCTGACCTGGGGTTCTTGGCCTCATGGTTTCCAAGGAGTGGAAGCTTGGGCCATGCAGTGAGTGTTATAGCTCTATTAGAAGCCATGGGTCACAGAAGAGAACTGTGGAACCCAGTGACTAGTATTCAGCTCGATTAGGATGAACCCAGGCACTTAGCAGTGCAGGAACAATGGCGAGCTTTTAGTCTGATTGGGAGCGGCAGTGGGTGCCTCCCTGGATCAGAAGCATGGCAGATACCCTGCCAGGTCAGGAGGGGTAGAAGTCAATGGCAGGTCTGTGATGGCGGCAATCAGCAGTGATGGAAAGTGAGGGAAAGCTCAGCTTGAGCTAGAACAAACATGGGTCAGAAGAGTGTGCAGTTTCAAGATTTAATAGAGTGAAAACAGAGCTCCGGTACAACGGGAGGTGACCCAAAGGTGACTGCCACTGGTGGCACGAATGCCTGGATTTATATCCCAATCATTATCCCTCCCCCTGTGCTCTCAGGCAATAGACGATTAACTATTTATTTACCTCCTGCTTTTAGCCTAATTGGTATGTTAGTGAGCTCTCTTTACTACCTGATTGGTCGGGTGTGAGCTGAGTTACAAGCCCCATGTTTAAAGGTGGGTGTGTTTCCAGCTAGGCTTAGGAAATCTTACTTGGCCTAGGAAATCCAGGTAGTCCTGTCTCCCAATAAGGAGGTAGATGTGGTCACTGGGTAATTGTTCATCATGGCTAAATATCCATTGTAGGGTTTCAGAATAGTAGATGCAGCAGATAAGTCCCTGAAATGTAGAGTCCAACTTTAGCAAGGATAAAGTAAGTCAAATCTATTATTGAGGTCTTACTGTTTCTTAGTATGATAACCCTGAAACGTTTTGAGTTGTTCATGTTTAAAAGTGTGTATTTTAAGGACGGGCGTGGTGGCTCAAGTCTGTAATCCCAGCACTTTGGGAGGCCCAGACGGGTGGATCACGAGGTCAGGAGATGGAGACCATTCTGGCTAACAAGGTGAAACCCCATCTCTACTAACAAATACAAAAAAACTAGCCAGGCGAGGTGGCGGGCGCCTGTAGTCCCAGCTACTCGGGAGGCTGAGGCGGGAGAATGGCGTAAGCCCGGGAGGCGGAGCTTGAAGTGAGCTGAGATCCTGCCACTGCACTCAAGTCCCGGCAACAGAGCCAGACTCCGCCTCAAAATAAATAAATAAATAAAATAAAATAAAATAAAATAAAAGTGTGTATTTTAAAATTAAAAGTTAAAAATTAAAATATTTTATTACTTTGATTCTTTCAAATGATGATTCTAATAATTACTTCCAACATGAAGTTTTAATCATTTTCCAATAAAACAATGAAATCTGCCAAGTTTGCATAGCACATATACTGTTATTGGTCCAGCTCCAGTTGTTGAGAGTGTGCTGAGACTCAAGCAATGATCGAATTCAAAGAAAGAATTATCAATCCTTCATATTTGTCTCTCTATAGAAATGCAAACTTTTTTTGTTTTTACAGCATTCTGGGAAAGAGTTTACTTTAATTCACTAGTCTATAAATAACCTCAAGACCCTAAATAATCTGAATATAAATGTTAAAGGCTCAAACTCAAAGTAAAGTTAGTTTATAAAGTTTAACAAGAGTAGCCAACATGAAATTAAAAAGTTTTTCCTCGTCCAATATATCTTGTTGTCTATCACTATGCCAGATGCTGTTAAATGTTTAATAACTGTAAAAATGTCTATAATTAAATATAAATTCCTGTCCAATTACAAAGAATTTATTCAGTTCAAAAAATAAACCCAAAGAATACATCAGAATTTTTATAATTGATAGCTTTTAATATTTCTTAGCATTTCAACTTAATACTGTTTAACTAATTTTCTTTCAATAGCAAAAATTAAAAAAACACACATTTTAACAAGAATTTGCATTTATTCCATTAGTATCCTACAGTCTTAATATTTTCCTAAATATAATTCATAGACAACATTAGTCAGACAAAGTAGAAAAAAGAGGCTTTTTTTAAAACTTTAATGGGATTATTTTTTGATACTCAGTATAACTGAATAACTGTTTTATATTAAATGATATTTTTCTGCAGTCACAGTTCCCTTTGCTTCATTGAGGCATTTAACGTCCATGCATGCATGTTTTTTTTTTTTTTTCTCGATGAACTCATCTTGTTCCCATTATAGTTCCAGGCCCTCAGCTTTGCTTCATGTTTCTGCATGGTCCCTTTAATGTCTCCTTTCACCAGACACCTCTGGTAAGGGACTACCCAAGTTTTCTATGTGTGTATATATGCAATGCTCATATATATTATCTATTACTGAATATTTGAACATGTGAATATGTAACAAAATACCTACATTCCTATTTCTTATTTCTCTGATGAATATCAAACATATATGCAAATACATTTTATTTGTCCATCCAAATGTACCTAAAATCATCATGGCTAAAAGTATTCTCTTTGTACTTTAACAATAATTATGTCTATATGTCTAGCAATTTATCTTCCAAAATGCAAAATAATCTTTCTATTTTCTTTCCCCTTATTCTACATTCATAGTCTTGAAACAAAATCTTAAAAAAAAAAAAAAAAAATCTTTTCTTTCAACATTACTCATGTTTATTACTTCCTTTCCAGTCTAACTCTGTTTTTAATCTCTTCATATCTGCATAATTATAGTAGTGTTCTAAACGTTTTATCTGAGTCTATTCTAATTTATCACAAATGACACTCATAGATCAGTGTTCCTGAATATCACTTTTATTATAATTACTACCTATCTCAGTGTTATCAGTTTTCTGTTATCATGGACTATAAGATCAAATTGTTTTCCATCAGCTGGTACTTCAGACAACCCACAATCTTATCTCAAACTTTTAATCTCACTATTCGCTTTATATCCATCTATTCTTAAACATGATTTTTCTAAAACTGCCTTTGTGCTACTTCTTTACTTCCTGAACATGTCTCATCTACTTGATTATTTACAAGTAGATTGTCATCTGAAAATTATCTATGATAGTAACTGTTTTGACGCTTAAAAAATGTAATATCTATAGATTTACTTCATTAAGATCTAGACAACAAACACATTAAACTGATTTTACTGGTAATATTTTGAATGTCTGGATTACACTTCATTTGTCTGAATAAATCACAAACACATTAAAAATATATTTACATTCAAAATATTTTGGAGTCTTCCATTTGCATTCTGTTATTCTTCATTTGAGTCATATTTTGCACACATTCAGCAATAATTATATACTCATTTAAAGAAAGTCTTTTTCTTTATCTGCATGCATGGGGATGGGTGTAAAAATTTCTTTTCCCTGTGTAAATATCCTTTTACAAATGATAACCTTATTCCTGATTTCATCATGAATAAAACTTATTAAGATGCATGATCATGAATGCCCCTCACTTTCAGACATTAATCCAAAACTCTCGTAATTACTGAATACTTCTTTAGCCCAGCAAAAACCAAAAGGCCTGTGGGAAGCTTGTGGTAGGCACAATTATTACCCACTCGAAGATGTCCTCTTTTGAATTTCTGATATAACATATCCCTTATACAGCAAAGTGACTTTGCCAGTGTGATTAAATTAAGGATACAAACTGGAAAGATAACTCTGTATTACACAGTGGACCTCGTATAATTACAAGAGTGTTTATATGTTTTAGAAAAGGCAAGCACATTCATGTCAAAGAAGAACACATGACAATGGATAGAGGTTACAGTGATGCGATTTCTGGCTTTGAAAATGGAGAAATGGGTCACAAGCCAAGACACTCAGGTGACTTCTTTAAGCTAGGAAAGGCAAGTAAATGTAGGCTTTCCTGGAGACTTGAAAAAGAACACAGAACTTCCAATACCTTGATTTTAGCTTGATGAGACACATTTGGATTTCTAATCTCCAGAATTGTAAAATAATACATTTGCACTGTTTTAAGTACAAAGTTTGTGGTACTTCATTACAGCAGTAATAAAAAACTATAAAAGGCTCTGTTTTACTCTTCTTTACCAAAATGCTCAGGTTTTGTTTCTACTTGTTTGGGGCAGTGTATCCTCCCTTACAGCAGCAAGATGAATAAACCTAGATTTCTTAGAGTACAGGTATGTTTCTAGTGAATTTTCGTTGGTCAGCTTCATGAAAAGAAATGAGTTACAGTGAATTTCGACCAAAATTCCCATGGTTATAGACCAGAACCATTGATGAGGGCTGATAGAACTTATTGAAAAAAATCCACATACAAGTGAATCCAAACAGTTCCAACGGTATTATTCTAGGGTCAACTGTACATCTATGAGAAGAAGCTAATAGTGCAAAAATGGTCACATATACATTAAGTCTACCCTTAATGTGGCCCTAAGGCCTGAAGATGTCAAAAGGTCTTATCAGACAGAAGTCACTGGAAAAGTTTATTTTAGTCATGTTTTTCAAAACCATACAGTCTTTTTTTCAATTTTGTCCTAGGGACTCTGAGAACTATTTTATTTCATTCCATTTGCTTGGAGACATGGGTATGTCAGACTGCAGTTGATGATGGCTGGTCTTAGATCAGATTCCAAAAACAAATTTGCAAATAGTGTTCTCACTGATTGGTGTAGTTCTGAAGGTCAACTGAGTCTAAGTCTATACCTCTCCAATCTGACCTTTTGCTTTTTTTATGTTCTTATACTATGGTTTTGTCACATGTACATTTCTCCTTGCTTGTGGGACACAGCTTTAAAATTTTAGTATCGTTATAATGTGAAGGAGGTAAATATTTCCAAAATGGAACACAAGCCCATGCTATAAGAGACAAATAATCATGTTTTACCAAAGTTAAAAATGTCTCTCCTTGAAAAGTTTTTTTTTTTTTTTTTTTTTGAGACAAGGTCTCACTACTTGTCCAGGCTGGAGTTCAGTGGCACAATCATGGCTCACTGCAGCCTCCATTTCCCAGGCTCAAGTGATCCTCCCACCGTAGCCTCCTAAGGAGCTGGGAATATAGATTGAAACCACTAGACGCAGCTACATATTTTTTTTTAATATATTTTATTTAGAGATGAGGTTTATCCATGTTTCCCAGGCTGTGAAAAGTTTTAAGGAACTAAAAAAACAAGTAAAAAGCTGAAAGAATATATTTACAATTTATACACCTGATAGAGGACTAATTAATCAAATTATAGCAAATTCTTAGAACTCAACAATGAAAAGGCAAAATAGTTTAAAAAAATTTTTTGATAACTTAAATCTTCAAAAATAAAATGAATTCCCAATGTGGACATGCAAGGATTCACAATACCATTGTTATCAAAGAATTGTAAATGAAAACCACAATGATATACCACACATACCCACTAGAATAGTTAAAATTAAAATGTCCACCAAAACTGAATGCTGGCAAGTTTTAGAGCCAGTGGAAACTCCATATATTTCTTGACATAATGTAAAAACATACAAACATTTTGGGAAATAGTTTGATACTTTTTGATGTAGTTAACCTTTTGGGAGATAGCTTCATACTTTTTGATGCATATCTGATGTGGTGCCCCAGAATTTCCCTCTTAAGTACTTACTCAAGATAAATTAAAACATATATTCATATAAAGCCTTGTATATGCATATTCATCACAAATTTACTTATGCAAGCCACATTTGGATTCAAGCCAAATATCCATTATTAGATCAATGAATAAACAATTGTGGTATTTTATACAATGAAATACCATCCAATAACCTATAAGGGAGTAACTACTGATACGTCCCTAATATGGTTTGGCTCTGTATCCCCACCCAATTCTCAGATTGAATTTTAATCCCCAGTGTCAGAAAAGGGGCATGGTGAGAGGTGATTGGATAATGAGGGCAGACTTTCCCTTGCTGTTCTCATGATAGTGAATGAATTCTCACAAGATCTGGTTGTTTAAAAGTGTGTAGCACTTTCCCTTTGCTCTCTCTCTCCTGCTCCATCTTGTGAAGATGTGCCTGCTTCCTCTTTGCTTTCGGCCACAATTGTAAGTCTCCTGAGGCCTCCCCAGCCATACTTTCTGTACAGCCTGGGGAACTGTGAGTCAATTAAACCTCTTTTCTTCATAAACTACCCAGTCTCAAATAGTTCTTTATAGCAATGTGATAACAGAATGATACATTCCCTAAACAAGAATGCCTGTCTAAAACATTATGCTGGGTGAGAGACCAAGTATAAAAGCTTATACTCCAGATTTCATTTATATGAAACTCTAGAAATGACAAAGCTAAATTATAGGGATAGGAAGCTGGTGAGTTTTTACTTGAAATATTGTTTATTTACTCAAGTGCAAGAAGTACTGGTACACACTTTCAAACGTTGGGTTTTATAATAAAAATAAAGGTAAGAATTTCTATGAGTGTATTCTTACAACCCAATCTTTCTTATTTTGAGAGGTAAGAGCCCAAAGACCCTGTATCTCTGCCCTTGGACTCACTTCTGTAAAGGTATGACCCAGATCACTGCCCCATCCTGAAGGATACTTGTGGTGAGTTTCTCTGTTTATTGATTGGCATTCAAACAAAGGTTCTGTCTTATCTTTTAAATCTGGTATCTCCTGCTTGATGCACACATGGAGGTGAAAGCTTTCTTTGAATGAAGTAGAAATAAATTCAGTTTGTGTTGCATATTGAAAAAGAGGAAAATGTCTACTAGAAATGTCAGAGTATTCTTGGAGAAGGAATGTTAACTAGGTCAAGATTATATTAAATATTATTTTCTCTTGTCACATTATTATATTAATAATAGCCCCTGGCAGTTTATCATAAGTTTTTGTACAATAATTAGGTATATTTTCCATATTTATAATTGTAAAAGTTTATTCTCAAACCAAGTTAAGAAGGAAAAAGTCTTTTGTGATACATTAATTCAGTTATAGAACCAAATAATTATATATACTGTAATTAGTTGGCTTTATATTTTATAACACTGTGACTTTTATTTTATTTATTATACTTATATATTTTATTTTCAAAACACTCTCTAAATTAAAATGAAATTATTTAGTTGTTGAAAGTTAAATGCATATAACTTGTGAGAGTGTATATTTTTCTTCAAATGCATTATATTATTACATAAATTATATTATTATATAAATAATTGCATTATTACATTAATACAAAAATAATACTCAACAGTAGAAGAGTAGATACGTGAATCCAAGATCAGAATATCCTATATATATTTTACTATAGTGAATTTACTTATGCCCCATTTTTGAATTAGACAAGACAGCTACTTTAAATAGATATCAGTAGCTAGCTACTGATAACAACTACTATTGATAATTCTACCTCAGTATTTGCATATATTAAGATTTTTAAATGAAAGTATAATGCTTTGTTTATGATTATAATAAATCAGTGCTTAGCCAAAATTAATGAATTAATATGTATTTTCTTTTCTTTATTATTTTCTTTATGTTTACTAAGAAAAAAATTGTAAGTAAACATGAAGAAGAAAGCCACCTTAAATAGATATCAGTAGCTACTGATAACAACTACTATGGGTAGTTCCACCTCTATACTTGTCTACAAGGACAAGGGGAGAAGCTCATCTCTGTCTCATGCAGTCATGGCTCAGAAGAAGGAGCTTCTTAAGACAATACATTTCTTTTGTGGAGAAAGTAATCTGTTTATTCTTGAACATGTATGCAGAATGATTGTGTCTTTGCATTGTCGTGTTTGCTTTTCTTATTTTTCTGTTAAGCTGACAGTTCTGGCTATACATTTCAATTGGGAAATGTTACGAGAAGCATAAAAATGGTTCAGCCATAAATATCACAAGCTATGCTAATACTTAATTTTTCTCAATGAATAAGTTCATTTTATCAAATTTTTAAAGCAAATGATTGTATTTATATGGTAATGCTATTTTTCTTAAGAAGCTTTATGAAATGTAGAGAAGAGATTTTACACAGGTAATCAGCAAAATTTCTGCTCAGAAAGCTATTTGCATATAATTAAGAAAAATAATCACTTGGTAAAGGAGAATATACACTATCTATGACCTAACAAGTATGGGTCACTTGAGTAAATGTGAGAAGAAATCAGTAACATTTATACTTTCTTTACATACTTGTCTTACACTGCTTGAGACTGAAATTATCTCATGTTTTATTTCATTCCCTGAATTAAATGCAAACTTTTTCTTGTCCATCTATTTCCTAAGTATAAGTCTTAGATTAAGTTAGTAAAAGCATTTTAAAACAAAAAAGTGTGTGTTGCTGTTGCCTTAAAAATATTTTTTTAAAGTCTACTACCTCTGTGTCATTAAAAAGAGAATCCAATTTAAGCAACATAAATATTCCATAAATATTTACATTCCCTGTTATTGATAAATCATTGTGCAATAAATGACTAGTATCTATTCAGGAAGCCAATATTGGTTTTATTCTTTTCAGGGTAGAACAAGATTGATATTTGTTCTACCCTGATACCCAATCGTCTATGCATTTTTGACAATTAATAAAGTATAATTTCCAGGATCATGGTCAGGCAGTCTTAAAAGAGAGGCAAAAAAATAATTTTATAAAGAAATTAGAAAATTAACAATAGATCTATATTAGTCCATTTTTACACTGCTGTATAGAACTACCTGAGACTTGGTAATTTATGAACTAAAGAGATTTAAAGGACTCACAGTTCTGCATGATTGGGGAGGACTCAGGAAACTTATAATCACACTGGAAAGTAAAGGGGAAGCAAGGCAAGCCTTACATGGCAGCAGGAAACAGGGAGAGAATGGGGAAGTGCTTTTAAACAATCTGAATTTTAAACCATCAGATCTAACTTTTAAACCATCAGACTTCATGAAAACTTACTATCACAAGAACAGCAAGGGGAAAGTCTGCCCCTATGAGTCAATAACCAACCTCCCACCAGGTCTCTCCCATGTCATGTAGGGATTACAATTTGAGATGAGATTTGGGTGGGGACACAGAGCCAAACCATATCAATATCTATATGGATTTACTTCCACTATTCTTTTCTAAATACCTTCTTTATATATGTTGTATTATACTGTTTGAACTGAAATTATCTCGTTTGATTTCATTCCCTGAATGAAATACAATTTTTTTCTTGTCCATCTATATCCTAAGTCTCAGATTATCTGTTATTTAATTTCAGCTCCTACTTTATCATCACAGACCGTATTAAAGATTATTATGCTTACTGATGGCACTAATCAATCTATCACAGTGGCAAATATAGCCGTAAACTAATTGTTACATATATTGATTCTGACTATCTAGGACTAACATGGTGTATGAGAGACATCACAATACTTGAAGTAGAAGGAAGACCTAGGTTTATATATTTTATACCTTTATTGTTACATTCTAGAAAAATTACCTGGGCATGTCTTTGAAGCTTCCTAAGCCCAGAGGAATTAACAGGTAGTAATGCTCAGCTCACTGGGTTAGTGTGACTATTACAATGGACAATATATGTCTAAAAACTTAGCATAGTGACAAATTAGTGAATTTTTTATTGATTCATTAGCTGCATAAATTATTGTGGCTTACATTGGGGAGTGCTATTTACTTAAGCTCCTTCCCACACAGACACAATTTTGAAAGGCAAATAACAAAACTAGATTTTCTCTCTAGCCTAATATATTGAATGGAAGCTAAAAAAAAAGTTTATCTCATCGAGGTGGAGAGTAGAATACTGGTTACTAAAGGCTGGGAAGAGTGGAGGGGACAGGAGTACAGGGATAGGTTGGTTCACAGGTACAAAATTATAGCTAGTTATGAGGAATAACTTCTAGTGTTCTTTAGCACTGTAGGGTTATATGTTTTCAAATAGCAAGAAGAGCTTTTGATTGTTTCCAACACAAAGAAATGATAAATGTTTGAAGAAATCTTTGAGAATATGCTAATTATGCAGATTTAATTATACATTGTATACATGTGTTGAAATATCACTTTGTACCCCATAAATGTGCACAATTTTAATGTGTCAATTAATAATTTTAAAAATTAAAAATATATATATGCTTTGTTTTTAGAGTGGTAAATATATTTACTTTGAACCCTGATACATTTAACATATTTCCCTTACATACAAAAAATATACAATACAGAAAAATTATCTGTAGAATATTACATAATATAGTAACTTCAGTTCCTAAATATTTTTCTGTAATTGATTATATATCATAAAGATGAGTGTTAAATTTACAGTCAGAAACATTGTTAGACTCTGCCTTTTAGAACTGAATTTGTTGATGAAGCTTTCTCATTTTCTACTTATCTTTAAAATAGGGATTGCGTTGGTAGCTTCCTCAAATATGACTGTTAAATTACATTCTTATATCCAGTAACTCTTAGAGCACAAAAATGCTTCCCTTTAATAGTTTTTCATCAAAATTTTTTGAAAAAATAAATGTCTCAATTGTTCAAGTCTAATGAAATTACCAAAAATTATAATATAAGAATAATTTAAAATAATGAACTAATTTATTGATATGTTATTAATACCTATTAATAAATAATAATAAATTTTAGTAATAATTATATTGTCATGAAATTAAAATGATTTTGTGGATTTTTAGTTTCAAATTTAGCTTTCTCCCACTTTTTCCTCTGTATTTTCTTTTATTTCAAAATATAATCTTAGGGATTTTTTTCTGATTAATTCTTTATCATATATTTTATGGAAGGGATGTTATTATTAAGCAGAAAGTTTAGCATTAGTATTCTAAGTCAGAAGAGAGTTTGTTCTAAAGTTGTCAGACTTTCTTTTGGTGTGTGTATATGCAATTTACCAAATCTTAACAGCTGAGATCAGGAGTAAACAAATCTGAATAATAAATGTTAAAAATACTCAAAGACAAATTGAAGTTAATGAGTATATTCTGACCAAAAATAAATAACAATAATAATTAAAATTCTTTAGCGTTATACAGAAAGTTTGCAAAGTTTAGGAACTGCTTTTATTCCCAATATTCTAAGTGGTACCTGACAGTTACCTTGATGAACCCAATAGCCCGTAGCTCATTTTCCAAGTTTTCACTTTGAAAAAAAAAAAAAAAAAAAAGGCACAGTTAAATACTCAAAAGCAGTTCAAAAGGAGCATACTTTTTTACAAGAGGCATTTAGTTTATGGTTCCATTTTAGCACTTTCCCAAACTGAGGCAGGATAGATAGTCAAGGAAGTAACCATGTCCTCGTCAATGCAATAAACCTCAGCGTTTGCATCATAATCAAGCTCATTAAAGCAAAGCTACCCCCAGTATGAAATTTCCCCTGTAGTCAGCTTGCACATTTTGATTTTACCTATCTTCAAACTCATGCTTTGCTCATTATAATAGTAAAAAACACACCCCAGGGGGAGATTTAAAATGCAAATAAGACATGTGATATATGAACCAGCATGCATAGCTACTGTGCATATGTACTCAGAGGACCACCCAAAACATGCTTACTGGTAGCACAGTCTTCTCAGCTCCTCATGAATAATCATGTAAGTTTCCACAGTAACAGTGAACACTGTCTCCTTACAAGCAATCCATTCTGAATTGCCTCTCGGGGTGTATTGTCTATTCTGCACCTAACTTTCAGAATATTCTTTCTTATTTGCAATATGTTGCTCCATGCTGCATCTCTTTTGCTGTGTGTCTCTTTTTAAACCGAGAAGACAAGAACCAAGATTTCACAACAGCCACCAACAAAACTACTTCTTATATTTACCAGGTGTCCTAACATAAAGCTGTTGGGATGATACTCTCCATAACCCAAGCTACCTTCCATAGGCCTCAGTGGACAAGACAGGCACAAATCCAATTGGTAGTGTTTTGTTATATCAGTTTAAATAACCTCTCCTCCAGTAAAGAAGAATATTTCTTCTTTAAAAGCATGGCAAATGTGAAGAAAAACAATATTTTTAAAATTTTCAATTAAAACACTTATCTAACTCATGGACAGGCATAGAGAGAAATTTTCATCCCAAACAGATATGTAAAAAAATATTTTTTGCATGAAATATTTTGAGACATTTTGGGAGAGGACATTCTTCTTGGATAATTACTGATGAGAATAGGCTAACAAGTCGTGTTGAAAACTTTGGTTATCTCAAAACATTGTTATAACTCTTGCCTCCTCTAAATATCTCAACTTAAAACTGACAAATGGCATTAGGCAAGCACTTTTCACACGAACCTGTAGCTGCAAATTACTGCGACAACTTTGAATGTGTACAAAATCTTTACAATGTGAATAGAAAATAAAGTTTAATAATTTCGCCATCATTTTATTTTCTTATTTCACAGATGACTTTATGGCACCTTTTCTCACCAATAACCTTCCTCCAGTAACCTGACTCCTGCTTGGATGATCAGTGAAGAAGCTGGAATCAGTATGAAGACAGCTTTCATATTTCCACACTAAAAAAGCTACTAACCTCCCTAGATTGGTTCCATGTATGCTAACTTGCCTACTGTCACAGTGGATAGTCTTCTTCGCACCTTTCTCATACCAATTTCTCTACTTGGGCACATGGGGATAACATTGCTCATGCCCACTCAAGTGCCATACATACAATGCTTCCCTCTTTAATCTGCATTCTCAATTTTTTCACAGACTTCTACTTGATCATACCCATCAAGCATAATATAATGCATCCTATTAAAAAATTATTCCCTTGTCCATCATTCCTTCTCCAAGTACCACCCCAATATCCTGATAATTTTCACAGAAAAAATGTCTACAAATTTTGCACCAACTCACTGTTTCTCTATCTTCTTTGTTTCTTTGTTGCCTATTGACCTCCCCCAATACTTGATCTATAACTTCACCAAAAGTGCTTTTGTGTAGCTCAACCTTCACAAGCCTATTCCCATAGTTATGTTTAAACTCAATGTCAGCAGCATTTTAATGCACTTGATCTAACTTCATCTTCACTTGGCATAGGCAGTGCACTCACACTTTCTCCTTAACCTACTTGTCTGGTCCTTTTCATTCTTCTTTGTTGGAGCCTATCCATTTTTCTGCCTATTAAATGTGAAATAGCCTAAGGCTCAGATTTCAGACATGTTCCATTTATTTATCAACAACCATTCTCTAGGTCATTGCTTCTCAACCTGACTGCATGTTGGAATAACCTTGATAAATTGAAAAACACGTGAATTTTATTTTATTGGCTTAGGGAATAACCTGGACATAAATATTATTAAACAATTCCCCCAGCAGATTCTGATTTCCAGCCAAGACTTAGAACCACAGCTCTAAGTCAAATCATACAAACTCTTCATTTTAAATGGCATTTATGCTACCTCCACATTAGAATCATATGGGCTATTTAAATATACCCACCTACACACACATACACACTAATGCATAGATTACCTTTTTTCAATTCTGAATAAATTGTTCTACCTTTAGATCCAGACATATATGTATATAAAACTATCACCGAGTCATTCTAGTAATCAGCCAAGGTTCGAAACCACTAATAAACATAATGGCCTCTCCAAGTTTAAATCCATAATTTGATCTCTTCCTTGAATCCAGTCTTATATATAGGGCTTCCTTCTCAATTTCTGTATTTGTATATGTCAATAGTATTTCAAACTTCCATTTTGAAAACTTAATTATTTCTTCCCACCTCAAGTATACCCCATTCATTCATCAGTTCATTTATTTATTGAGCATTTGTGTGCCATGTTCATTCTAGGCTCTGGAAATTCAGCAATTGAGAAACTAAAAATTCATACATTCTTGGTTCTACATTTTAGTGGCAGATACAAACCATTAATAGACACACACACACACAAACACACATACTTTTCAGGCCAAATCTGTAAGCCTAAGGGTGTTTTATTTTACTGACAGCATTTTTTTTCAATATGTCAGATAATCTAGTATTTTCTACATGCAAAATACCTATTCAGAATCTGAGAACTTCTCACTACCTCCAATAGTTATGACCCTGACTGTAATGCTATCTTACTGAATTTTAGTAATAGTCAGCTGTCTGGTATTTTATTCTAACTTTTGTGTCACTGATACAATCCCTATTCTACACACACCGAGAGAATGATCTTTGTAAAACATGCATCTGATCATGTCACTCTCTAGCTCAAATGCCTCTGAGGCTATCCTTCTTTCCCAAATTAAAATCCATCTTACATTGGCCTTGAAAACCGTTTGCAATCTGCTTTTTCATCGCGATCCTCGACCATACCTTCATCTCCTATTGCTTTCCCCCTTTCTCTTTTTATTACAATTAATCTGGCCTTGCTTTTCTGAAAACACACTAGTAATGTTCTGATATTGACCTTTGTATACACTGTTTCACCTTCCACACAAATTCATGACTCTTATTTCATTCAGGTGCAAAATAATACCTTGTTATAGAAATATTTTCTTATTATATCTAAAAGATTACATTTCTTCTATTTGTTATATAGGTAAACACGTGCCATGGTGGTTTGATGCATAGGTCAACCCATACCTAAGTATTAAGCCGAGCATGCATTAGCAATTCTTTCTGATGCTCTCCTTCCACCCCACCCTACTGGCAGGCCCTAGTGTATGTTGTTCCACCTCCCTTCCCCACAACCCATATCCATGTGTTCTCATGTTTCAGCTCTCACTTATAAGTGAAAACACGTGGTGTTTGGTTTTTCTGTCCTTGTGTTAGTTTGCTTAGAATAATGGCTTCCAGCTCTATCCATGTCCCTGCAAATAACATGATCTCTTTTTTTTGTATGGCTTCATAATACTCCATTTTGTATATGTAACATATTTTCTTTATCCAGTCTATCATTGATTGGCATTTGGGTTGATTTTATGTCTTTGCTATTGTGGATAGTGCTGCAATGAACTTACATGTGCATGTTTCTTTATAACACAACAATTTATATTCCTTTGGGTATATACCGAGTAATGAGATTGCAGGGTCAAATGGTATTTCTGCTTTTAGAGCTTCGAGGAATTGCCACACTGTCTGCCACAATGGCTGAACTAATTTACATTCCCACCAACAGTGTGAAAGTGTTCCTATTTCTCTGCAACCTTAACAGCATTTGTTGTTTCTTCACTCTTCAATAATTGCCATTTTGACTGGCAATAGATGAAATGTTATTGTGGTTTTGATTTGCATTTCTCTAATGATCAGTGATACTGACTTTTTTGTCATATGTTTTTTGGCCACATGAATGTCTTCTTTTGAGAGGTATCTGTTCATGTCCTTTGCCCACTTTTTGATGAAGTTGTTTTTTTTCTTGTAATTTTTTTTAAGTTCCTTGTAGACTTTAGATATTAGACCTTTGTCATTAGATGGATTGCAAAATTTTTCTCCTATTCTGTAGGTTGTCTATTCACTTTGATGATAGCTGCCTTTTCTGTGCAACTATCTCATTTCAGTTTAATTAGATCCTTTTTGTCAATTTTTCCTTTTGTTGCAATTGCTTTTGGCATTTTCATCATGAAATTTTTGCCCATGCCTATGTCCTTAACAGTATTCAGAAATTTTCTTCTAGAGTTTCTAGAGTTTTGGGTTTTACATTTAAGTCTTTGATCCATCTTGAGTTTGTTTTTGTATAAAGTGTAATGAAGAGCTCCAGTTTCAATTTATGCATATGGCTAGCCAGTTTTCCCAGCACCATTTATTACATAGGGAATCCTTTCCCCATTGATACTTTTTATCAGATATGTTGGAGATCAGATGATTGTAGGTGTGTGATCTTATTTCTGAGTTTTCTATTCTGTTCCATTGGTCTACATGTCTGTTTTGGTACCAGTTTCATGTTTTTGTTACTGTAGCCTTGTATTAAATAGTATAGTTTGAAGTTGGGTAGTGTGATGCCTCCAGCTTTGTTATTTTTCATAAGGATTGTCTCAGCTATATGGACTCTTTTAGGGTTCCATATGAATTTAATATTTTTTCTAATTCAGTGAAGAATGTCAATGGTAGTTTAATGAGAATAGCATTGAATCTATAATTTGCTTTGGGGCAATATGGTCATTTTCATGATACTGATTCTTCCTATCCACGAGCGTGGCATGTTTTTCCACTTGTTTGTGTCCTCTCTGATTGCCTTGAGCAGTGGTTTGTAGCTCTCCTTGAAGAATTCCTTAATTTCCCTCATTAGCTGTATTTCTAGGTATTTTATTCTCTTTGTGGCAATTATGAGTGGGAGTTCATTAATGGTTTGGCTCTCTGCTTGTCTGTTGTTGGTGTATAGGGATGCTTGTGATTTTTGCACATTGATTTGGTATCCTGAGACTTTGCTGAAATTATCAGCCTAAGAAGCTTTTGGGCTGAGATGATGGAATTTTCTAGATATAGAATCATGTCATCTGCAACAGGGACAACTTGACTTCCTCTCTTCCTATTTTAATACCCTTTGTTTCTGTCTCTTGCATTATTGCCATGACCAGAACTTCCAGAACTGTGTTGAATAGGAGTGGTGGGAGAGGGCATCTTTGTCATGTGTCAGTTTTCAAGGGGAATGTTGAAACACTTTCTACAGTTTATCTTTATAGCACTATTTATAGATTGTTTTATTATTTATGTTTAATGTCTTTTTCCTTTACATATATATGTGTGTGTATATGTACACACATACATATACACACACACACACATATATACAGCACAATGTGTAGAAATAAATATGTATTTATATATTTTTATATATTTATATATAATATATAATATATATTTATATATAATATATAATACATATTTATATATATTTTATATATACGCATATATACACAACACAATGTGTAGAAGTAAATATATATTTTTATATACACACACACACACACACAAAATACAATGATGATAAGAATTTTCTTTTGTCTACTCAGTTCCCAGTGATATGAACAGTTATAAGTACATGTTGGCTGGGTGCAGTGGCTCACTCCTGTAATCCCAGCACGTTGGGAAGCCGAGACAGGAGGATTGCTTGAGCCCAGGAGTTCCAGATCTGTCTGGGCAAAATCCATATCTAAAAAATAATTTTAAAAATTCAAAATTAGCTGAGTGTAGTGGCCTGCCTCAGCCTCCTGAGTAGTCCTAACTACTCAGGAGGCTGAGGCAGGAGGATCCCCTGAACCTAGGAGGTCAAGGTTGCAGTGAGCCATGAATTGTAACATTGCACTAAAACCTGGGTGATGAAATGAGATCCTG
This sequence comes from Piliocolobus tephrosceles, assembly GCF_002776525.5. NCBI lineage: Eukaryota > Metazoa > Chordata > Mammalia > Primates > Cercopithecidae > Piliocolobus > Piliocolobus tephrosceles. The sequence goes on from NC_045436.1 coordinate 125,365,373, forward strand.
TCTCAAGAAGTAAACAAAGAAAATGTACATGTTATCCATTCAATAAGTATTTGCTGGATATAAATTATCTAATATTATATTTAATATTTGCTAATCTTATCTACTAAGTTTAACTAATCTGTCTAATCTTAATCTCTTAGATAATCTATCTAAAGCTAGCCTCATGTATTTAAAAGAACAAGATAAAATTTGAGAGTAATGAATACAATATTTAATAAGGTTTCTCTGGTTTGTAACACTGTGTGTGACAATATTTTCTTAATTGCATTTTTTCTACAAATAGTTGCTCTTCTATTACACATACATATGTGTATATACATATTATGAAAAGTTCCACTTTTAGCTATGAATATTAATTTTGTTGAAATAAATTATATTTTCTGAAAAATGACAGTTGCAATGGATAATTGTCATACCTTTTATTTGTAAAGCTTAGTTTTGTAATTTGCTTAAAGCTTATACATATATATACAAGCATATATGTATATCCATATACCATTTATATATGTAACTTCATAATTATTTTAACAATAGTTCATTTACACTTTAACATTTTAAGTAGGATTTATTTTGCCCTACCCTTGGTAACACACATTTAGTTCAGTTTGTAAATTTTGGGATTTTTGCCAATGCTGAAAACAATTAGGTTACTTAAACTAAGTGATAATTTTCTACTTAATTCAATTAAATACTCATTTAAGTGTATTTGGCTTGGGGGAGGATAACGCTAAAACTCTGTTGCTGGACTTGTAACCTGGCTGTTTGCCTAGAAACACTGAACTGTGATATTAAGTAATCACGAGTAACTGGGAACAAATAGTAAGAAAAATTAAGCTATTGTGTCTCAGAGAAAAGAGCTTACATGCTGAGTGTAAAAGAGTTATAAATATGTCTTTTACTCACAAGTTGTTTAAAAGTGTAATAGATCCGTGAATACTAAGACATGAGAATCAACATTTGGAATGTTTCTTGTAGAATGGAATCTGTTGTAGATCAGGTTTCCTGGAAGTCAACATTGAAGCGGATTTGCAGATAGGGTACCTATTGGAGCTAGCTAGCTCTTAAGGTTGACACCTGTGTGGAAAGGAAGGCAGCATGATTGGGCAAAGGTAGGTGTGGACCTGGCATGACCCTCGAGAGTTGCCTTGCACTGAAGCTGTGAGTCTAGATTTTTATATCTCCTTACCAACCAGTTATTGGTAGAGACTGTTTTAGCCTAGAGCATTTCCTGGAAATTGACTCAGTTGGGCACTAAGAGCATCCAAGATCTCCAGCATCTGGGGGAATTATTGCTTCAGTTTTGAAAGGTATACATGGATGGGAATCTAGGAGGTATGCAATTTCTGAATATGCATTTCTAAAAACCTGTAGAAGATGTAGATAAAGCATGGTGATATTGTTAACAGTTACTTGTATTTTTCTTTATTTATTTGTAAACATTTATGGGATATCTGAAAAATTTTGTTACATGTACATTATGCATGGTGATCAAGGCATAGACAATAGAAGACATTATTTTCTTTTGAGTCACTAGTCTTAGAATTTGATACACGAATAACAAATGTTGCCAAAATCCCAGTAGCTTAGAACAAAAAGCGTTCATTCCCATTCACATTATTGAGACGTCATTACAATATGGCTCTGGCTCTACTTTATGATAATATCATTTTGGGAATCTAGCAGACAGAGCAGCCCCATTTCAAATCTTACTCATAGGTTTAGGCCAAAGAAAATCACTTGACCACATCTATTTTAAAAAGAAAGGAATGCATTTTTTCTCCCCTGGTGAGGATTACTTCACATCAAATATGTTGTATAGCAACAGTGTATAATACAGTTCATATTCTCACTCACACTTGATAAGGTCCAATTTGTTAATGTATGTCTACCTAGGGACAATAAAATAGTTTCATACTGTAGTAATATTTTGTATTAACCTAATGACTAATAAATGTAAGAATATTTTTAAAGATTGATTTACCATTTTTATTTTCTTTGTGGTTAAATGCCAATTTCTATATTTGCTCTAATTTTATTACATTTTATATTTGTTCATAAATTCTTTCTTTACTGTTATTTTTTATTATGTACTTTTGAAACCAATTTTTTCAGTTACATAGGTTTTGTAAATATCTACTTTTAAACATTTACTTTATATGTATTTTATTATTAAAGTTATTCATTTGAATTCATTTTGTTTTACTGTTTATTTTCATGGCTTGTAAATTTGTGTCCATTTTGCACTATCTTTCTTTAATTTGAATTTAGATTTTAGTGACTTGTTTGAAAAAAAAATGTTTACAATTATTTCTCTTCCTGTATCCAGGCACTTGCAATGTGATTTTGTAACTGCTCTTAACAAGAGACTGAATGTATATGTCTGCTTCTGAAATCTGAAACCATGCCTTGCTTTGTCACTTTGACCAGTGACGTTGTGCCAGTTCCATGTTTAGGCACTGGGACTTTGTGTTATTTCAGTCATTCTCTTGGAAACCTGCCTTTCACCGTGTGGAGGACATCTCAGATTAACTGATGGACGTTGTGAAACATATGATCCAATTATCTCCACTTACCCCAATCCACAACCCTAACCAAGTCCCGAATGCAGAGCCATCTAGGTGACCACTGGCTGACAATAGATGCATGAGTGAGGTAACTAAAATAAAGAGAAAAAACCATATGTTCCTAGTCCAAATTTCTGACAAAGAGAATCATAAACCAAATATGCAACTGTTGTTTTAAGCCACTAAGTTTGTCTGTGGTTTGTTATATAGCAAAAGCTAGCTGACATTATTTTTAAAGGCATTATTCTATAGGTTTACATTAAAATGTTATAGAATGGCCTTTTTCACTTAAGTTTTAATTTAATGCACTGAAAACAAAATTTTATAGAAAGAATTACATAGAGATTTGCTTTTCTTTCCACATTCCCTGAAACCCACCATTAAATAATCAGGTGTACCCTACAGTAGTAAAATATTTGTCGTATAATAAGCGTTCTCATATCCCTCAGTCTGTTTTTGAGATCCGCCTAATTTTTCATTAATGTTTCTATGCTGCATCCCTCCCATAGTTGTAATTATTATGATTATGAAAATATGTGAAATCTGGTAGAACACTTTCCTAATTCTGTCTTTATTCTTCTTCAGGAGTATTTTGGCTGTTATTAATATTAGTCTCAATGTTATCAATTTATTGAAAACAAGTATTAATTTATTTTAATTGTATTAAATCAGTAAATTAATATAGGGAGAATTGTTATCTTCATGATATTTAGAAAGAACTGAAATTTTTAAATATTGTGTCCCCACATTGATGAACAAGATATATGTTTTCAAAATATTTATTTGTTTCTTAAAAATAATATATAAACTTTCCATACAGGTTCTACAATTGTATTGCTACATTTATTATAGAAGAACTTATTTCTTTTTGCCTTTCTAAAGAGTATTTTCTCATAAATCTTATTTCTTGTTTACGTAGAAACGTAGCCATTTTTATTTTTCACTTTTATGTAGTAAAGTTATTAACATCGTTCATTAAATATAGGAATTTTGCTGAGTATTTTTTTAAATTTCCTTTTTGCATAATCATAACACTTGAAAATAATTAGACATTTAATTACTACAATGTTCAAAACATATAAAATTGTCTTTCTGAACTAACACTGTACATTTAATAATGGGGCTATTCACCTTATTTACAATAGAAAACATATTTTCAAATATGATATTTGATTTAATTATTTATATATATTTTTGCCAGATTAAAGGGGTTCCTTTCCATTCCCAGTTGTGAAAGTTTTCATTTTTTTGTCACAAGTATGTATTTATTATAAGTAATTAATATACTATTATTGAGGTGATCATGTAAATTTTCTTAATCTATGAATAACTTACATTGATTTTTTAAGGTTAACTTAATTTAACATAATCTGGAATAATCTGAAACATATGATATAGTATGTTTTTCATACAATAGGTGTCTCATTTTGATATTTCATTTAGAATTTTAATTTGTATTTGTGAGTAAAATTGGCTACTAATTTCCTTTTTCATGTTTTTTTGTAAAAAAAAAAAAAAAATATATATATATATATATATCAAAGTTACCTGAAATAATTCAAAAAGTAAATCAAAAAGAAAAAAAAAAGCAGGCTTTTAAAATAGAAATAATAACACAAATGAACTTAAGTATGTATTAAATGAATTAGATAGCTACACAAGTAAACAAATTACTTTTTAGAGAAATTTAAAGTATACTTTTTTTTTAGAGACAAGGTCTTGCTCTGTTACTCAGGCTGAAATGCATAAAATATATTTTAAAATGGATTTTAAAAAGTTTTAAAACTTGTGATACATGCAAAATACTTGCAAATACATCTTCGCTAAATTTTGGTATAATAACAAGTTTAATAATCACATTGTTATTAAAACTATGACAGTTGAGAGAAGATAAAATATAATTGGATAACTTAGTTGGAAACTTTGGATCTTAAATTAGAATTGCACATATTAGTATAAACTTCTAAAGGCTTGTGCTCCTTCTGATATACACAGAGTTTCTCAGTCTTTCCATTATTCCAGAATATTAAGTAGTGTCTCTAGTCTAGCTCCTAGACTACACCCTCTAAATATAATTGCAAAACAAAAACAAAAGAAGGTTTTTTTTAAATTTCAAGCTATATTTTAGATACAGGGGAACATGTACAGATTTGTTTCATGCATGTATCACATGGTGCTGAGGTCTGGAGTACAGATCCCATCACCCAGGTAGTAAGCATAGTACCCAATAAGTAGTTTTTCAATTCTTGCACTACTCCCTTCCTCCATCCCATATCTAATAGTCTGAAGTGTCTATTGTTCTCATGTTTATGTCCATGTGCTCTCAATGTTTAGCCCCAATTACGAGTGAGAACGTGCAGCATTTGCTTTTCTGTTCCTCCATCAATTCACTTAGGATAATGACCTCCAGCTATATCCATGTAGCTGCAAAGGACATGATCCTTTTGGATGACTATGTAGTATTCCAAGGTGTACATGTACCACCTTTTCTTCATCCAATTTACCACCCATGGGCTCCTGAGTTGATTCCATGTTCTCAAGAAAAAGATCAATTCATATCTGTCTGGGAATATGCCTCTCTATGTTCCTCATAGGCATTTTCTGGGCTGGAAAGCAACAAGAAAATTAAAAATTTTCATCTCCAAAGACCACAGGAGACCTCATAAAAACTCTGCTTATGAACCAAGTGGAGAACAGCATGAGAAAGTACAATTGATTTTTATAAATTTCAAAATTCATAATAATATTAATAGGCAATGAATTGTTCTGAAAATTGGTAATAAAAGAATAGAAACAAATATTTATCTTGCCTACCTTTATGGACTTTAATTTAGCATAACAGAATGAAGAGGAAGAATTCTTTAGAGAAGAATTTTATCTAATAACTTCAGAAGGAAAGGGGAATTGGAATATTAACATTTTGTAACACATAATGGACCAATCAATCTAAGCAATAATCAAAATGATTTTAAATGATGCCTTGAAAATGTGGTGAAGAATTTGTATAGTAGAGTGATTAGACTGACAGCACTCTACTCATTGGTGAAAATTTACATTAATAAAAATAGAACAGCCAGACATTCTGCATGTAATAATTTGACACAATAGAAATTACACAGAAGCATTATTATTTTTGTTCTACAAAAGTTGAATATAACTCTAATCAAACTTCTGGTTGTAATTATTGTTCTACAGGAAATATGAAGAATTGTGAAAAAAAGTAAACAACATCAGAAAAAGACAACTTGCCACACACCAAATGTGTGTCAATCATTAGACAAATAACTTGGTCTTTTCAACTAGTCAATGCTAAAAGACAAAAACATCTCTAAAAGAGTTTTCTTCTGTAACATGATTAAAGAGTTCCTGTGAAAGTTTTCACTGCTTCAAGCACCTTAGCTACCAAATCCAGGCATTATCAAAAAATAATCTGATCTCTGAATGTTAAATCCAGATGTGCTTTTAGCAACCACACTCATAAGTAAAGAGACAGGTGGTGAAGTCACTTACTTTAAAATCAGGGAAAAAAATAACTAGTTTTTATTGATCAAATTTCTAAACTTCTGTAAAATATTCTTGTTTGTAGATCAATTAATACAATGATATGTTCATAAATATTCAAGATAGAATTGGTGTACAACAAATTGGATGACAGAGTAAAATCATCAAAAATCTAAAGAAAGATACTGTATACTGGGAGAAGATAGAGAAAAAATAAAAATTGTTTTTTATTTGCTCATCTGTCCTTAAATGGATATTGATTGATAAACATCAAATTCTACATTTTAGTTTAACTTTAGGATATGTAAAATCATAACATTTCCAAAGAAAGCTTTTTAAGGGCAAGCATAGTGTAATTAGCGTATATGTATAATTTGTAATATTATAGTTGTACATACATAAATAAAGTTAGTCAAGGGAGATACTGACTTGACCAAGATCATAAATGTATTGCTACACGGTTTAAGGATGTTTGAAATGTAAAATAGGATTATCACATTGAAATGTTTCAGGAAGCATGTTATGTGGATTCATGAGAAGAATGCTCTTTCCAAGTAGGAAAATAATTGTTGACCTCTCTGAATTGTGCTACAAATGTATGAATAATACTGAACAGAGAGAAATTGAACTTATGTAGTGGAGATGCTGAGTCACTGCTAAAGTGATATATGCAATTATTAATAGACCTCAGCAAGACTATCTCTTTTGCTTCGTTCCAATAATCCAAAAGATGAAATGTAACTCACTGTGAAGGACAAAATAAATGTGTCAGACATGATATGTTAGTCCTGAAAATGAGGAGAAAGTACACTTTTTTTGAATATCATATTAATAAAAATGATTAATTCTTCTCTTCTCTTTCACACCATATCTAGTATGGTAATTTCAATGCATACAAATTCAGAGGTTTTGGGTAGTGTCAGTCATTTTTCTTCACATAGAGAATTCATTGTAACTGAGTTATTCAGGTTTGAGACATTAATGATTCACCAAATGTATTTTGCATTTAAAATGGTATTTGTATCACTGAAGGTAGCGATAAGCAGCTAAAGTCTGGTTTATAATAGGTACTTCATGCAACAAAATGACAAGTATCAACTCATTTTGCAACATTGGGTAAAACATTGCCCCTTCTACAAAAAGGCAATGTTTTACATAGGAGTAATGCTTTACATTTTCATAGTTTGCAAATGTAAAGAAAATATGTAAAGATCTATAGAATTGATCAGAAATCATAGCCAGTGTTCCATAAAAGTATATATGCCATGTATGAATAGCAGTATAGTAATGGATTATATGTATTATATAATAATGTTAATTAATCATAATCAACCCTAGGGTAGTCCCCCCTTCATGACAGCAACAAAATAGCTTTGAAAACACAGTGTCAAAGAAGGCATTCTAAGAAGGCTAACAACCTGAAATTATCTTCTTTCTTTTATATGAAAATCACTTATACAATCTGCCTCTCCCAAGTCAAATGACAATTTGGGCTTAAGCAAATGAAATATTGAATTCTGGGGAAGTAAGAGCTGGTATTGTATTCTCTACAATTGGTATTCTCTACTAATTTTGGGAGCAGATGCTTCACCAACATATTTGAGAGTTTTACCTCCTGTTTATTTCCAGTTGAAAGTTTTAACAATATTTCCCAGCAATATTAAGCAGTCTGACTAATCCCCATAATCAGCTGAATAGTTGAGCTGAATTTCTCTGTAATTCTCAGAGAATATATGGACAACAAAGAGGTAGGAGGATGACTTTACACACATCAGCAGGAGGAAAGGAGGAAACAGCCTACATTTTTCTTATGGTTTCTATAGGGACGGATTGGATTTCTACCACTGCATGACTATACAACTTTAGCTAAAATTAAATCCCTATCTGTAGTCAAAGAACAACAACAACAACAGCAACAACAAAAACCACTTGTAAAAGGAACCAACAACCAAAATGAAAGATAGTAATACCTGCTTGCATAAAAATTAATAACAAGCGTATGGCAATGGAAAACATGTTTGTAATGTAAACAACAAGCTTTTTAAAAAAGACACAATTATCAAAAAAAAAAACGGTCAATTGATATGAACAGGAAATTCACCAAAAAAGTAATCCAAATTGTTAAATTCACTAGTATTCAGATAAATGAAAATATAGGTAATAATGAGTTTTATATATATCAGCTTACATTTTATATGTATCAGCTTACATTTTGTATGTAAAAAGTTAAAAAGACATTGCTTTTGGGGACTGGAAAATGACACTCTTATATTGCTTGTAAAAATCTGAATTGCTTTTAAGGCAAGAAATTAAGCAGCAAAAATTCAATGCACTAAGATAAATTTCCCATTTAAACTCATAATCTTCTGTTGGGATATGTACTCCACACAAATAGAATACCTTTGTATAATAATATATGTATCAAAAGTTTTATGGCAAGCATCATTTTTAGTAGTTAGCGAAAATAACATAAATCACTATCATTTGTAGGATAACTGAATAAATTATGGTATAACCTTCTATAAAGTATTATGTAGGCATTAAGCACAATTAATTGCATATATGCCACTTGAAACGGAGGAATTTTCATAAAGTATTGTTCACTAAAAATAGCAGAAAAGTAATTCCACTTCAAACAATGAAATGACAAAGAAAACTCTATATATTCTTCTATATAGTTAAAATAGTTAAAGAGGCTTTATACTGAATTGCGTATGTGAATTATTTGGCGGATTAATCAGTTAGATGAATAGATAAGAGTTGCAAAGTCAAAGCCGGGCGCGATGGCTCACATCTGTTATCCCAGCACTTTGGGAGGCCGAGGCGGGAGAATCATGAAGTCAGGAGATCCAGACCATCCTGGCTAACACATTCTAAAATTTTGAGGAATTGCCACACTGTCTTCCACAATAGTTGAACTAGTTATAGTACCACCAACAACGTAAAAGTGTTCGTATTTCTTCACATCCTCTCCAGCATCTGTTGTTTCCTGACATTTTAATGATCACCATTCTAACTTGTGTGAGATGATATCTCATTGTGGTTTTGATATGCATTTCTCTGATGACCAGTGATGATGAACATTTTTTCATGTGTCTGTTGGCTGCATAAATGTGTTCATTTGAGAAGTGTCTGTTCATATCCTTTCCTTTGCTCACTTTTTGATGGGGTTGATTTTTTTCTGGTAAATTTGTTTAAGTTCTTTGTAGATTCTGTATATTAGCACTTTGTCAGATGGGTAGATTGCAAAAATATTCCACAATGGTTGAACTAATTTACGCTCCCACCAACAGTGTAAAAGCATTCTTATTTCTCCACAGCTTTGCCAGCATCTATTGTTTCCTGACTTTCTAATAATCACCACTCTGTCTGGTGTGAGATGGTATCTCATTGTAGTTTTGATTTGCATTTCTGTGATGATCAGTGATATTGAGCTTTTCTTCATATTTTTGCTGGCAGCATGAATGTCTTCTTCTAAAAAGTGTCACTTCACATCCTTCACTTTTGGATGGGACTGTGTGTTTTTTTATCTTGTAAATTTGTTTAAATTCCTTGTAAATTCTGGATATTATACCTTTGTCAGAAGGGTAGATTACAATTTTTTTTTCCCCATTCTATAGGTCATCTGTACAATCTGATGATAGTTTCTTTCTCTGTGCAGAAGCATTTTAGTTTAATTAGATCCCATTTGTCAATTTTAGCTTATCCACCACAATTAAGTCAGCATCATCCCTGGGATGCAAGGCTGGTTCAAGAAACACAAATCAATACATGTAATCTATCACATAAACAGAACCCAAAATCAAAACCACATGATTATCTCAATGGATACAGAAAAGGCATTAGATGAAATTCAACATATCTTCATGTTAAAAGCTCTCAGTAAACTAGGTATTGATAGAACAAATCTCAAAATAATAAGAGCTGTTTATGACAAATCCACAGCCGATATCATATCAAATGGGCTAAAGCTGGAATCATTTCCATTGAAAACCTGTAAAAGAAAAGGATCCCTTCTCTTACCACTCCTATTCAACATAGTATTGGAAGTTCTGGCCAGGGCAATCAGGCAAGATAAGGAAATAAAGAGTATTTGGATAGGAAGACAGGAGTCTAACTGTCTTTGTTTGATTTTTATATTTAGAAAACCCCATCATCTCAGTCCAAAATCTCCTTAAACTGATAAGCAACTTCAGCAAAGTCTCAGGATACAAAATCAAAGTGCAAAAATCAAAAGCAGTTTTTACACCAACAATAGATAAGCAGAGAACCAAATTATAAATGAATTTCTATTCATAATCATTACAAAAAGAATAAAATACCTAGGGATACATCTAACAAGGGATGTGAAGGACCTCTTCAAGGAGAACTACAAAATATTGCTCAAGGAAGTAAGAGAGGACACAAACAAATGGAAAAACACTCCCTCCTCATGGATAGGAAGAATCAATATCATGAAAAGGGCCACAATGTCCTAAGTAATTTACAGATTCAAGGCTATTTCCATCAAACTGACATTGACATTCCTCACAGAATTAGAAACAACTATTTTAAATTTCATATGGATTTGAAGAAGATGCCGTATAGCCAAGACAATCCTAAGCAAACGGAACGTAGCTGGAGGCATCATGCTACCTGACTTCATACTATACCACAAGGCCATAGTGACCAAAAGAGCATGGCACTGACACCAAAACAGACATATAGACCAATAGAGCAGAACAGAGACCTCAGAAACCACACCACACATCTACAACTATCTGATCTTTGACAAATCTGACAAAAATAAGCAATGGGGAAAGCATCTCCTATTCAGTAAATGTTGCTGGGAAAATGGGCTAGCCATATGCAGAAAACTGAAATTGGAACCCTTCCTTACACCTTGTACAAAAATTAACTCAAGATGTATTAAAGACTTAAGTGTAAAACAGAAAACTATAAAAACCCTAGAAGAAAACATAGGCAATATCATTCAGGACATAGTCATGGGCAAAGACATCAAGACAAAAACTCCAAAAGCAATTGCAAAAGGAGTTGGCATTCTTAAGAAACTGAACCGCTTTTCAAAAAAGGCAGTTGAACTGAAGCTCAAACTCAGTTGCAATAACTCAGGTTACAATGTTCTGTTTTGCTTGGGATATAATAAAACGAACTTATTTTGGAGAAAGACCTCAAATTTCATATACAATTAGAAAAATAGAGAGAGGAGAGAGGGCAAAAGAGAAGAAGGAGGAAGAAAAGGAGAAGAAAAAAGTGTTAAAAGAAAGAAATTATTTTATTATGGTATCTAAGGCCAGAATTCTGCAGAATCAGAAAATTTAAGGCCAGAGTTCTGAAAATTCAAAGGGTAAAACCATGCCTTTATATCCGAAGAACAGACTCATTTGAAATCTATTTCTTTGTTAAACTAACAACTGAGACCAGAGTCTGGATTATACACTTTTTTAGCCAGAAAAGAATATGGCATAACTTTGGGATTAGAAACTAAGACACTACCCATAAGTTTAAACAAATGCAGCTGAACAAGATATATCTCATGTTTTTCGTGGATTTGAAGAGGTTTTAATTATATATGTGGATGAGTTTGAGGTGGCTATGGGTTAGAATTCTAGTTAGTTTAGAAAGTATAAGAGAAAGCCAAGCACATTGGGGAGTACTTCAAAAGAAGTACAAAAATTGAAATGTTCTTTTAATATCATTTTCTATAAGATTTGCACTAATCATAAATGCTAATATATATTGAGGTTTATGTACAAGGCATTATTCTGATATTTATTTGCATTAACTCATTTCATCTTCATTTTTCATATAGTAGGTATTGTAATAATCCATATTTCAGTGAAAATAAAATTGAGGTCCAGTTAAGTGACTTATCAAAGTCACATATGCAATAATTATGAAACTGGAATTCAAACCCAGACAAGCTGGCTCAAAACTCTGAGTTCTTCATCACTTTACTGAATTCCATCTGCTATGATGGCACAAAATTGGATTGAAAGATTAATTATATTTAGAGAAGTGGGAGAATCTAATACAAGAATACGGCATAAGGACAGAGAAAGACCTACTACTCTTTCTGACCTGGATGGCTTATGGGAAGAAGAGACAAAGAGAGTTGTGAGAAGATATCACATCAGCCTGTTCTGTCTTCCTCACTTCAGATTCCAAAAATATACACAGGAAGCCCAACACCATTGGGAAGGAGGTGGGAGGAAGCTAAAAGTGCACAGCTCTAAGTATCTTGTGGATATGCCAGGCTTTCTGGACATGTCCTCAAGGAAACAACCAATTTGAAGAGGTGATAATTGTGCCAGAATGGTGAGGGGAGACAGATGGATAAATTAGACTGAGTCAGGAATTCTGGTTCACCAAAGGACTATGTAAACTGAGAAGAGGATTCAGAAATCTCTGATGCCCTGGTGGCAATGTAATAAGGTCCTATCAGAGTCAAGGTCCAGTAAATGTCTTGAGTCACAATGCACAATGAATGTGTTACTTGTAGGGAATTCAAGATAAAGGCAATGGTCAAGGCCAGGGATTCCAATGGCAGGGTTACTACAACACTCTAAAAGACAAACTCGGATGAGTCACAATTCAGAGATCACCAGTCCAAAGGGAAGATCATATCAGTTTTTCTGTTTGTTTTTGTTTGTTTGTTTGTTTGTTTGTTTTTTTAACCAAAGGCCTGAATGGTTTAGAAGGTACTGCAAGGATTTATGGTCTTTGTCTTTGTGCCAGATGTCACACAAACCTGACTTCTCCTTTTAAAAAAATACCATCATGGAGAGGAACAAAGGACTGAGTTTAAGAAACAGTGCTTTTACATAAAACAGAGGAATCCATGAAAAAGAAATTGTTGAGACTGGGAGGCACTAAAATCCTGTATATTTCAACGTTTGACTGATTGTATTTGTTTATCTTTGCTAAATAGCCAGGTACTGGGTTATGAGTAATCAGCATAACTATGAGAATAAAAAAAATCGATATTTATTTTATGTACCTGAGTATAGTGTGAATAACAGCTGTAGCATGGCTGTGTGTATTTTAGCAATATTAATTTTTAGGAAATACCTTTCTAGACATTAGCAATAGGCTAACAGTCAAAAAATATATATGGCTTAAGACCCCAAAACAATTGTAACAAACACAAAAATTGACAAGAAAAACCTGATTAAACTAAAGGTCTTCTGTGCAGGAAAAAAAAAAAAAAAAAAAAAACTTTCAAAAGTGTAAAGAATAAAAGGACACCATACAGAATGAAAGAAAATATTAGCCAACTATGCATACAACAGAGGTCTGATATCCAGAATCTATAAGGAATTTACACAAAATAACAAGCAAAAAAGAAAACAAAAACAAAAATAACCTCATTAAAAAGTAGGCAAAGGATAGACACTTCTCAAAACAAGATATACAAGTCACCAACAAACATTTAAAAATGCTCAACATTACATTTCATCATTTCATTAAAGAAATGCAAATCAAAACCACAATGAGATACCATCTCCCGTCAGTCATAATGGCTACTATTAATAAGTCAAAAAATAATAGATGCCATCAAGGTTGCAGAGAAAAGGGAACATTTATAAATGTTTATGGGAATGTCAACTTGTTCAGCCCCTGTGGAAAGCAGTTTGGAGAAGTCTCAACTTAAAACAGAACTACCATTCAACCCAGAAACCCCATTGCTGAGTATATACCCAAAGGAAAATAAATTGTTCCACCAAAAAGACACACGTGCTTGTATGTTTATTGTGACACTATTCACAATAGTAAAGACATTAAATCAACCTAGGTGCCCATTAAAATGGTGGATTTGATAAAGTAATGGCAGTACATGTATACCATGGAATACTACACAGTCATAAAAAAGAGCAAAATTGTTTCCTTTGCAGCAACATGGATGCAGCTGAAGGTTGTTATCCTAAGTGAATTACTGCAGGAACAGAAAACCAAATACTAAATGTTCTAACTTATAAGTGGGAACTAAACATTCAGTACATATGGACCCAAAGATGGAAACAATAGACACTGGGGACTACTAGAGGGTAAAAGGAGGAGGAGGGGTATAAGCTGAAAAACTACTAATCGGGTTCTAGGCTCACTACCTGGGTAACAAGATTAATCATACTACAAACCTTAGCTCGTATGATATGCCCATGTAACAAGCCTGCACATGTATCCCCTGAACCTAAAAGTTGGAAAAAAATAATTATCTAACTAAATAACTTTGGGAAGATATACTCAGCAAGTTACAACAACTCTTTTCCTCAGTGCCTCAAAAGTTGATCTAAGCATACATTATTACCATTAGACTTCAAATTTTGAAGTTTAAAATTCCTTACTGTAGGAAATTAATGAAAATTATTTCATATCTTCATACTAGGATTATCAGCAATCCCGAAAACTAATAATGACTTGACATCATGTTCAGGCACAATCTGAAAAGTGCTAGTCTTTATGCTATGCATGATTGGTTAAAAACAAATAAATAAATAGATGTTCCTCATATTTGCTGAAAGCAAGTAAAAAGGACTTCTGGTAATTTATGTTTAAATGTTCATGAATTTCATCACATAACAAGTATAAAAGTGTTATTAAATAAGGCATAATATCACTGTAAACTTCAATCTATTATGTCAATATCTCTGTATCATGATCATGTATCTATTAAATATAAATTGGGGAGGCAAATACCACCTCAACCTTTAATGAAAGGACAGAGCAAGCTTTCTATAAAAAGCAGTGCTTAGGTAAGATGAGGCATAATATCAGATGAGGTTTCATAATCCCATAGAGAAACATTCAGGAGCCAGAGCACACTTGGACTCATCACCGGTTATATTCCAAGAGAAGAACTCCATCTCTCACAATTCCACCTAAAGAACAAACATTAAGTGCAACAAATTGGGAAGGAGTTACATATTTGCCACAGGTTGCCTGGAGACATCATAGGCAATTGGAAGTGTAGGCAGCCCCTCCCTAGTAGAGAAGGAAGAGTAACCTGCCACTCTCAAGAAGAAAAAATAAATTTATGGAATTTCCCTTCTTCACAAATATCAGTCTAATTTTTACCTTCCTCAACACTATGATCAACTTGTATTTCTTACCTTAGATATTCACATGAAAAGTTGCCTGCATTGCAACAAAGATTAGAAATAGAAATAGTAAATTCCATTCAGATAATGGAAAATGCTATTATATCAGTTTTCATAATTAAGACAAAAACATAATCTATCTCAAATTACACTGTAGTTGAGTATCAACAATCCATTGTCACTGAAACTTATCCTGAGGAACTAACTTGATTTCAGTATTACAATCATGAGCTTTTAAATCAGACAGACCCAGGAAAAAATTGCTTCCTTTATTGTTAATTATGTTTTAGGCATCATTTTGATCACCTACAAATTGAAGGCAATAATTGCATTAGTCTGTTCTCACACTGCTGATAAAGACATACCCAAGACTGGGCAATTTGCAAAAGAAAGAGAGCTTAATGGACTTACAGTTCCACATGGCTGGGAAGACCTCACATCATGGTGAAAAGCAAGGAGGAGCAAGTCACATCTTACATGGATGGAAGTAGGCAAAGAGAGAGCTTCTGCAGGGAAAGTCCTATTTTTAAAACCATCTGATCTTGTAAGACTCACTATCACAAGAACAGTAAAGGAACAAGTTGCCCCCACAATTCAATCACCTCCCAACAAGTTCCTCCCATGACATGTGGGAATTGTGGAAGTTACAATTCAAGATGAGATTTGTGTGGGGACACAGCCAAAAAATATCATTCCACTCCTGGTCCCTCCCAAATCTTAACTCATTCAGCAATAACTCAAAAGCCCACAGTCCAACATCTCATCTAAGACAAGGTGTGTCCCTTCTGTCTATAAGCCTATAAAAGCAAAAGCAAGTTATGTTACTTCCTAGATACAATGAGGGTACAAGCAATGGGTAAGTACAGTCATTCCAAATGGGAGAAGTTGGCCAAAACAGAGGGGCTACAGGCCTCATGCAAATCTGAAATCCAGAGGGGCAGTCAAATCTCAAAGCTCCAAAATGATCTTGTTTGACTCCATGTCTCATAACCAGGTCATGCTGATGCAAGAGGTGGGTTCCCATGGTATTGGGCAGCACCACCCCCGTGACTTTGCAGGGTACAAATGCTTTCATGGACTGGTGTTAAGTGTCTGCAACTTTTCCAGGCACACAGTGAAAGCTGTCACTGGATCTACTATACTGGGGACTAAAGGTCAGTGGCCTTCTTCACACAGCTCCACTTGTTGCAGGAAGTTAGGGACCCCAAACGGAGGGACTGGCTGAAGCAGTGGCAGAAGAACATAAATTGTGAAGATTTCATGGACATTTATTAGTTCTGCAAATTAATACTTTTATTATTTCTTATGCCTACCTTTACTGCAATCTCTGAACATAAATTTGAAGATTTCATGGACATTTATCACTTCTCCAATCAATACTCTTATTATTTCCTATGTCTATCTTTACTTTAATCTCTTAATCCTGTCATCTTTGTAAACTGAGGATGTATGTCACCTCAGGACCCTGTGATGAATGCATTAACTGCACAAATTGTTCCTAAAGCATGTGTGTTTAAACAATATGAAATCTGGGAACCTTGAAAAAAGAACAGGATAACAGCAATGTTCAAGGAACAAGGGAGATAACCATTAAGTCTGACTGCCTGGGAGCCAGGCGGAACAGAGCCATATTTCTCTTCTTACAAAAGCAAATCGGAGAAATATCGCCAAATTCTTTTTCTCAGCAAGGAACAGCCCTGAGAAAGAGAATGCATTCCTAGGGGGAGGCCTCTAAAATGGCTGCTCTAGGAATGTCTGTCTTATATGGTTGCAGATAAGGGATGAAATAAGCCCCGGTCTCCCATAGTGCTCCCAGACCTATTAGGATGAGGAAATTACTGCCTAGTAAATTTTAGTCAGACCAGTTGTCTGCTCTCAAACCCTGTCTCCTGATATGATGTTATTAATGTCAATGCATGCCCAGTGGGACATGAAACTTCATTAGCAATTTTAATTTCACACCAGTCTTATGGTCTTGCTCTGCCCCCATTTGCCTTGTGATATCTTATTGCCTTGTGAAGCATATGATCTCTGTGACCCACACCCTATTCGTACATTCCCCCCTCTTTGAAAATCACTAACAAAAACATGCTGGTTTTGTGGCTTGAGGGGCATCATGGAACCTGCTGACATGTGATGTCTCCCCTGGACACCCAGCTTTAACATTTCTCTCTTTTTTGTACCCTTTCCCTTTATTTCGCAGACTGGCCAACACTTAGGGAAAATAGAAAAGAACTTATGTTGAAATATTGGGGGCTGGTTCCCCCAAAACCACTAGGCAGTGTCCCAGTAGGGACTCTGTGTGGAGACTCCAACACCACATTTCCTTTCTGCACTGCCCTAGCAGAGGTTCTCCATGAGAGCCCCAGCCCTGAAGCAAACTTCTGCCTGAACATCCAAGCATTTCCATACATCCTCTGAAATCTAAGTAGAGGTTCCCAAATCCCAATTCTTGACTTCTGTGCACCTGCAGGCTCAACACCACTTGGAAACTGCCAAGACTTGGGACTTGCACCCTCTGAAGCCATGGCCAGAGATGTACTTTGGCCTCCTTTAGTCATGGCTCGAGCAGCTGGGACGCATGGCACCAAGTTCCTAGGCTGCACACAGCATGGAGACCTTGGGCCCGGCCCATGAAACCATGTTTTCTTCCTAGTCTTCTGGTCCTGTGATTGGAGGGGCTGCCATAAAGCCCTCTGACATGCCCTGGAGATATTTTTCCCATTGCCTTGGGGATTAACATTCAGCTCCTTGTTTCTTATGCAAATTTCTGCAGCCAGCTTGAATTTATCCTCAGAAAATGGGATTATCTTTTCTATCACATTGTCAGACCGCAAATTTTCCAAATTTTTATGCTCTTCTTCCCTTATAAAACTGAATGCCTTTTACAGTACCCAAGTGACCTCTTAAATGCTTTGCTGCTTAGAAATTTCTTCCATCAAATACTCTAAATCATCTCTCTCATGTTGAAAGTTCCACAAATCTCTAAGGCAGGGGCAAAATACTGCCAGTCTCTTTGCTAAAGAAGTCACCTTTGCTCTAGTTCCCAACAAGTTTCTCATTTCCATCTGAGACCACCTCAGCCTGGACCTTATTGTCTGTATCACTATCAGCATTGTTGTCAAAGCCATTTAACAAGTCTCTAGAAAGTTTCACATTTTTCCTACATTTTCTTGTCTTCTTCCAAGCCCTCCAAACTGTTCTAACCTCTGCCTTTTACCCAGTTCCAAAGTCATTTACACATTTTTGGGTATCTTCACAGCAATGCCCTACTCCAGTGGTACCAATTTACTGTATTAGTCCATTTTCATGCTGCTGATAAGGGCATACCTGAGACTGGGAAATTTCCATAGGAAAGAGGTTTAGTGAACTTACTTACACATGGCTGGTGAGAACTCATAATCTTGGTGGAAAGCAAGAAGGAGCAAGTGATGTCTTACATGGATGGAAGTAGGCAAAGAGAGACCTTGTGCAAGGAAACTCCCATTTTTAAAATCATCAGATCTTGTGAGACTCATTCGCTATCATGAGAAAAGCACTGAAAAGACCCACCCCCTTAATTCTATCACCTCCTACCAAGTTCCTCCC
This sequence comes from Piliocolobus tephrosceles, assembly GCF_002776525.5. NCBI lineage: Eukaryota > Metazoa > Chordata > Mammalia > Primates > Cercopithecidae > Piliocolobus > Piliocolobus tephrosceles. The sequence continues at coordinate 125,384,124 of NC_045436.1, forward strand.
ATGAACATGGTAACTGTGGGAGTTACAATTCAGGATGAGATTTGGGTGGGGGCACAGCCAAACCATACCAACAGTGCACTTCCAGTAATGTGTTGTAAAATACAGAACACAAGGTACAGAAAATGTTTTACAGTTGATAATATTACTGATACATTCAATATATGTTGTTTGTATATTTAAATACTTATCCTCATCTCTCTTTATAAAATTGAAGTGGTTTTGTTTTTACCTGTGGCTTTTAAGAAACTGTGAGTTAAAAATCTAACACTATCTCAGATTTGATGTCTCAGATTTGATGATGAATTTACTTGGGGTCAACTATATATGAAAACAAATTTATTCATAATGTTTCTGAAAGCACTGTATAACAAGTTTTTATTCTTTTCTATGATTTATTATTTGATAAGTACAAACTACTTCCTCCCTGACTCACCTAATTGGAGGGGGGAAAAAACTGATTTTCTCACTATGAAAAATAATTTCAGGACATTTTGCTTATTGATACATTTAGATATTCATTTAGTCACTAATGACTTATTACCTACTCGGGGCTAAGAGCAGTTCTACGTTCCATGAGTATAAAAGACAGCAAGATAGAATGAGCCCTTCTTCAATGTAGCTCAAATATGAGGGACAAAATAACACATTAAAACAAATTAAACAATTACAATAACAAAGATTATAGTATGTTATGGAAATATTAAAGTGTGACTTTTAATCTCTCTGAGAAAACCCCACACATTCAAGGTGTGACTTGAAGTTTGAATGAAAATTGACTACTTAAATGGAGAACGGCAATGGGAAGAGTATTCTTGGCGATGGGAAAAGAACCCAGGGACTAGGAAGAAGATCACTAGTATTCACTGGTATTTCAGAGACCTAAAAATATCTCGGCATTGCTAAAATAGAAATGAAGAGGAGCTGGAGTTGCTAAAGTTGGAACTGGAAAAGTAGGTAGGGTTTTTCTTTTAAAATAATAGTTTTTTAAGAATTTGAATTTATAGTAAAGACAATATGAAAGTTTCATAGAGATATGACATTAACATAGTTGTAATCTAAAAAGTAACCTTTCAACTTAGAGCAAAAGTTAAAAAGAGTGAGAGGGATGTAGAAACGTATTATTATAGACCAAATAAGACACACTCATGTATTATGCTAGAATGAAAGCTGTGGCAGTACCGAGGGTTGAAAGTTTTAGGAGACATGTAAGGGGTGGTATTTGTAGGATCAGTTATACATAGAGTTTGAACAAGAGGTGAATTTCTCACCTTTGAAATATAGAAGAAATGGAAAATTGTTTTAGAACTGTAAGTACTATGACAAAAAAAAAAAAAAAAAAATACTGACCAGATTACAAGAATGTTTTAGCCACTGTAGATATTGAATTTATTGACCTAGGCAATACTAAACAGTCAAAGAAATGAGAAATAAGACATCATCTCCAAGGAAAGGAACTTAAGAGAAACTAAGCCAATAAGAAATAAGCCTGTGCTTCTGATATAACATTCTACTGAATAACTGAGCCAATGAGAAAAAAAAAAATCTCTATTCCTGGTGGCAAAATGGAGTACAAGACACAGCCTTAGTAATTCTGCTTGTTGTTTGTTAGAATGACTTTTGAGATCTAGTTGTTAATTTTTGTATTTGAATAAACATTTAAAGATAGAGACATAGTGGTAGTCAAGCCAAGTTCAATATTAGTCACCAACATTGCTAACTACAAGGAATAATCCCTCAAAAATAATAAAAGTAACAATAATAGTGCTTCAACAATAAAAATATATGGCTTATTAAAAGATTAAATTAACTAAATATTTTATTGATATCAATCTAATTAATATTAGTATCAATCTAATTGATATTAATATAATATTAATATTTTATTAAAGATTAAAAATAGGTGCTAAAGGAATAATAGGCAATATAACTGCATCCATATTTGTCTACTGACCAAAGTAAGAGTCTGAGCGTTGGTCTATTGTTCAACATAAGTCAGCCCTTATGCGTCAGTTGAGGCCGTTGAAATAAGCTCATTTTCCTTTGCCAGCTTTCTTTCTATCTACCTACTCTCTTAAGAAGAAAACAAACTGAAACAGCTCTCTTGTGATCTTATAAAACCCTTCAATGCTCCATTCTCTGACAAACTTTTACATCAGTATTTGAAAACACTTGTCTATTCTTTTTAAAAAGTTTTGTCAATTTTTTCTCTCGTGAATTAATTTGAATCCATACTTTATCCACATCTCTTCATAAAATCTGATGCTGTATTGTCCTGCTCTGGTCAACAGTGGCATCATTTTTGCTATATTCCCATGGACAATTCTTGGTCTTCATTAACTTGACCCATCTGCAGTATACTCTTAGGTCAAGTAAGTTTTAATATGTCACCTGCTTTCTTTATTTTACCACCAGCATGTTACTCCTTTGTTGTTCTTCTCTGCATCAGCACGCTCCTCATCAGTATTCTTGGTTAGATCTCCATATCTTTTGGACTTCTCTTTATTACATTCTCATAGCATTTATCACAAAATATATTTCCTCTCTCTGTGTTTTTCTCTGGTTGAATAAAGCATGAAAAGATAAATACATTCATTGAGCAGTGAACAAACTAAGTGGTAAATTAGAATCACATAGTGCCTTTTGTGTTTTATATAAGATATATAATTTTTTGCCAAAATAAACCTGTAAGGCAAATGTTATTGTTATTTGTCTTAAAAGTCTGATACTACAACTTGGAACTTGTTTTGGACACAGGTGAATGCCTGAATTCTACCTTTGTCCAGTTGCATCCATTTCTATGATCTCGGGTAAAATATATCTGCCAAAATCAGTGCAAATATTGTGCAGTATATTATTTCATTAATGGGTGGGTTTATACTGGTAATACAGGTTTAAGTTAAACTAGGGCTTATTCCAGAACCCTAGACGACTCTGTGGGGACTCTCAAAATCTATAACATGGCTGAAAAACCAATGGAAGCCAATGAAATGTGTGAACAAAAAAGCAAAATGAGTTGGCCTTAGATGAAAAGAAAAACCTCTCATTCTTGTGTTTAGTGATCCAATTCATAGATAATCATGGTTTGGTTATTGTCTTAGAATCTGATCAAAGGCAGATTATCAGAATTTTTTTTCTCTCAACAAAGAGGAAGAAGCCCTCACCTTGTAGTAACAATTGTTGTTCACTCTTCTTTTTTTTTTTCTTTGAAGGTTAAGTGACTTATCTCATTTAATTAGCAATTCAGTAATTGAACCCAAGTCCAGTTGATTCTGGACCCTAGCTAGACCCTCACTCTCTAAATCATTACAAAAGGATAATGGCACATGAAATAAATATGGAAACATCTGAAAATAGAGAACTTTGTAAAATGGATGGAGAAGAGAATCTAGCTCATAACTCCAAGGAGCATGCAGAGGTACAGAAGATAAAACACAATGAGTGTTCTGAGATGTGAGAGAAACACCAAAAGTGGGTGCTGCTCAGGAGAATAAGAACAGAGACTTTTAATACGAGTTACCAGCCATGTCAAATAACAAGTAACAACCAAGAGCAAGATTTTTAATTATGCAGTGGCATTATTGTACTGGACTTTTTGTTTGCCTTGGTTGTTTGATTTTTGTTAACCTAACAAATATGGAATAAATGTCTGGATATAATGAGTACTAGCTATTTCCACACCCTCTAAAATCCAAATTATCAGTATTGTTCTGCCCAGAGAGTTACCAGAGTTATTTAGCATATTCACATTGGTATCTTGTTAGCATTTTAATATAGTTTATAGAAAAAGTTTCAGACTATATTAGAATGGAAAATTTTACAACCAACTACTCCTACACTATTTCAAAAAGACCTAATTGATCATTTAGTTCTCTTTGAAATCCAGAATAGAACTATTTGTTTGCTCATTGCATTGCAATCTAAATGATGACAGCATAGCATTATCACCTCTCCCACTGATTCTCTCCTATTTGTTCTGGCTAAAATTATCACCCTGTTATTCTGAAGCAAATCTTACCCTTTCAATATACTTTTCTTGTTTTTACATTCCTCACAGTGCAGGCATTTCCCTGACATGTTCTTTTGTCAAAAATCTATTCTCTATACAAAAGAAGAACCAATAGCAACAAATATAGATTTATTTACTCCTTCACATAAAAAAAAATCTGTCCCAAAATGGAATGTCAAGAGATGGTACAAAAGTGTAGTGATCACCAATTATAGTGGGCAATATTATAAAAACTTCTGTGGGAACTGTAGCTTATGTTACTTTATTACTATGATATCCTATAAATTTCTATTTGTTATCTATATTAAAAAGTTGTCCTTCAAAAACTCTTTATTATCAAAGAAGAAAAACAACCTAATAAAGTCCTATGATTTGAAGTCAATTTTAAAAATGCTTACTGCTAATGTGGCAATCATAATTTTAACAGAGGCCAAATATTTAAAATTCTAAAATACTTAATCCCTGTCATTGTCAGTTACAGAACAAAATATATTAATGTTTCAAGAAGTAAAAATTAACTAACATCCTCATAAATTTATCTCCTATTTACATTTTTGTCACCAAACTTCCTTCATTTATTTTAAACAACATCTGGAAGGCATTCTTCCATAGTAAAGTGACTGTGAAGGTTAGAGAGAGAACTGCCTCTAGTTCTACCTGTACTATTTTGGGCAAGGTATGTGACCTCTTTGGGTTTCAAGCATCATGTCTGAGAAATAAGAGTAGAATTTATAATTTGCAGCGTAGGTAGAAAGCTTAATCTAGATTATGTATATAAAGTTGGGCCCTCAAGACATTTGATGAATCTTGACCTAGAATGAATGTTTGAAAAATGAGGCAGACAGTTTCTCTAATGGGTAGAGAAGACAGCAGAGGATTTGAAAGTTTCTTGTAACTAAAGAAAATCAAAGTTTAAGACTGCTAAGTCTGCAAGAACTTAATGGCAAAAATCCCTGAAACAAGAGCGAGACACAGGAAAATAAATATAAAATAATATAATAATAATATAAAATAACAAATATTACTGATTCTTAAGCTGTGCAGATAAAGGAAGTGAAGAAATGAGCAGAAAGTGAATGAAAATTACAGTGAGGCTTTCCGCGATGTCATGTTACTGAGGGATTTAATACTGTCAAAGAAAAAATGGCAATAATAAACTTGCTCTACTGGAGAGTTACTCGCTAAGGTAGGGAGAATGGGGAGAAAAAGGTATAGCGAGCCTTCCAAAAACTAAAACTAGCATCAGTTTGAGAATTTCTTGGACTAAGGTAAATTAGCATACTATGACTAACTAAGAGCATAATGGGTGTTTCTCTAAGGAAAAATACAAACACCGAAAGAAAACAAAAAATATATTACTTTGAAAGGTGCTAAAAAAGACTTGGGGAGGACTTTCCAAAATAAATTATGAAAGTCAGATAAAAATAAAATGATATTCTTTAAGTGTCTTCAAAGACTTAAAAGTTAAAAGTTTAAAGACTTGAAGTGTTGCCTTTAGACAAAACTAGAGTTCTATGCTCATAGGAAATATCTTTCCAATGTTGAATAAATAAAGAAACTGTCACTAAAATTCAACATACAAACAAAAGTCGTTATTTGTAATTATATATGTGCTTAAGATAACTTTGGTCTCCTTCTCTCTCTCTCTATATATATATATGTGTGTGTGTGTACACACACACACACACACACACAGAGAGACAGAGAGAGAGAGACATTCTCTCTCTTATAAACACATGATCAGAATTTTATCCAACTGAATTTAGTCTTATATAAAAGACAATACATAACAGTGAAGTGTGGCATGGCCCCCAAACAACTCAACCGAATTCTATAGATTTTATTGAACATAACTGGCACATTAAAAACAATTACTTTTGGAGCAAGAAACAATGCATTTTCATCTAGGTATGCTATAGATAACGTATTCATCACATATCATTTATTCAATAAACACATTTATGTATCTTTATTTTTATAGTCAATTAATTTAAATTGCAGGTATAGTAAACATCGGACACTGTGTTCAATTTAGAATATCCGTAATCAACAAGATTCACTTCTTGTCTTGAAGTAGCTTATGGCACAATGATAATATAGCTGTGGTATAGTAATAGTGATAAGACAAAACAAGGAGGAAACAATAAAAATATTTTCATGGAAGGGAACAGGTACTTCCTAAGCAGGTACTGGTGAGATATGAGGTTAGAGTAAGATGACAAAGGAATGTCAAGTTTTCTATTGTGCTGTTCAGCATCTTGTCATGTTATGGCATGACGTGATACGTTGTGACATGATGTGATGTAAAGTTATGGTAAGAAATAGAGACCAAATACGATGGCAGTACTTGAATTTATTAGCCTAAGGGAAAAAAAAAAATTAATTAGAAGGTGACCTAGCTATAATATGATGCAGGGACTGTAAAAGTCCAGAGTGGCTTCAAGGATACAAGAAATAACCCTGTTAACACTTGTGAAAAGTTATACAACAGTAAACCAAAGTAATAACTGAAAATATTTTTTTATAGTACATTAGGAGATTCAAGAGACCTTAAAAGAGTGTAATGATCAAAGGTAGAGAAGACTAAAATGAGGCAGAAGACAAGAGTGAAACTGAGGTCTCTGGCTGGCTCAAATTGTATTTATTATTATGCTGTTAACAAGTAGCTGAATCATTTGGGAAGATCTTTTCATTTCTCCTTTCTTTTTTTCTGCCATCACATCTAAGGTATTTTCCACATTTATACATGCATTTTAACTGGATAAAAATTATAATAATTCCTGTGAAAATAGCAATCACAATAAAAACAATAGCCGATAATAATACTAATGTCTATTCATATGTTAAGCACTCCTTGTGTAATATGCACCACACTATACTTTACGCTTTACGTTATTTAATCTATAAAATGATCTTTTGATCGACAAAGTCTTTTTCCTATTTTACAGGAGCCAAAACTGAAGTTTTGAGATGTTCAGTCACGTACAAAATGTCTCAAGCTAATTAGTGGCAGGACACAAATTTAAACACGAAAAAAATCCCACCAAACTCAGTCTTTTAAATATGTATTTATGTCAATTATGTTTCTGGAAAAGCACATGGGATTTTCCTGTCTTGGTACTTCTGATCTCTCTACCGTATCTCCTGCCTCTATAATTAGGGTCACATTCCTTGTCAATTTTGCCAAGTCTCCAGACTCTTGTAGGGTGGGTCCTTGAATGCAGCTGCCTGAGCTGAAATCCTGATTCTTTCCACTTACTGAACTTGAAATGTTACAATCTGACTGACCTTGAGACATTAACTGAACTATTCCTGTGCCTCATTAGTGCATTTTAACTCTAACTTCGTTGTAAGGGTTAAATAGTTGCAAAGCAAAGAGTCTGGCAAACAAATGCTCAAATAGCCTTTCTTTTAAAATTATTCTCACCTTCATGGACTTTTTAAATAAATCGCTCAAAACTGAACATATCTTTCATTACACACCATGAAAACAGCTGTGGGGAAAGCTCAACTTTTCTTTCTCATGTCATTATCACTTTTAGGTTATTGCAGAAAGATTAGTTTGCTAATAAAACAGTTGGCTATGTAAATGATGTAACTCAATAGCTTAAATGTATAAAGTAATATTTTATAAACCTGACAAGTCAGTGAATATTTCAGAAAAGTTAAATTGAACAGTTTATGGTTCACTGACAAAGCCAGTATGATAGGGAAAGGAATCCATCTGAGTACTTCACATATATTAACTAATTTCATCCTCAACATAAGCCTGTGAGGTTTATACTAGTTATGCATTTTATAGGCAAGAGAACCAAAGTACACAGATGTAAAGTTACTTGACCAACACCATTCACCTAATAAATAGCAGAGCTGAGATTTTAGTCCAAGCCCTCTGGATTTGCTGTTTATGCTTTTAACCACTGTGCTAACACTAACTATTCTTAGTAACAATCCATATGAAATTTGGAATACATGTACTATCATTTTTAAAAAAACCGATATAGCTTAGAGATTTATGAATCTCGGTTACTGCCCTGAGGTTTAACCCTAGAGAGTATTAGTTTAGCCATATATTTACTGGAGAGAGCTGAACCCTACCAATTGTTTTACGTGATGCTAGGCACTTTCGCTTAGACAGGAAAAAATGTGTCACTTAAAATAAAAAGGATCAAATACATAATATTTCAGACTATGAGATGAAAAACAAAATGTATGTAGGTAGAAACCTTAGCATCTTGATAAAATAGCCAGGATATTATGATAAACTACAGAACTCCTGTTTTTAAGTCTCCAATCCAAACTTCATCTCTCCCTTCCCCAATAAAATCACTAATATTGGCTCTCATTTCCTGGGAAAAGTATCTCAAAGAAGAGCAATCCCAGAGTGCCTTATTCCAAACCTACTCGAATGAGCACAAAGAAGAAGAAGTTCCAAAGGGTGAAAAATATAAATGATACAATTAAAAACTAAAAAATGTTAAAATATTTGAATGTATTCAAATATAGATTATTTGTGTTACTCAAAATTTCTGTATCTAGCACTGCTGCTTTAGATTGGGATCTTACGTTTAACTTTTATTCTTACAATGTTCTAACTATTTGAGAATTAAAGGTGAAATCTGAAAGAATTTCTACTCTGGAATTCTATTTTTCCTACAGTGTATTTCTCTAAATTGTTACATCTTCTGAGTTCATTGGTTAACATTTTATTTTGTCTCCATCTCGTGCCTGAGTTTTAGAAAGAATAGTTACTGATGTGTGTGCGTCCCAATACTTTTAAATTGGTGTTTTGCTTTGATTTGGCAAGTGAGGAATAAGCAAGTAAGGTATAAACAGGAATAAATATAGGTTCTTATGAGCATCTGCAAAATTGTTCCTCTTTGTTTTATATAACTAAGGTTATTGCCTAGGTAACTACTAGACAATTAATATGTTTCACTAACAGATTTTAAACATTCTCAAAATGTTCATTTTTTAATAGCATCTAGCCAGAAGATAATTCTCTATCAGAAATCCTGAAGACTATTTGCTTTCAAGCTTCCAATCCCTGTGGTTTACTAAACTTCTAATGATTTTCAGCAGTTCAAGTCTTTTCATTATTTAGTTTCTTATGTTTGCATTGCAAATCACACACACACACATGCATAGATATATATAATTAAAAGGAAAGTGACCTTGATGTTTTTTGTCTGCTCAACTGCAATTAAAAAATCTCACCATGGGGATTATATAAATTCATTAAATCACTTCTCAAAATTTATTCTACAAGAGGTCATTAGATGAATACAAATTAAAAACATTTATATTATTTTTCTATTTGAATACATGAAGATAATTTTTGAAAGAATGTAACAATGATTTGATCTTCTTAAACTAGTAGAATTTTCCGTATCATACTTATGATCATAAAATTACCTTTTTGAAATTTTACATCATTACTAGCAATATTGTATTCTTAACCTTAGTTTTAAGCAGATGAAAATCTAATTATTTTTCAAACCAATGTATTGATAAGAAAGCACTCCAGAGTATTAGTTATCTGGAATTCACAACTAATATTGTATTATCTCCTCTTTCATCATTTATTCTAATTCTCCTCAAAGCATCGCAGAAGTAGTAATTATCAATATCTAGAAAATTCTCCATCGCTTATGTAGACCTGTCACAAAAGCTCAGTGTCCAGGAGGTAAAAGTTTCCTGTAAATCTAATATAAATCTATCTTAATGACCTAATACCTATATTTTTGAAATTTTATTTTGTATTCTAATATAACAATAAACCACTCATATACAACCAAAATTGTTATTATCTGTCTGTCACTGGGCAAAAGCAGTGGTCTTTTGAGTAAGCCTACTTATTGCTGGTAGTCTCTGTCCTATGAGTTGTGTCCCTTCAAAGTTTGGAGAAAGAAAACTTACCATTTTTTAATTAACTGTAACTTTTATTACTGAGAGGATATTTATCTGTAATGCACCCTGGAAAGAACTATGGAGCATACTGCAGGTAATCATATAAAAATCAGATGTATAAGAAAAGTAGACACACTGTTTAACTTTTAGATTTCTTCAGTAGTACATGCTCTTCTGTCTCAAAATTTTTCTCAAGAGCTAGTTTCTTTCTATTTATTCATTTATTTATTTTAATATTACTTAATCTGATTAAGTGAACTAACATTTAATTTGTAAAAGTCTAATACAGGTTAATACAAATGAAAAACATTGATACTAGATACATGTCATTGGGGAAAAAAATGAATGTATAGACAATTCTTAGAAATGATACAGTAGCCAAAAATACACCCACACAATATTATATAAACATATCCACATATAAGTTTTATATATTGTGAAATTATATATATATGAAAATGTATCTTCACTTAAAGGTAATCATAGGAACATTTATACATTTTACAATAATACTAATTGGTAACAATCTCTCTGGAGGAAAATTAGCATAATATTTCAAAAATTTTAAATGCTGAAAACCTTTGATATATTCATGCTACTTATAAGACTTCTGAAAAGAAATAATTAGATAAGTCTAAAAGGGTGGATGCACAATTATCCAACCTGTATTTTTTACAGTTAACAAGTAGAAACAACCTATAAAGCAACCATTAGGGAACTGGTAAAATACAGGGTATATAAATGTTAAAAATGCAGCAGTAAGTCCCAAGCAATTATTCTAAAAATACCAAAAAGTTATCAATGAAAAAGTCAGGTTAAAAATTGTTATTATGTATTTTTTTCTTGTAATGTATTACATCTATTTATAGTGATGAGGAGGGATTATTGATCTTAGTGCCCACTGGACATTATGGCGACATCTGCCACTCAAGGTACAACTATGGTATCAGCACCTCTGAGTCTTCATTGCTGTCTCTGTCTCATTACTGACCCAAGTAGCCCATGTTGCAGTGTCTGTCTTGGAGCCACATTCTTTTTTACCACAATGACAATTTGACAAGCCCAGTGAGTTATACATTAATTTGCCTCCTTCAGTGGGATTCCTTTCTCATCGTGGAAGAGTGGAGTGAGACTCAGAGACTCTATATCTGTTCCTTTCTGCTTCAATTCATCACCGAGCCATTTTCAATCAAGGGAACTCTAATGGCCCAGGAAGACATTTTGATTTGGTTCCGTAGATATCCATGAACAAAGAGGAAGGGAATCCTCTCTACTTATGGGTTCATTCGTCAGCCGATTTAAGAATTTCTATAGCTTCCTTAAGGTGATTCAGAGTTGGGGAGGCTCCTTGCTCTCCATGCTCTCATTTCTCGCTGTCGACGTCTGTGAAAATGTTTATCTCATTAACGTAGTTTGGAATTGCCAGTGTCAGCATCTTAGATCTCAATAACCATGACTTGCACCAAACTTTGAAGTTTAGATTTTCAGTCTTCTTATGTGATAGAGAGCAGTTTTCACTCCCAGCAGTCAAACCTAGATGATAAGTTTATTGTTCTGTTTTACATCTGTTCTGCTTTCATTGAGTGATGAAATTTATAGATAGTATTCATCTTAATCTGGAAGGTGCCTGTCCAAACACGTCACAAATAACAAATGTAAATCAAACACAGAGTTTTGGAGAATATTCAAAAGATTGTTATATGCATTATTTTGGTTAAGATTTATATATACCTTTTCATTTTGATTATACAATCTCTATATAATTAATTAAAATAAATGTAAAACAGTAAGGTATTATGTAACTTTATTTATATTTCAATTTTTTCTAATAACCTCTGAGTTTATTGTGGCCATAAGAAAGATTAATTCACATTTCCCTCTCCAAGCTGTTTGTAGTTCATAGGAAGGAGGTGCTTAATGTATGGTTGTTGAATAACCTAGCATAATTGAAAACTAGTAAATAGCACAACATTCAAAGTATTATTTAAGAAATAAATTATCTTCTGGTCACTGCAATTTTAATTAGTTGATCAAAACACTAGGTGGAATTGACATTCAGGATTTAGGTAAAAATTTGAAAGACTATATTAAAATATATATTATTGACACTGCCCACTGGAACAATGTGCCAACATTTATCTACTAGGTATAGCATAGTGCCCTACTATATGATGTGATCAGACACTGGGGGCAATTAGCTGAATATGTGTTTAATCTAAGATGTATCATTTATTAATTGATACATTTAGGCTTTGTGTCCCAACCCAAATCTCATCTTGAATTGCAATCCCCTTAATCCCCACGTGTCAAGAGAGGGACCTGGCGGAAACTGATTGAATCATGGGGGGCCGTTTCCCCCATGCTGTTCTCATGATAGTGTGCAGTTATCGTGAGATCAGATGGGTTTATAAGTGGCAGTTTCCCCTGCTCTCCTGTCTCTCTTGCCGCCTTATGAAGAAGGTGTTTGCTTCCCCTTTGCCTTCTACCATGATTGTAAGATTCCTGTGGCCTTCCCAGCTGTGTGGAACTGTGAGTACCTCCTTTCTTTATAAATTGCTCAGTCTTAGATATTTATTTATGGCACCATGGAAATAGACTAATACGCTAATTGTATTAATGCTAACAAGCAATTAAATCTAGTAGAAAAGTTTAATTTTCCATTTCAAAAATAAGTTAATAATCATAACAAATAATTGTATAGATGAATAAAATGTTGTATAATAAAGCCTGTTGCTCACACATTTCTTTTTAATTATTAACATGGACGTTTTGTATGTTAGGTACTTTGGAAACTAAACAACTTGTGTAATGTGGCAAAATAATGTCAAAAACTTTAGGATAGAAAAGGCAAGTTAGTTTGACTCCATTAATTCATACCCTCAAAGTCTTCAGTATATTTGACTCAGGTATATTATTTCTAAAAACTGGTTCCCTGAAGATATATTGATATTCCCCATTTTTCAAATTATGTGTCTTACATTATTTGGTAGAAATTGCATAGTTAATTTTTAAAATAGTGTAGTAGTTTATATTTTCATCTAGAACATTAAGTATTTTTTAGTAAAAAAAGCAATGTCTTCCTTCTAAATAAAATAAACAGAATAAATGACTGTTTTTACTTAATTCAGTTATTTTTTCAGGATGAGTTCCACTTCCACACAGGTCGTTAAGGACATTTGATTTCCGTAGCAAAGACATTATTTAGTAGTAATTAAGTAAATGCAAACCTCCAGTAATACATTTAGTTTTGGCCAAGTGTTTACTGTTTTACATTTATTATAAAAGTTTAATAGAAACTATTGATGCAATCTACTTTTCTCAATATCATTTTTAATGGTAACACTTCAGTCCACTTTCCTGTGTTAATCAATATGCAAAGTACAATGCTTAAATTACTAGAGACTTTTGTTTTGTTTTGTTTTGCAGCTATGCAGAATAATAATTAGGGCTCACTGAATACTGAAAACCTAATTTTGAAAAAAATAAATAATGTCAATTAAATCTTGTATTAGATAAACATATTTTATTGCTGTATCATTGAAGAATTTCTATTGTTTGTATAGGTAATATGTCATTTAATATACACCTACATTTTTAAAGTTATAAGACTTTTGTACATGAAAGAATAAGAGCCTTTTTTATTTCTATTGTTGGCAGTCACAGAGTAGATCATATTATGCTATTTATACTTTTATATAGATTAAATTAATACATTCCGAAATTATGTTCTGTTTATTTTGGTTTTATTTTTTGACTTTCTGGAAGTAAATTTATTATTTTTTATATGTAAAGAAACATTGTGACTTAAAAATACACCTCCAAGTATGCTTTTACGAAATTCCACATTTTTTCAGGTGATTTAAAATTACACTTTAGAAAAATTCTATTAAATAGTTGACCTCTGTTGGCAAAAATATGTGATAACCTAACACACTTTATCTGTTATTTTTTCTCAAAAGTGGCCTGGTTTTATATTTTTCTAGTACTTACAAAGAAAGTATAATTGGTCTTCTTGGAAGAATTACTAAATAGGAGATTAAATAATTATTTTAAAAATGTAAATTCAAGTTAAAGCACATTGTTTTCAATCAGGCTCTACTTATAAAAACCCTTTCTTGCTTTTATGGAGTCAACTGGCAATCATTTCAATATTTATCATATTTAGTACAATTTCAAATTCTATGCATAAGGGAGAGTAATGTGATAACATGCCTCTCAAAACCTCTGCAACAAAGTACAAAAACATTCACATATCTAATAAAATAATGACTAATTTTAAGTGTTTTATATATTAAATTTCTATCACATAAATGTTTTACATAAAATATAAGTATATATTTTTTAAAATGTGAAGGCAGCATTATGAAAAGGAGTGTAAAGAGTGCTTGTATACGTTAAAATTTGTATATGTTAAAATAGATACAAGGGAAAAATTGACAGGGACTGCACAATGCAGACAGCAGGGAGAATGTGTTGTGCATGGCATTCATGCACCACGTTAAAATCTTCATTGCATTCACTTGTGTTCATGGAATTTGTGCTCAGTTGCCATTACCTACTGGCGCAAATATTAACAATGAGTAAAGCCTTGTGACTTTCATTATGCACCGACGTGATGTCCATAGTTCCCTAACACATATAAACCCATTTTTATTTTAGAAACTCACATTATACATTACATATAGAACAGAATATAGAGTCCAAACTGGTGCCATGTAGCTTTTATAAGAACTGAGGATGCAGGTATAAGATACTGAATAATAAAACCAATATGGCTACAATAGTATTTATAATCTTGTGAGGAAATATGTGGCAATTACATATGCATATTGTGTATCTATTTATATCCATATTTATTTAATTATATTTATCTATATTCATCTACCTATATACATTTATTTGGTTTATCTATGTCTATGCCTGTATCTATATATATATAAAATGATGTAAGTGGCTTAAAAGCGGTGCCGACAAAGTAATTTATGTTTAAGAATAAATTCTGTTTGTCTATATTACCCTAATACTAAATTCCCAGATTAAAGAAAGATGCAAATGCTTTGACATGGGAGATGGTGTCTATCACCACTTTTCTGAAATATGTGTGGGCTCTGTGGCTACTTTGATAATAGAGTACTACGGAAATTCTGTTATACCAATATCCTTTCAGGCACTAAGAGACTGGCAACTTCCACTTTCAGTCTCCAGTAGCATTCTTTGGAAGCCTTGTAGAAGTCTGATACACCTTCTCAGCGGACTACGTGGAACAGTCCTAAGACAAAATGGGAAGATAGTGGACCCCAGCTGAGCCCAGCTTTCTACTCTCTTCATCAAGTTGACAGGCATGTGAATGACACCATATTGGACCTCTCAGCTAACAGCAGAATAACACCAAATGAGCCCAGTCACAGCCATGGAAGCCCTGGCCAGTCTCCTCACCTCAATCATCTCAAAATATCATGAGATATAAAAAGAAAAGAACTTTTGTTAAGCTACCAAGTTTTGAGAAAGTTTGTTATGCATTAATAGATAATAGGAAAACATAAGTCTGGGAAATAGTAAGGATGCCAAAGGGCAGGACTGAATCGATTGATGTGTTAGAATATTATGGCTACTAAGACTAGGTATAGTTACACTGATGGATTGATTTTTTTGTTACACAAAATTGAGCATATAATTTTTGAGTCAGTAGTCAGGCAAAATGAAAATGTAGATTCCTTTATTCAAAAACCATTAAAACTTTCAATACAACAACAGCAGAGCATTAAATGAAGTGTAGGATCCTTCTGAGTGTGAGGCCGTTGGGACTGTATATGTCACATGCCCGCAAAGTCTGCTTTACAATGTGTGGATTTAAAATTACACAGTAAGATAATCACACTCCCTGTGGTGCATAAGAGACAGTTTATATTGAATTAATATTAAAATTACTCTTCAGTAGCCAGACCCTATAACATCAAATAATGGACCTTTAGCTAGAGTCATGCACCGCATAACGTTTCTGTCAATGCCAAATCACATATACAACAGTGTTCCCATTACAGTATAAAGGAGCTGAAACGTTCCTATACCCTAGTGAAGTCACACCCATCACAAATTTGCAACATAATCTATTGTTCACATGTTTATGGGGATGCTGCCAGTTGCATTAAAGTAGAACACATACAAATATATACAGTATATAATACAGTTCTCCCTTTGTATACATGAAGGACTCCTTATACCTAAATCCATCCCGTATTGGCATATAGCCTACACACATACTCCCATATACTTTAAATCATCTCTAGTTATTTGTAATACCTAATATAATGCTTACATATCACTTAATTCCCATGAATTCAACATAGTGCTTGGAGCATGGCAAATTCAAGTTTTTCTTATTGGACTTTGTGGATTTTTTTTTCCTTCTACAGAATATTTTCCATCCATGGTTGGTTGAATCTACGGACACAGAACCCATAGATATGAAGGGTTGAGTATACCTGATAATGGTAATAAATGACTGTAACTAGTTTATGTATTTACTGTTCTATACTTTATAATCATTATTTTAGGGTACACTCTATTTTTTTTTAAGTTAACTGTAAGAGCCTCAGCAGGTTCTTCATCAGGTATTCCAGAAAAGGTATTGCTATCATTGGAGATGACAGCTTCATGTTCCCTGTATGTTATTATCCCTGAAGATCTTCCAATGGGACAAGATGTGAAGGTGAAAGACAATGATATTTATGATCCTGACCCTGTAATGTCCTAGGCTGTTATGCGTGTTTGTCTTAGATTTTAACCAAAACAGTTTAAAAAGTATATAAAATATAGAAAAAAAAAAAAAGCTCATAGGATAAGTATACAAAGAAAGAAAATATTTTTGTACAGTTTTACAACGTATTTGTGTTTTAAGTGGTGCTGTTACAAAAAAGTAAAAAAAAATAAAAATTATGTTTATAAAGTCAAAATGTAACAGTAAGTTAAAGTTACTTTATTATGAAAGAAAATTAATTATAAATTTAATGTAACCTACCTCTACAGTGCTTATGAAATCTACAATAGTGTACAGGAATGTGCTAGGTCTTCACACGCGCTCACCACTCACTCATCACTCACCCAGAAATATCTGACTCATCAAAGGCAACTTTCAGTCTTTCTAGCTCCATTCGTAGCCAGTGCCCTATACAGTTTTAAAAAATCATTTATACTGCATTTTCAGTTTATCTTTACTATCTTTTGATATGTATAGCTATACAAATACATTGTGCTGCAGTTGCCTGTAGTATTTAGTACAATAACATGCTCTACAGGTTTGTAGCCTAGGGTCAATAGGCTATATACAATTAGGCTATACCTAATTGTATATAGCCTATTACATAGGTATACACAATACCTAATTTAGGTATTTACTTCATGATATAAGTGTAGTGTATTGTGAAAATAAAAATCTTAAAACTTTATTCACCTATACTAAATTCCTTTCTGATTCCACGTACTCATGTTTACTTCCTGTGCTGGTTTTATGTCCATCTAATTTAGGTATTGTATATACCTATACAATAGGCTATACAGCCTAGATGTATGCTAGGCTATACCATCTAGGTTTGTGTAAGTTCACTCTATGTGGTTTGCACAATGATAACAATTCCCTAATGACATATTTCTTGGTGTATTTCAGTTGTTGAATGGTCCCTGACTATATTATGACCAGCTCCATGTATCAGTATATGCCTTAAGTTACAGAGGCATAGAAAGAGCTTCTGTTACAGCTAAGAAAACAAAGATAAAATTAAAATGTGAATCAAAACCTAAAAAGGTCATACTGACCAGACATATATTTATTGGAAATATAAATTGCATATTCTAGGGGAAATATATCGTGAAAATGAATAGTTCAAAACATTTTCTTTGAACAGCACCATTCAATTGTCTTTAAACAATAACTTATTGAATTTAAATTACATGCAGTCAAACATACTTAAAGGTGTTTTGTCCTTTAAATACTATCATATTTTCTTTTTTGATATGCAGTACTTCATGATGTAACTGTGGTGTATTGTGAAAATAAAGATCTTAAAACTTTATTCACCTCTACTAGATTCCTTTCTGATTCCACGTGCTCATGTTTACTTGCTGTGCTGTTTTTATGTTCAGCACCAGATGATTCATCAATTCCAAATATATCTGCCAGACTATTTTACATAATTTACCAACAAATCCATCCACTTTATTTGTATAGTTATTTATTTTTTCAGAAACTTCTGTATGTAATCTTTTAGAGTTCTATCTATAAAAGCCTGATAAGTGAGCAATATTAGTGTAGAATAGGTCTTTTATTTTAGAAGACCTGGGAAAAACCTGAAAAACAACATTCCTTGTTCCACTAAAAGCATATACATGACCAATGAAGTAGTGATAACATTCTAATACAGATGATATCCTCCTCTTAATCTGTTTCCTGATCATTTATTTCCAAAATAGGCACATAAGTAGGAACTCAGATGAGTGATTTTATAATTTTGCCTCCTGGTTACAGAATCCTACTTAGCTATCTTCTTTACATTTAAGATAACTTTTTTATTTAAATAAATCAAGATCAATGTACAAAAACCATGTACATTATAGAAATAATAGGAATTGAAATAAGTAAAATATGAAGAAACACTCTTTCATTAACCATTTATTTCAATAATAATCACCTGCTGTATATCCTAACAGAATTTAGTCTATGTATACAGCAGTAAGTTAACATGCTTCCTGAAAACATGGTTAAACCTTACAGTGTATCTTTCCTTAAAAATCAGTTTATCTAGCATAACACTGAATGACTAAATATAAATAAATGCATCACATTTATTTAACATGTGCTAAACTATTAGATGTGATTATTATTTCTATATTATGAATATTTTAATTAACCTTGTTGCAACTAACTTTGCTAGAAAGCTCAAGTATATCTTTATAATATTGTCATCAAAATGAAAAATCTGGTGCAAAGCACTGCATATTTTTCCAGCTTTTCAAGCATATTACCCAATTGACCACAAGTAAGGGCTTTTTCTTCTTTCTAAATTTTAAACAAAGTCATTAAATTAAATACTTTACCTACAATGTTGATCTACATGCATATTATATATTGCAAGTATTTATGTAAACACTCATAAAAGTTGCAAAAAAATCCTAATGAGATAGATATTCTTTTAATTTTCATTTAATAAAAGTAAGGCACAGAATATTTGAACAATATGCCTATGGTTTTGTTAAATTTTAAATGAAAATTGAGTAATCTGTGATTTAAATCTATGGAGGATTAATTGAGAGTTGATACTGTTAAACACTACATATTTAGGCCTATTTTAAAGCATATAAAATCTTTATATATTAAGATTATGAAAATATTTTAATGAGACACTGACAGCTTCCCAAATGGTTAATGTCAAAGCTACCAGAAATCATTGCACATTATTCTAGAGATAAATGCACTTTCTTCTATACTACTCTACATCTACACAAATTCTACGTCTCTGAAAGCAAGGATAAATTTGTTGCTACTAGGTAACCATTATGCTGGGTGTTTAAATGCCTTTGCAAATTTTGTGATCTAACACTTAAGAAAATTTACCTTGATGAAAAATATGTGGTGACCATTAATACTTGTGAGAACAGAATGGTTTTACTAAGCATTTATTTCCTCTTGTGTAGCATTTATCTTACTAAATTATTATATTATCTATTTCCAGATATTTCTTCTCTACAAAACCGGGAAATAATTAATGGTTGAAACCATCTGTGCTGATTATTGGGTCCCCAGTACTCTACACAGCAGAATGACTGTTACACATCATGTTTTCATTTATTGATTCAATAAAAATGTATTTAGCACATACTATTTAACTAACAATATGTTGGCACTAGAGATTAAATATAATACAAGACAAACAAATCCTCTGCACTTGCCGGTCTTGTACTTTAGTGGAAATAACAAACCAACTAATAAATATTTGAATTACCTCGTATATTCTTAGAATATACTAAATTGGCTTACCAAGTAAATTGGTATGAGCATAATTAGGAATGTTTTGGGTGTAATGTAAGCTTGCTGGCCAGATATCCGGCTTGGGTGTTGATCTGATAAGCCATCGTGTAGCCATATGTTGGAGCCTATTTTAGACAGCACAGTCAAGAAAAGCTTCTCTAAAGGGTATAGCTTCATCAGAGTCCTGCAGCATGTGAGCTGGCCCACATGAGAAAACGCAAGTAAGAACAGTCCACATCAAGAGAACAGAAAGCACAAAAGCCCTGAGGCAGGAGGGAGCTTGATATAATTCAGAACTAATGGGAGAAGACAAAAGAGACCAGAAAGGAGTGGACTTTTGAGCTAGATGAGAAGATTCATGAGATGAGAGGTTGGAAATGAAACCAGAAGAAAGTTCATTCGGGCATTACAGGCTAAGGAATTTAGATTCCAACAAAAGTAAAAAAAATCAAATAAAAACTTTTAAGCAGGGATAAAAGCAATGTGATATGATCTACAATTTTAAAAATATCACTCTGACTTTTCCATTTGAATGGATTGGAGGGAATGGTATTTGTTGAAAAGAAAGAGACCATCTGGGAAGTTGTTGCTCTAAACTAGGCTAATGCAATGGCAGTTTGAACTAAGGTAGAAGTAGTGAAAGTGGCATAAAGAGTCTATTTGAGATATACTCTGCAGTTAGCAATGATAGAATTGTACGAAGTTTAAGTGGTTCTTTGTTTTAAATAAATTTTGAGCTCCTTGAAAAAATGGGCCATTGTTAGGCTGTCTTTTAATAACATCATGCTTGTAATAGAGCTTTACCGAAGTGCTAAAATAATTGTTTTATTTTAAATTAATGTTTTCTTGTAGATAGTAAACATCTAAACTTAACTATATCAAGTTTCTCCTTGACATACACATAAATTTTAACTTTTTCCATTCCCAAATTAGAACATTTTGTTTTCTTTCTATGATGTCTGATACCTAACCTAGCCCCAGAAAAATTTAAGGAAATTCTATATTTCTGACATTATTCGTTGAGACTCAAAGTCAAGTATATCATATACCTTTTTTCCCAAAGATTTCATAATTTACAAAGAAAAGAAAACTGTAAAATAATAATTGTATGTAGTTATCTTTCCTTTAATATTATACTGGATGTATTTTAAGCCAAAATTATCTGAGAAAAGCTGGGCATTTAAAAATATTATTTGAAGATACTAGATTGTTGCCAAAATGGTTAGGACTTGCTGCGGTTAAAATCCTTGGGAGAAAAAAAATCTAAGCAAATTTTTAGAGATCAGAAACAAATCTATATTATTATGGAGCTTAAAGAAATAATCTTGAATTGCCATTTAATGAAAGGCTATTTTTGCACTACAATTTTAAGGTTCCCAACAGAAACAATTATAATTTTCCATAAGACATTTCTGAATAGTTTTTCATTAACTATTATATATTTCATCTTGAAGAGCATGAATAGAGATAAATTTAACTAAAATGTTTTCAAAGCAATTACAATCAATCACCTATCATAACAACTGGAAAATTTAATTAATGTTCTAAAGAAAGGATTAACTTTGAGTGACTTATTTTGGTAAATTTTCAGAAAACAAAAGCTGCACAATGCACCTCAATTAACTGAAATCTTACCTCTCAGTGAATATCAGTACTCTTATTATAATTTTTATTGCCATACTTGTATTTCTTTTATAACACCCATCAGAGGTTTACAGATATATGTTATATATATGTATATATGATTCATTACTTTCAGTGTTCCCTTTCTCTATTAGATTATAAACTCTACGATAGCAGAGGCATTTTGCCTAGTGCTTTTCACACTGTCTCATTGTATTGTATCTCATTATTTCAACCCACTTCTTTGTTTTAACGATCCTTAGAAATATGTTGTATTATGTCTTGCTATTTTTATGGAGTATATTTTTTAACTCTTGCCTTCTTAATTTATTATATATTATATATTTTGTTATTATATATATCTCCATTTATTAAAAAATCATCTAAACCTCTGAACTCATTAGTGTCTGACAGACTCTTCAATTCCATTTCACTATATCAAAGTTAACTTCTACAATACACAAATATATAATATGACAGTCATAGGCTTTCTTTGTAAAGCTTTGAAATCCTATATATTTGTATTTCAGCATTTTATTATGTAAAAAATCTGTTTGGTTAATATTTTTGCAGCAGAGTATTCATAAAAATACCATAGTAATGTACATATATATCTTTTTTTTTTTTTTTTTTTTAAATGCATACTGAGTGTCAAGCTATTTTTGTTAGTCTGATTCCAGGAACGTTCCTAAGGGTTTTAATAATACCTTTTTCCAATAGAAAGATTAAGTAGATCAACTGAGTGTTGTTGAGTTTGGTGTTCTGCAAACAGGGCAAGGTGCCAACATGTTTACCTCTGTGCCTCATTGCCAAACACAGTGGTTCCCTCTTCAGTAAATAGAAGAAGGTCCTCAAACTCACTTACTGAAAATGTGGACTTTGCTCCTACAGTAGGTATAACACTCAGGGCTGTTATTATCTTCTATATTTTTAATTGTTAACCTTTTTTTAACAAAACTAATAGAACACTGAAATATAAATTACTTGTACTTCATGGAAGTTCAAGCTCCTTTGTGCATAAAAAATTGGTGCTTCTAGACAAAACAGATCTGTAAAATGTGTGGGTTTTTTTGTTTCTCTTTGTTTTTGTACTTGTTTTTCTCAGAACGTAGTAACAGTTAATTTCCAGAAGCAAGGGAAAGGTGATGGCCCTAATCAATATTAAAATCAATATTAAAGGATAGCATTCAGAATAGTTAGCAATCAGAGATCTTTGAAGTGGTTAGATTCTAAAAGAATTTTTAGGACTTTAAACGTAAAGACCTCTGTCTTAACTTGAATTCCCTAAAACCCACAACTCACTTGAAAACATAGACATTTTTTTTTTTTTTTTTTTTAGAGAATTCAATCTTATGGAAGAAAAGATGAAGAAAAAAAAACAAATTGAAGATGTCCATTTTACCACTCCTATCCATCAGTTTGCTGGATACCCTATAGCCAGAACAGTAGTGAAGATAAAGAAATAAATATTGTAATGATTTGAGAGGAAATAATAAATATGTTATTATTTACAGCAGAAAATAAATATATAAAATAGAAGAGGTCCAAGGTCTAAGAACCAAGACACCAGAATAATTAAAGGATGAAGAGTATGGGAGAAACAGAAAAGGAGTTGGAGAAGCAATAGTCAGAAAGGCAGGAGGGAAATGAGGAGAGTGTAGTATCTATCCGTACAAGAGAGAAGTGAGTTTCAAAGAGAAGCAAGTAATCAAACATATCAAATGAATAGTTCAAAAATAATTGAGGATTTTAGCAAGGTAGAGATCATGAAATCTATAAAAAGCACTTTTTTTTTGGAATGGTGGGGGCAAAAATCGGAATGAAAATCATTTGGGTGAAAGAATGGAAGGTAAGCAAAAAGATAGCAAAAAATAAGGGCTACTAGAAAAATTATTATTTAATAGAATCATTTTGTCTTGATAAAACCCGGTATTAGAAGAGGTAACATGTGTAAACTCTGTCTATCTCAGATAAATGAGACACACTAGCCAATGTAGATAGAATATACAACTTTCAGTGAGTTTTGCTTTATGTCGTATGCCTCAATGAGCTCATATTTATTAAAATGTTATCTCTGAAATATTTATCTAAGAATGGGTCTTTGTGCGTGCATGCATTATAAAGATTTTCATGTTTTGGCCATTAGATTTAGTTCCACAAAATTTAGATACACCTGGTTAGCAGATACTGTTGTGTTGTCCCTTAAACACTCAGTGAAAATGAGCATCTCTAAAGCATTTCTGGATTGTGTGGGTTTGACAACCTGTAGTATGTCATTATGTTTGTGTTCAGACAAAAATCTTTGATACATAAAACAGACACAGCCGACAGCACTGAAACTGCTGCAAAGAATCAAAAGAAGAATGACATGGTAAAAGTTAAAACACATGCTTGGGGATTGCCCAAGATTCCAAGGAAAAGGTCAAGGAGACAGAGTGAAGAAACACTGGTTTTTAGATCTGTATGTGAGTCTTATGATGTTATAAATGCATAAACTTTGTTGCATTCTGATAGTATAGTCCAGCAATTGAATCAGGTTTAAACATCTGACCAGAGATTGCTCATGACTCGATGAAAAGGAATAAAGGGAAGGATTAAGAGCTGTGTAAAACTATGTGAAAATAATCCTCTAAGATAGTGATATTAAGATTTTTGTAAGTGTATAAAATGCTTTCAGTTACATTTGTAGTTAGTGGCCATCTTTTTACAATATGAGAATATAATTAGAAAGTCTTTTCAGTTTTCACTGAGATGTGCTGCATAAAAAAGGGAAGAAAAAAGCTTTCAATCTTTTTCTGTATTTTGAGGAGCCTTGGTTAGTATTAGGTTGATGCAAAAATAATTGTGGTTTTTGCCGTTAAAAGTAATAGCAAAATGTAATGACACGTATGTTTGCACCAACCTAATAACTTATAGTTGCCTAGCCCGTTTTGCATGCTAAATTCACTTGAAAAGTAATGTAAATATATATGGTGAAAGCAAGTCACTGAAATAATTGAATTGCATGTTCAATTATTGTATGTTCAATTGAATTGTATATTGCACAAACATTTCCTCTAATTATAGTCAAATTCCTTAGCTTAATCTAAAACTTATTTTGCAGAAGTAGAAGAACCAGCTTGGAACAGCACATAGCAGGGCCTGTTGGGGTGTGGGGAGTGAGGGGAGGGAACTCAGAGGATGGGTCAATAGGTGCAGCAAACTACCATGGCGCATGTATACCTATGTAACAAACCTGCAGGTTCTGCACATGTATCCCATTTTTTAGAAGAAATAAAGAAAAAATAGAAAATATGGCACTTGACAGTGTCATCAAAAGTATTATTTTTTAGTGTTCCTATATTTAATAATAGTTTTTTGGAAGATCATAACACTTTTGCTGATTTACTATGGTAATCCCTCACACCACCTGTGCATGATATTATGTAAGAACTGGAAAGACAGTGTTATAAAAATGAATAATTTTCTTTGTCATTGGTAAAAAAAAAAAACAAACAACAAAAAAACAAAAACTCTGGGTACATTCTTTGTTGATAGAGTTTGGTGAAGATCCAACTACTTATCCCATAGGTAGAGTTTTATATCTCCACAGCTTGAAGCAATAGAGCAGCTAAAAGATAAAGCTTGCAAGTTCAATAGTCAGCTTGAATATATATTCATGTATTTCTGTCCACTTGATTTAAATGTTCTTAGAGAGCTGAATGTGCTTTGTGCATCTTTTCAAGCTGAGGATAGAAGTAAACAGCATGGTTCTAGCAATATGCCACGATAGCGGTTAATCTACCAAGCAGTCCATTAGTATTTGTTACTTTGAATTAACAGAGTTTTTATGTCCATCATTTATTCAAACTCACTGAGTTATAGATGGATTTGTAGATGGGTTAAATGTCTTTAATTCGCAGAAACCATCCATGTTGAGAATTTTATAAATTTATTTTTCTGTACATTAAACCCCCATATAATGAGCTTTTCCAAGACAGATTATTACCTGAATGATTTAACAGGTTGAAAGTTTCTAGCTTCCTGCTATTTAAAAAATGAAAATATTAGATAGTGATTCATTTCAAAGAAATTGTATTCAGTTGACTTGTTATTTCTTACCAATGCACCAATGCTTTCATATATCTCTAAGCATTTAAACATGTTAATCCCCCAGAGTGTATTACTATTCATTATATTCTATATTGCTTTAAAAATTTTCAAAATTAAAACTTTATTTTGGTAGCAATTCAAATACAACTAAAATGTATAAAAACAGCAAAGAAGTTCTATTCTCTCTTTTTAACTTCCCACCTTGAAGATAATAAATATTGACAATTAGATGTGTTATTTTCTACTTTTTATATCCATATATGTAAAAGTACATTCATTTAACACACATAATAGAATTTTTAAAAGCCCAATTTGCACTTTAACAAAAATGAGATGAAACTCTATACAGCATTATAAAGAAACTTTTGCAGTTAATGTATCTAACTTTTTTATCTTAATAGCAGCATTATAACTATGCTATAAATATATATATATCATAATAAAATTATATAAATTATAATAAAATTACAATTTATTATAGATAGAATTTTATATTAGTTTACACTCAGATTTTATCTATGCTGCAAAATAAAACAAATATGTTTTTGTGTTTGTATATGTATATATTTACGCTTATTTTTAGTTCTGCAGGTTAAATTACCAGAAATAATTGCTTGGTTAAAAGTATATTTTAAACAATACTTTCAAATAATTTAGAATTTAGTGAGGCAATTTTCATTCCTACCAGCATTGTTTGGGAAGCCATTTTTTTTTTTCACATAGACTGCAGCCTTGAAAATATCAATATTCTTTTTATACTCTGTATAAAGTTGAAATTGATATGGCGGCATGGAATTTCTTCTGGATATAAGTAAAGGATAAAATTAAGAAAAATGTAATGGCTAAGGTAACTTTCATATTTCACATGGAATTTTGTTATACAATCTAAATTTCTTCCAAATTTTGAGAATTTTACACTATATTAAAAGTATTTAAAAAATGAAGGGAGTAGAAGAAGAGTAATTTTAATTGTCTTCTCTTGTGAATTCTGGAAAAAGGAATAGAAAAATTTATCTGACAAGGCACTTCTAAAATGAAGAATTGGTAACAAACTTGTTGATCTGTACATTCTCACCATTTAATAAGAAATGTAACATTTACCAGGATAGATGGCATTTAGAACAAATAAGTAACAATTATATATGTTAGAATGAAAACCTCTTGTGAATTTGAATATAATAATACCAGCAGCAGCTTCATTTATGCCAATTTACTTTATAGAATAATACTTCCTGTGGAGCAGTTTTCATAATTCTTCTTTAAAATGCTATTACAGGATTTCTCAATTATACTGGAGAGTAGCTTGCCTGTAATTGTAGAACTTTGGACAAGAACATTTAGACAGAGGTCATCAAATTTATAATTAGAAGATAATTGTGTTTGACATTGTATTGAAGTCAATAAGGATTATTGCCATTAATATGACATTAAAACTTTGTAATTATAAAGGCATAATTTTCAAACGAATATCTTGAGCGTTTTTCTTGCAAGTTGGTGAAAAGCATTTATCTTATTAAATTAACATATGTGATAGTATGGAAATATATTTATGTATGTCAAGATACTAAAGTTGTGCCAAATATTTTATAAAATTTCAATTTAATAGAAATATAATGGTCACTGGAATTCAAACTTCAACCCTTTACTACAAATTATATGAAATTCAACACATTTTTGTCATGCTGATATTCTTAAATATTGTGTTTTGCTTATTCTAGAACAGTAAGAATATGATTTAAGCACAATTAAATCTTTATCTTTTATATGTTTCTGTCAATATGAAACCATTTTGTTCCTAGAAGTGTAGCTTTAAAATAACAAATAAAAATTAACTGAAAGGATATTAATAGTTATAATTTTGATACATCTAAGAGTAATTTGAACAGAGATGCTCATTCCATATCCAAATGGAAATAACGAAAATGCTATTTTAACATTTAAACATACAGGAAGGAGCAAAGGCTCTGTCGGTTTTAGTAATTTAAGAAATAGGTCATCCAGAGACCAGCATCTTTAGAGGAATTTCTGATACAAATGGAGATGGAACCATAGTAAAGGAAGCACTGAAAATTTAATCATTCTTTTTCATTTTTGGAAAGTGATTCATTATCAGAAGAGATGTTTGGATTACTATAGAATTTTACTAATGATGTCGCAGAAATTTAGATCCGAGTATGAACTCTGTGAAGGCTTTTGACACATCCCTGGGTATGATTTTCAACAGTGTGCAGCAATGTATTTGAAAGGACTTATGCTAATAGTATAAGAAAAGCGAAGAAAAGATCTACACACTGTCCTTATTTGATAGGGCTGCTCCTAGTTTTATGAACCCTTGGTCTTTCTTATTAGGAAACAGAATTGCAAGGCAAGTCAGATAAAACTTGATGTCATAACTGCATAACAAGGATGTGGTAAAAGGAAAAGCAGATATTGTTATAGGTGTTATTTTCCATAGAAACAATTATGATAATCCCTATATTAGATTATCATTAGAAGGCTCAGATTCTATAAAACAACCACTCAGATTTGATAAAATTTGAAATCTCCTTTACATAGAAGTTTAGGTAGGCAATCAACAAACACCAAGAACTTATTTTGTTTATGTCTTGGGGTTTTTCCAGTCTCAATATGTGGCACCCATTTTGTCAACCACATGAAAAGTTCTAACTGTCATCATCAGGCGCAAGTCAAGACAAGACGGGAGCACCACTCCTCTGGAAAAACCGGACCCAAAATTTGTACATAACACTTTTATTCACATCCCATTGGCCAAATTCTTTTTTCCCACGATGACAATTATCCGTTAGGTGACTATGTGTATTTTTGGAAGGTTGTGAAGTAGAGGTGTGCCATGAGGTAGCCATGTGGCATGCACACATTCCTTTTTCATTCTTTTTTAAAATGTTTTCCCCCAAAAGGCAAACTATGGAGTAAGACTGCCAAAGATCATGTCCTAGCTCCACACTGGCTCTTGGGAAATCTACCTAACCTCACTGTGCTTCCATTTCACCATACATAAAATGAGGCTAAGTAGTACCTACTTGGTAGGATGTTATATAAATCATATGAGTTATTACTTGGAAAGATTTTAGAAGAGTACCTAGAAGAATATCTGCCACAATGCCATTGGAAGAAGAGAAAAATAAAAAGCAAACTATATTTAGATTATCGAGGTGTTGTTTTATTTAGAATATACCAGAAATTATAGAACACTTTTTGGTCTTTTTAAAATAAAGTGATTCAGTGGCTAACAACCTACATTCATACAAATAATGACACATACACACATACACACACATACATTTTCATCATTCTTCTGACTCAGTCTTAAATTAAAAAATCAATCATGCAACGGCCTGTTTAGTTAGGGCTAACCTTGCTTCCAGTAATCAAAGCATGGACATAGGGAGACAGAACACAAGAAAAAAGTCAAATTGTGGACTGTGTGGTATGTTTTTTGGCTATGAAGAATCCGCTTTGAAATCTTCATCTCTATTCAATAGCCTAATAGAAA
This sequence comes from Piliocolobus tephrosceles, assembly GCF_002776525.5. NCBI lineage: Eukaryota > Metazoa > Chordata > Mammalia > Primates > Cercopithecidae > Piliocolobus > Piliocolobus tephrosceles. The sequence goes on from NC_045436.1 coordinate 125,413,290, forward strand.
AAGTAATAAACAAACAAAAAGGGAGCCCAGTGTTATTCAACTCAGTCATAGAGAGGTTACTAACATCATATCTACGTTCTATGATACCAAAACGAACCTGAGTAGAGTATTTGGAATGTAGAAGTATTCTACATAGAGTCGAGGATAGGAATATTCCTGTGGTCTGAATGTGTTCCTGCAATGTTTATATGTCTATATTTAATCACCAGTGTGAAAATATTAAGAAGTAAGGTCTTCAGGTGGTGATTAAGTCATGAGGGTGGAGCTCTTGGGAATGAGATTAATAATTTTATAAAAGAAGTACAAGGGAAATATGCACTGCTCCTGCCATGTGAAAAAGTAGCAAGGGATGCCATCTATGAAACAGAGAGTAAGCCTTTACCAGACACTTAGTTTACTGACATCTTGATCTTGGTTGGACTTTCCAGTCTCTGGACCTGTGGCAAATAAGTTTATACTATTTACAAATTACACAATCTAAAATATTTTGTAATAGCCGCTAGGTGGACTAAGACAAATATCAAGTCAATTGTTAGTTAGATTTGGTTGCTTCTTTTAAAAATCAACAACAAAAGAATAAATGATTCTTGTATAAGAACTGGATGTTAAAATGCTAAAAACAAGTTGGATGGACTAAAAAATTTGTAGAGTAGCTGGTTTCAAACGCTTCAAAGTAGACTATAATTCATTTTGAAATGGCAATATCAAATTAATACATTTCATTGTTTATAATTATTTTATATTAATTATAGTATCTTACATAACACTAAGTGTCAAACACTTTTCAAGTGCTTTACAAATAAAAATTTATTTCATACTTATAGTTGTTATATAGAGCAGGTAGTATTATCATCTCTATATATGATAAAATTAAGGCCTCAAAACATTATGTAAATTGCCAAAGATCACCTAATTGGTTTGCTCTTTAGCTAATATTTGATCCCTGACAAATTGTTTCATTTTCTGCACACTTATCCACCTGGGATGCTGATTTGTTGACACAAAATATAAACCACATCACTAATATAGTTGTCATAATCTTTCTATATGTGTCTTATTACCTAAGAAAGAAATACATAAAAACATTTCTTGAAAATTAAGACAAAATAATCATGACAGATATTATTGCAGCATTATCATCTCATGATAGATCAAATAACTATTAAAAAACAGGATACAGAACTTTATTAGTGTCCTGATAAGAAAACTACCTACCTGGTGGCATCTAAATCCATTTTCAGTTTGTTCCCTTGTTGCTTATCCCATCTAAGCCAAATTGCTCCTTCTGGGGGTCTGGATCATATTTTCTTCCAACTCCTAGAAACCTTATGTTACTGATTATGCAAGTTCTCCTTGCTATAATATACATCTCTCACACCAAACTGGATCTTTACCACCAGCACATAAAAATAAATTCTCCAAATTCTTTCATCTTGGGGAAAATCTTGCTCATTCTCTCCAATCTCTCCTCTTTCCTCTTCTATCCTTTTCTCTCTTCTTCTCTTTGCTTCTTCTCTCTGCTCACTACTCCTTCTCCTCTTCTACCTTCTCCTCCTGCTCCTTCTTCTTTCTCTCTCTCTTTCATTCCCAGACCCTCTATTCCTTTTTTTTTTTTTTTTTGTAATCAAACATCATAAAACATCAATCTATGCTGTCTAGTCTTCATTCGCTCATACCTACCTCACTCAATCTACTACAAACTGGATTCTGAAATGGCCTTATGTATAGGTTAGTAATTGCCTCCTTATTGATAAATCCAATAAAATTTTTCAGTTTCATTTTCTTCAGTTATTCTGGGTAATTTATATTGCTGATGTAGTCCTCTTTAACATACCACTTACAGTTACCATTTGTGACACCATTTTTATCTTTCTTTGGTGTCTTCTACTCTGTTGTTTTGCCAGAACTCCGTTAACCAATCTGTATATAACTCCAAATGCAGTCATCTTTTGAGGTGAGTATAGAAATGTAAATAAAAATATACCCAAATTTTAATTCTAAGGCACTACAGCAAATGACAAATGAGAAAATATAAAGGATTCAGCAAAGAAAAGAGTTTCAAACAATTAAGTGGGAAAGAAAAAAGTAGTTATACTGCTCTAGTGATCAGGTGAGAAAAGAATAGTGAAAAGAAGTGAATGATTAAGTTTGTTAAGTATTGATGATGGTTGGAGATGAGATCAGATGAAAATGATTAGACAACTTGAAATCTATGTTAACATTGATAATAGTGATAGCAATGAAGTAGAGAAAATGCTGACTGAGATGGAGTGAGTTCCAAAGAATGGGAGGAGAGATGGTAGAGAAAGTGAATAAATAATGCTTTGGAGTTGTTTTGATCTAAAGAGGAGCTCCGCAATAGAATCTATGGGCAAATGTGTGTAAAATAGATGTTCTTTTTTTCTTTTTTAAAATGGGAGATAATGCACAATTTGTTTGCTGATGAAAATGATTCTCTATGGAGACAAACGTGAAGATTTTTGTGACATAAAATTTTCAAAAATGCAAGAATGAATAGAATGCTTATGCACAAGTGGATGCATTGGCATCGAATAGTAACAAAAGCAGTATCTATAAATGTTTTTCATAAGAGACAGCATAAAAGTTTAGGAAGCAAAAGTAAAGGAGGCCTGAATCAGAAACTCTCCACACATTCTCCCCCATTCCAATCTCCTAAAAGAAAAGTATGAGATCAACAAGGAGCTCAAACACAGTCATATGTAAAACTTGCCATGAGCCTTTCTCAGAAATGGAGAAGAGCACAACTTTCAAGTTACCTCTAAGTAGAAAAATAAGCAAATCAAATTTCACTGGAGCTCCATCTTCTGTCTCAAACTTGTTGAGAGTAGAGGCCAGGCGCGGTGGCTCAAGCCTGTAATCCCAGCACTTTGGAAGGCCGAGACGGGTGGATCACGAGGTCAGGAGATCAAGACCATCCTGGCTAACACCGTGAAACCCCGTCTCTACTAAAAAATACAAAAAACCAGCTGGGCGAGGTGGCGGGCGCCTGTAGTCCCAGCTACTCCGGAGGCTGAGGCAGGAGAATGGTGTAAACCCGGGAGGCGGAGCTTGCAGTGAGCTGAGATCCGGCCACTGCACTCCAGCCTGGGCGACAGAGCCAGACTCCGTCTCAAAAAAAAAAAAAAAAAAAAAAAAAAAAAAAAAAA
>NC_045436.1:125416556-125429776 GCF_002776525.5 Piliocolobus tephrosceles
GTATGGCAAGGAGGAGTAAGCCAAGGTAGAGAAAGCCCAACAGTAAACGGCAAAATGCTACCCACAGATTTACAACTTGGTAGCTGATAGTACCAGCTCTAAGGAATGGGGTTGAAATTGGGAAAGAGAGCATTGGGCAGACTCAAAGTAAAGTTGCTTCTGAGAGACAATCAGATACATATAGAAGGAGATGTGCTCTTTGGGGGTGCAGCTGCAAAGAGTAAAAATGAATAAAAAGTAAAAATAAGAATTATGAAGAAATACAAATGGAGGGGGTAAGTATATGAAGGTCCTTTCCCTTCTCTCACTACTAACACAAGCATCAGATCTTACAGAAGCTGAGGTTTACTACACCTCCATGAAGAAAACAGTCTGCATACATAGATGCAACAAAAGCAAACAGAACATTAAATAAAATTATAACAGAACTAAATGACCTAAATAAGCACTGGCAATAAAACAAATTTATTTGTGGCTATAATTATTGATGCTGCTCTCATTCAAATAGCTCTATAAAAAATTTTGCTTGTGTGTCTTGTAATTTCGGATTATCAACTCGTATTAGCTGCAGTTTAACAGTTTAATTTTAGGAATCCTGAAAGACTTTGTTTGAGGCTATACTTTTTTTTAAACTTTTATTTATACTTAAAAAAAAAAAAAAAACTTTTATTTAGGTTTGGGGTACATGTGCAGGGTTTTTTTTTTTTTTTTTGAGAGGGAGTCTCGCTCTGTCGCCCAGACTGGAGTGCAGTGGCTGAATCTAGACTCACTGCAAGCTCCGCCTCCCGGGTTTACACCATTCTCCTGCCTCAGCCTCCCGAGTAGCTGGGACTACAGGCGCCCGCCACCTCGCCTGGATAGTTTTTTTGTATTTTTTAGTAGAGATGGGGTTTCACCCTGTTATCCAGGATGGTCTTGATCTCCTGACCTCGTGATCCGCCTCTCTCGGCCTCCCAAAGTGCTGGGATTACAGGCTTGAGCCACCGTGCCCGGCCTGCAGGTTTGTTATATAGGTAAATTGTGTGTCATGGAGTTTTGGTGTACGGATTATTTTGTCACCTAGATAATAATCATAGTGTTTTTCAAATGTAGCTTTGCCATCCACATTGCCAACCTACTCCCCACCCTCAAGTAGGTCCCAGTGTCCGTTGTTCCCAGCCTTGTGTCCAAATGTACACAATGTTTAGCTCCCACTTACAAGTGAGAACTTGCAAATTTGGTTTTCTCTTTCTGCATTAGTTTGCTTAGGATAATGGCTTCCAACTCCATGTATGTTGCTGCAAAGAACATAATCTCATTCTTTCTATAACTGCATAGTATTCCGTAGTGTATATGTACCACATTTTCTTTATCTAGTCTATCATTTATGGGCATTTAGGTTGATTCCATGTCTTTGCTATTGTGAATAGTGCTGCAAGGAACCTACATGTGATTGTGTATTTATAATAGAACAATTTATATTCCTTAGGCATATACCCAACATTGGGATTGCTGGCTCAAATGGTAATTCTATTTTAAGTTCTCTGAGAAGTCACCAAACTGCTTTCCATGGTGGCTGAACTAATTTACATTCCTACTAGCAGTGTGTGAGTGTTCCCTTTTCTCTGCAATTTCACCATCTGTTATTTTTTGACTTTTTAATAATATCCATTCTGACTGATGTTAGATGGTATTTCATTGTGGTTTTGATTTGCATTTCTCTAAAGATTAGTAATGTTGAGAATTTTTTTTCATATGTTTGTTGTCTGCGTGTGTGTCTTCTTTTGAAAAGTATCTGTTCATGTCCTTTGTTCACTTTTAATGGGGTTGTTTTTGCTCATAAATTTGTTTAAGTTCCTTATAGGTTCTGGATATCAGACCTTTGTCAGATGCATAGTTGGCAAACATTTTCTCCCATTCTGTAGGTTGTCTGTTCACTCTTTTGATAGTTTCTTTTGTCTATTTACTCTTTTGACAGTTTCTTTTGTTGAGGCTGTATCTTTACAGAGTAGATTTGCTCTTCCTTTAACCAGCTATTGCTCTGAGACTCTGTAACTCTTAATCTAATTCCTTGTGTCCTGAACACACAGCTAGTGTACATTCAAAACCCACTCTCATTTTCATTATGCTTGTGCTTAATACTCCTCTGTATAGTACTTTTTCTTTTCTTTCTGACCTAGAAAACTTGCATAGACATTTTAAATAGGCCCTTGTTGAGTTAAAACTGAATTATGATAGTTAATAAAAATACATTAAAATTCATTTGAAAAGGACAAGTAGATTGTATGTGCTCATGTGTTAACAAGGAAGTCAAGATTTTTCATTACATAAAGCAATATTTTAATTGTGATAATAAACAATGCATTAAATATAAATTAATACAGTGATGTAACACATTATAATTATTTATTTTAATACATAGTCATTTTTTATATTCTAAATATCAGGTGGACTGAATCACTATGATTTTTCAGCTGTTTTATATAAATGAGAAAAAAATTATTGTCTTTTTAAGTATCAAATAGTTCTTTAGTCATAATTTTTCTAAGGCAAAGATTTATCACTGAAAAAAATTCATCAAATGCTTATAGGTAAAAATTACTTTTTCTATTTGAACTAGAAATTTTACAATAATAGATTTTTTGTGAGATTGTTAATATAGTCCAACAATATTTGATATTTCATATCAAAGTTTCACAAAATAAAACTAAATTTCATATTTTCTATACATAAAGTGTGTTCTGATAGCTTTCTTAAAGATCTGTGATGACACTTGTGACATAAAGGGCACCACCTGAGGTTCAAAACTGAAGAGATACAGTAGCCTTGAAGCAAGATGCTGAAGATTTCCCAGGAACGGTCACATCAGACTCAACTGAAACTACAGGAAAAGCTTAGTGGATATGAGTCAGGACACTGGCGACCAATCACAATGGGCACTGTCACAGGTTGCTTTGCCAGCAAGAAACCTCTGTGGCTGGTAGCGCTTCTGCTTGGGTTTTATTCACACTCACTAGGCTTGTTCCACCCCTCAGCCCATCAGGCTGCACTGGGCTTGCACCACCAGCCCTGATCCTATGCCTGCCAAGGGTGAGCCAGGTGTGCAGCAGCAAAGGGCGTGTGAGGAAGCGAGCGCAGGATCCGGCCAATGAACCCAGACAGGTGTGCGGGCTGAGGCAGGGCAGGCAACTCCAGGTGCCAGCACAGGTGTTCGCTCCATGCAAGGCTGTGGCTGGACCAGGTGTGTACTGCAAGTGGCTTCTGCTGTGGGCACTGCAGAATGTGGTGGCACCCAAAAACTTAGATATGCCAGGAACCACAGAGCCTCAAACAGGGTGTTACAGTGTGTCACTGCCCAGGCTTAGGGATCCCCAAAGTCTGGGTCCCAAGAAGAGCCTCAGCTTTTCTCTTTTTCTTGCTGCCTGCAGCATGGCGAGGGAGGGGGTTCTGTTTCAGCCTGTTTGTGTTACAGCTCTTTCAGTCCTGTCCTGCCACCTTGCCGTGGTCCATGGCTCCTGGGCTGGGTCAGCCCTGGCACTGTTTCCTGTTGTATGGGACTACTGGCCATTGTCGGCAGAGGTTTGGGGAGCTATAGTGTTGCAGCAGCTTTGACTCAAAGAAACCTGGGGTCTAGGTCCCCAGAAGAGTCACTACTTTTCTCTCCCACAGTCTGGGAGCATGTCACCACCTGCAGCTCAGCAAGCCAGTCAGAAACATGTTACGCCCTTTTGCTCCTGCAGTTCAATGGATCCTGATTTTCTTATCCCACATCCAGGAAGAATGAGTTTACTTGGAGAAGCAGAGGGTGAGCAAGGCGGAGAGAGCTTTGTGATGTAACAGAACAGCTCTCAGGAGACCCAAACTGGGTAGCTTCTTTCTGCAGGCAGGTGGTGCCAACAAGTGTCGGAGTCTGGCTGAGTCTGGGATTTTTGCATGCTAAAAATGGAGGAAGTGTGTGCTGATTGGTCTATGGGTGGGCATGGGTGGAACTGAAAAAATCACCATCCATTTGGCCAAAAGGCAACAATGAAGTACTCACTCATGGTTGCAGATTCCACCCAGAACTCCACCCGGCCTACTCCCAGGCTTTAAGTAGTCCCTAGCTTGGACGTGGGGTTTCACCGGGGACCCAATCCTTCTCTCCTAAGAACCTGTATGGCTCCCACCCCATCAATATGTCATCCGTGATGCTCAGGCTGTGTTGAGTGGCTCCCATAGGCCAGCATCTAGCTGCCCTCAGCAAATCTCCTTCCCTGAACTCATCAGCACCCAAAGTTTCAGAAGAGGCCGAGGTGGTGGGGGAGCTAGTGTGTCAGTGCAACCTTGAGCATGCACACACTCAGCCAGTTTCTGACAATTCCCAGGCTCGGCTACAACTTTGCTCCACAAGAGATCAGGGGCGAGGAATGAGGAGGGGCCAGGGAGCAGGCACTTCTGAGCTTGTGAGGGTAAGGGGCTTCCCAGGCCCACTAGAGCACAGGAATCACCTGGGTCTGAAGCCATGGTTGGGCAGCTTCAGCTGTGCCTGGGAGCACAGGCCCCCTGCTGGTGAACTCGGTGGGGTGTGGGGCTCCCACTGGGATCACCTGTTCTTGGCTCCTCCCTCCCAGCTTCAAAGAGTGTGCAGCACTAGCCGTGCCTCCCCCCGTGCAGCTGGCATCCCTACAGCAGCCACTCCAAGCAGGCCACCACCATCAGCTGCACCAGATCACCAAAACAGGGTCCTGATGTCCCTCTGTGCCAGACAATAAATGCTTCATTCATTGTTCTAGGGGAACAACACAGGGGCTTGGAAGGCCAGGGCGATTAAGGCAAGTTCATTTCTAGAGAAGTTCAGGGCATCCAGTATTTGAAAAATGGTATGATGGAAAGTGTTTCAAAATTTTATCAGATCATAGAGCTTTTCTTGTGTTTATAGGCAAAATATATGTAATTGCAAAAGCTTAAGTATCTCTGCAAAGATATATAAGAAAGAGGCACATTGATGCTTCTTGTGGGAGACGTAGGTGGCTGGGAAATAGAGTTTGAAAGAAATATTATTTTTGTGCTCTGGGCATTTTTATAGACGTTCATATATTACCTATTTAAAAATAAATAGTTTTAATTTTCAATTTAAAAACTTTTTATTGAAAGATTTGACATTGACATTAAATTTATAAAAAGAAAACTTCTACAATATAATAAAGAATATCTTTGAAAAAATGTATTGTTAATGTAATATGTAATGGCAAATAATTGACATTTTTCTCTCTAAGAAAGACAAGAGAACATGAATGTTGATTTCACTTCTTTCATTCAATATTAGGTTGATGGCTGTAGCTAATGCAATAAGGTTACAATTTTTTTAATTACAAAGATTGAAAATAAATAACATTTTTAAAATAAAGTAATATGCCTAACCCTTAATGAATGAATGTAAAACAGAACACCCCAAAATTCACAAATGGGTATCTCCTTTAAGTCAAAGTATTTACCGTCTCCTCTAACGGATAGTAACTTTATTCTGTGTTAATTGTTACCAAAGGATATTATGAATTTAGAAGACTTTAAAATGTATCAAAAATCGATATACATTTAATACATACTATTATATGATATGTGATTAATTTTGTCTTTTTTTAATTATTATTTTTTAGAGACAGAGCCTTACTCTGTCAGGCTGGAGTGTGGTGATGTGATCATAGCTCACTGCAGCCTCAAAGTAGTTTGGTATTTTAAAGCACCCTGCTCCTTCCTTCCCTTCCCCTGGCTCTCATGATTGACTCTGTAGCAGTGGTAAAACAAATATTAGTGCTGAACTCTGATTTGATACCATTTTATGCCATTGTACACTTAGTTTTATCCCATACATATTAACATACACATTTCACTTGGAGACAAAAATTTTACAACTTTAAAATATACCAATTTTTATCTTATAAATATTAACATACACATCTGTCTTAGAGACAAGAATTTTAAAATCTTAAAATATACAACAAAAGCCCTTATGATAAAGTATGCTACATGTTATATTTATTTCTTAATAATCTATTTCTTTTGGAATGTTATTTGATCTTCCATAATTTAGTTGCCCTGTCTCTAAAGCAGAATTAATGGATTTGAATACTCACTTTTTACTTATAATAAATTCAGGCATAGATAGTTATACTTCTGTTCTTAGTCATCCACAAACTAATACAATATAAATGTAACACCTGAAAAGAGGTCATCCCCTAACCCTAACATCACCAGGGAAGGCCCTGTCAACCATAGAAACATAACTATAATTACTTTTTCATATAATCAGAAGTGGAACATTTTTTGTTCTTGTTGTCATCATGTGCAAACCTGGTAGTAGAGGGAAAAGTGGAACAGAACCAGAGGACAAAGACAAATACTTTCCCTTAAGTGTATTCTGTAAAAGTCTCATGCACTCAGTCATCATCCAAAGATCCTCATTTGTCTAAAGTCTGGTTGCACATAAAAATGTTTATTATAATGTAATATCTTAATTATGCAGACATCAGACACACCCAAACCAAGGAATTTTTTTTTTTTTCTTATGTTGTAACAAGGGTCTCATTATGTTGCCAAAGTCATCTCAAACTCCTAGCCTTGAGCAATGTTCCAGCCTCAGCCCTCAAAGTGCTGGAATGATAGGTGTAGGCCACCTCAACCAGCCAAAATTGAGGAATCTTTTACAAAAGTACCCTTAACTCTTAAACAAATTTTCATGATGAACTTTTATAAAAAGCAGAGAGAAAGCTCTATATTGAAGACCAAGGGTACATAATGATTAAACACAATGAATGATCCTTGAATAAATGTTAGGTTAAGGAAAAAATGCAGAAATAAACCCATAAAAGACATTTAGGAAAAATTAGGGGATATTCAATAAGAATGATATACTAACTGATAGTATTAGATAATGTTAAATTTCATGTGGGTGATAATTATAACTGTATATTTTAGTTCTGATTATTATATATGTAGATGACAATTTCATTATAACAAAATGCCCTTTCCTTATTTGAGATAAATGCTGAAGTTTTTACAGGTGAAGTGTTAAGATTTTTACAAACTCAAGTCTCAAATCAAGCACCACACAAAAAATTGTGCACATGCTTGTGTGTGTGTGTGTGTGTGTGTGTAGTCAGAGGTGTGCATCTGAGAAAGCATAATGATGTAAGCATGTCATGTATGAATCTAGGTAAAGGAAATATCTGTTTTCATTGTGCTGTTCTTTATATTATTCATAGGTTTGACAATTTTTAAAGTAAAAAGATGAGGTAAGGATTTCCTCCCCAAAATATGTGTTATTAGGGTAAATCAAACTAGAAATAAAGAATCTGAGATAAGAAGAAAGGTAAGAAACATAAAAGATAATTTCTGCTTTTGAACTTTTGTATTCCTGCTTTTATTGTTATCTACAATCAGAAAAATTCTATGTCATCCTTTTGGGATATATGTAAGATACATAGAAAGCAGCCCTGATGGTTGGCTATTTCCAAATAAAAATGAATAAATGATATTTAATGTCTTTGTAATGTCTCAGTTTGAATAGGCTGAACTAAATATTCCAGAATTTCCTTTCTTGTGTGCTGCTTTTATGGGTAGGCCACAAAAGAGATTCTTAGGACATTTGGAAAATGGAAGGGAAGCAGCAGTCATTCTCTAGCACACAAATGTAGTTGCTGATGTGTTGGATGTAAAGCAGCAGCTGGGCCTGCAATCTTTCCCTAAATTCCTCTTTAGCTATTTTGATTCCTATGATGAGTGTGTGTATTTAGCTCCACGGCACTAGCTTCTGCAAGATACTTTCATCATCAAGGTCCTAAGCAGTAAGAATGGACAAGGGGTTCAGTCTATTCTGCTGAGGTTCAAGCTCATGTTTGTAGATTTTACCCTGCTCATGATATTTCTTTCCTGACTGCTTGTCTGGCAGAATTAAAGCCCCATCATCTGAGAGGGAGACGATAGCTTCACAGAGACAGCTTAACTAAGTCCCGCAGTTGTACAAGCCAGTGTCCTGTAGCAGATCCCTTGATAGTTAGATAAATAGATAGATAGATGGAAAGACAGAGAGATGAATGTAGAGATAGATAGATAAGTCTCCTGCTGGTTCTGCTTCCATGGTAGAATCTTGACTAATACAGAAGCATTTTAAAATAGTAAGACATAATAATATTGCTTATATTTTTAACTTACACTTTGAAGACATATATAACTTCACCTGAAACCTGTATCTTGAAATGAAAGTTTGGGGAACAAGTCTAATACTGAAAAATCTACAGCAAACCCCAAGTCAGTCAAATATCAGTAACATTGAAATACAAATTTGGGAGTATATAAATTTAAAATTACTTCCACATTTAGTCTGATCATAAATTAAATGTCTGTCTCTGTGCCTGCATGAGTATGTATGTGCATTTGTAACTTGCAATCATTTCAGTACAACTTTGACAAATATGTTTATCTCCACTTTATTGTCCCAAATGCTGCATACATAAATAAATGAAATAATCGATAATGCTTCTTCTCATGTTAGCTCTGTTCTCTTTTTATTTGCATAACTAGTCTAGTGGTCTAGACTTTAGTTAGCAGCAGAGGTTGTTTAGAATATATACCATCAAAAGTTAAGCATTATTCAATGAGATACAAAATCTTCCCTATGATCTTCTCAAGTGCTAAAGAGCATCAGATAATGTTCAGATGAAACACCCTACACTCTAAAAATCACTGTAAATTAAAGTTAAATTATAATTGGGTCATTTTATCTTGTACAAATTTGAGAAAACAGAGATATTAAGACTTAAAGACATGTCAAAGATAATGTACATAACGTACAACTATTATACATCCATAGTAAATGGCTGTCCTGTGAGTTAAATAACAGAATTATATCCTTACCATCACAATTATTACATTCTTGCTTTGTAGATATCAAGGCTAGTGAAAATAATTTACTCTACCATTTAACATTGATCTCTCAACATTCACTATAACTAATGCTATACAACTTCTAACAATGCAAAAGAAGGAGAAAATATTATTAAATTTATTTTCAAAAAATAAACAAGTAATTGATTGAAATAAATTAATAAAGTTTTAGAATATCATGTAATACTTATCTAATGATGAGTATTGCCACTTATGCTTATTTTTTCTTGGCTGGATTTGATACTATAATTCATATTTTGTAAGAACTATTTATCTCAGAGGTTGTGCTGTGTTCAGTGATCTTTTAAGTTTTGGTTCAGAACTCATAATGACCTCCTTACTGCCCTAGTTACATTTTTGGAGCTAACTCAGATTAATTATAAAATAAGAATACAGATAACCTAATAAAGCAAAGGGTTATTATAATGATAAACAGGAATATCAACAAAAGAATTCTCGCTGATCCTATCATGTATGTTTTAATGTTAAAGCTTATTGAAGAATAATCCCAAAACTATAAATTAGACATAGAAATAATTGATAAACTGGATATCCTTAAAATGGAAATTTCTGCTCTCCAAAAGACAATGTCTACAAATGAGAAAATAAACCACAAACTGGAGGAAATATTGACAAAAGACACATCTGAAAAAGGATTCTTTTCCAAAATATATTAAGAACTCTAAAAACTCAACAATAAGAAAATGTAAAACTCTACTGAAAATGGGCAAAGGCCCGAAAGAGATGCCTTATCAAAGAAGATATATAGACATCATGTAAGCATATATTAGAATTGCTAAAAGCAAAAACGCTGACAACACCAAACGCTGGCAAGGATGTACAACAAAAGGAACTTGCATTTGTATTTTATTGCTGATGGGAATGCAAAATGGTACTGCCACTTGGAAAGACAGTTTGGCAGTTTCCTACAAAACTAAACACATTCTTACTAGCAATTATATTTCAAGGTATTTACTATAATGAATTGAAAGCTAATATCCACACAGAAACCTGCATGTGGATGTTAATAACAGCTTTATTTATAATTACCTAAACTTGGAAGCAACCAAGATGTCCTTCAATAGGTGAATGAATAAACAAACTGGTACATTCAGACAATGCAGTATTATTCAGCACTAAAAAGAAGTGAGCTATCAAGCCATAAAAAGACATGGGGGATACTCAAATATATATTACTAAGTGAAAAAGACTATTATTTAAAAGTGAAGTATTGTATGATTGCAATTATATGACATTCTGGAAAAGGAAAAACTGTGGTGGCAGTGAAAAGATCAGTGATCACCAGGGGTCTGGAGGAGCAAGGGATGATTAGGAAGATTACAGAGAATTTTTTTTTTTTTTTTTTTTTAAGTTCTGGGATACATGTACAGAACATGCAGGTTTGTTACATAGGTATACATATGCCATGGTGATTTGCTGCATCTGTCAACATGTCATCTAGGTTTTAAGCCCCATATACATTAGGCATTTGTCCTAGTGCTCTTCCTCACCTTGTCCCCCACCCCCAACAGGACCTGGTGTGTGATGTTCCCCTCCCTATGTCCATGTGTTCTCATTGTTCAACTCCCACTTATGAGTGAGAAGATGCGGTGTTTGGTTTTCTGTTCCTGTGTCAGTTTGTTGAGAATGATGACTTCCAGCTTCATCCATGTCCCTGCAAAGGACATGAACTCATTCTTTTTTATGGCTGCATAGTATTCCATGGCATGTATGTGACACATTTTATTTATCCAGTCTGTCGTTGATGGACATTTGGGCTGGTTTCGAGTTTATGTTATTGTAAATAGAGCACAGATAATTTTTAGAATGGTGCAACCACTATGTATGATACTACAATGGGGGTGCATGGTATCACACATTTTGTAAAACCCATAGAATGTACAACATCAAGAATGAACTCTGATGTAAAACTATGGAATTTTAGTATAATAATGTGTCAATTATGTTCACGAATTTTAACCAATGTATCACTGTGGTAGGGAATATTGACAGTGATGGAAGTTCTGTGTGGGGGAAGGGGAAAGAGGGCATATGAGAATTCACAACATTCTGTTTAAGTTTGCTGTGAACCTAAAACTGCTCTAAAAATAAAGCTTATTCATATAAAAATATTTTTAAAAAGTAAAAGATAAAGCCTACATTAACACAGCCTTTGTTTCTTTGCACATACAGCCTTTGTTTCTTCAGTGATTTGCTTGATTATAAAAGCCAAATTATAAAACAGAAGACAAATATTGCCTTATTGATTACACAGGCTTCTGTAAAGTGAATGAGATATTTAGGTATCTTTGCCTCCTCACAAGGAGAAAATTCTGTCACTAACAACTGCTATCTATGAACTAAAAATGTGGACCTATCCATAAAAGCAAAAAAATTAGTTAATGGAAAAAATACTAAAACCAACAAATATAAACATTACTCATTTTAAAAGTTTGCATTAAATTATTTGTTTTGTTCTCTTGTTATGCTTCTGCATAAAGAATCGTTAATCGGTTTATTAATGCATGCATTCAGCAATCATTTACTGAGTTTCTACTTTGTGTGAGACATGGAAGCACTTAGAATAGTGAACAAGCAAAAATGAATTTGCTTATAATCAAGAGCAGAGCCCACATAAGCGAGACAAGTTTGCCCAGAGGAACACAGTGTGTTGGGATGGGAAAATAAAATATTAGAATTTTGATTTGCATATTTTTTTATGATTACCTTTTTAAAAATCTTTCTTGCTCATTATGCTTCAAAAGTATATATATATATATATATATATATATATATATATATATATATATGCATACACACACACATATATATACACATACATCTATATACGCACATATATACACACATACATATATATACACACACACATACACACCTATATAAACACTGGTGCATGTATAAATATATGTAAATATATACATATCTATGGGGAATTCATATTTTTTTCTCTGTATGATCAAACATGTTCAGTCTTAAATAATGAGGCAGAATCTAAAATAAGCACAGAGTACAAATGCTCTATGAAAGCAAAAGACAAAGCACTCCTGGAAATAGTGTGTAAAGTGTGGAAAAAGTGTTTTAGGCAGATGGAACAATATATTTAAACGTTCTGAGGAGAAGCAAGCATTGTACGTTAATGGAGCAGAGAGACAGTCAGTGTGACTGAAGCACAGTGAACAGGAAGGAGTACAATGAGGTCTGATAAGGTTGGCAAGCCACATAAGAAGCAGGTCACACCGGCTTGGGGTAAGAAACTTGAATTTGGTGCTACATAAAAAGAAAAAAAAAAGACTGTAAATAGTTTTTAAGAGCAATGACATTCTTAGCTTTATTTGTTTTCAAGACAATCCTGATTGCTATTTTTGTTACACATTTGAGGGGGTAAATCGAAAAAGCCAGGAAGTCTGGTTGGCTCAATGAATTTTGTTAAAGAAATCTCTCTGCACAAAATTTCCTTCAAAACGTCATTTGAAATTAGACAATGTAAATCTGTGACATGGATAAAGTTTCTAGACTTATCCTTTTATGAGCTGAGTAAATCTTTCAGGACTGCCATTTAAGCTATGACTAATATATGGCATTGGTCATTCTATCTTTGACAACACATGTCTAAGTTTAATTCAAACTTGTGGATTCAGAACTTAAGTATTTTACCCAAGAAAAATAAAAAATAAGTAGGAACAGAAGGAGGAAAAATGGAAAGCAAATGTAGGTTAAATTCACATTTTAGAAATTGTGACAACATTTAAAGTTTGATACCTCATTTATTTTAATATAAACTGTTCCTAGCATCAGGCATTATTAGGTCTTAAAGTTTATTTGATGAGTTGTCCCATAGATATAACAAAAACACTTGAATTGAGCTTATGTAAACCAAAGCCCAGCTTTAGATATAAGAATTCTTTACGTTACCTGACCAGTTTATTCCATTGAAGCCAAACATACTTGTAGGCATTTTATTGAAGAACTTGAATACGGTGAGGTGAAATCATAGCATGGCTTGATTTTTCTTGAGATAGTGCGTATTTTATTTTTCTGTTCCTTAATACCATGTCTACAATACCAAATATTATTTATTTTCACTTTATAGAACTAACAAACCTTCATTTTTAAGGTTTTGAAGAACCCAGGATAATACAAAATGAATTACAATCTCTCATTAGATTTAAATATTCACTCTTCTCCTTTAACTGGGCTTTGAAGCGCTCATGGAAAAAGATAGCTATAGCTATGAGCTATTTTTTTTTTTTGTCTTTCTTTTCTTCTTCTTCTTCTTCTTCTTCTTCTTCTTCTTCTTC